>NW_004524585.1:5946150-5962756 GCF_000260255.1 Octodon degus | reverse complement strand
AGAAAAAAAGAAAAAAGAAAAAAAGAAAGAAAGAAAGAAAGAAAGAAAGAAAGAAAGAAAGAAAGAAAGAAAGAAAGAAAGAAAGAAAGAAAGAAAACAGCAAAGAGCAAAGGGAGGAGCAGTGGCTGTGGTAGCTAACAAGCCTCTCTCCCTTCCTTCTGTTGTACGCAGATTATTCATCCCGGGTCAGGTGTAGCACTCACACACACAATCCTAGCATTGGATTATGAATTAACCACAAACTCTAGAAGCTTTCCCCCCTGGACTGTGTGAGGCTTTGGGGGTCAACTCACACAAACCATAACAGCTCATCATATTAGATTTTTTTTTATCAGTAGGGCTATAATTCTCTGCCATATTTCAGAACTTCTAAGTGATGTCTTGTAAAATTCCAAATCATAGCTTACAGTCTTATTTGTGCCATTTTCACACTGATTTGGGTATTTATTACACATAAAATAATCTTAAATATACTATACTTATGCAGACTGGTGGAGTGGACCATTTTCTTCCTAAACATTGTATAAAAGCAGGTCCATCAATTCCAAATCCTTCCAAACAGTTGTATGTAACTTCTTCTCCATACTGATAGTTTTCCAGTTCGTGAGACACAAAACCATTAGAAATTGAAGGTGGAGGTTCACAAGGAAGCCCTAAAAGTAAAATAGTGAAAGCATTTATTGATGTTTTGCTAATTCAGAAATTTAATTTTATGAGCTAATTTTCACATTCAGTAGTTTATTTTTTTCAAGGAAATGGTAGTATAGCAGCTATTCTGACATCCCAGAGATGGTTTACGAATGCCTACAAACTCCAAATGACACTTGTGAAACACTGCCACAGGCTGAGCAAGAATTTGAAACCAACAATAGCAATATAGTTAAGAGGTAGCCAAAATATTTCTAATTAATTATGAGTGATAAAAGCAGACATACAGGAACTCAGAAAAGACACTGTAGGAAAGACATGTAAAAATATTTAAAAACCTATTAGCAAAGCAAACTCTTCAGTCTGTAATGATGGATAGTTCAAATTCACTATACAACCTATTTTTTAAAATACCAGAATAAAAAGTGATTCCATGATGAATAAATAAAATGATAAAGTTGACTCAATTTGGTAAAAACTTTTGAATGGTAACCTGTAATTGTGTGTGTCTATATCTATATCTATATCTATATCTATATCTATATCTATCTATCTATATATATCTGTATATTCTGTCTTATTTTCATAACAATATTTTAAAATATTTTACCCAAAACTTTTTTAAAAATATTAATTTCAGACAGAATCTCGTTAAAGCACCCAGCCAGGCTCTGACCTGCAATCTTCTCCCATATCATTATTTTTAATGACTTGCACTAAAACCAAAGCTGCTATTTTTCAGACTGCCCTTACCGATGCACTCAGGCGGTGAACTCCATTTTCCCATGTGACACGTTATTCCATCTTGGGCAGATAATACAAAACCATCTTCACAAGTATAATTTAACTTAGTACCATGTGCATATGGTCTAGACGTAGTAGTTTGATTCTTTTCTTCTGAAGATCCCGATGGCTCAATAGCGCCATGGTTTATATGAGGGGGTGGGAAACAAGGCATTTTCTCTACATGAAGAGCAGAAATCAAAGGGCAAGATAGAAATCAAATTTTTAAATTGAAAACCCAAATCAAATCTTGCTTAAGTTATGGCTCCACAAGCGTTATGCTGTCGCATTCTTTTTTAGATGTGCCATTCATTCAGATTCTTGTTCAGATGTCCTATTCATTATGTGGAATAGCATATTTACAAAGAGAACTTTACCTGGCATTTACATTTTTTTCCAAACTGTTGTCTATATTATCTTCATAGAAGTGAAAAACAATGATTCATTATTAATTGGTGGAGGTAGTTGGATCATAATGTATAGTTCTGGATAAAGTGTAATGGATATAGAGAAAAGCTTTTAGTTGTTCCGTGTGTATAGCTTACATGGGGGATTATTAATGATTCACTGTGAAAATGCTACAAAGCAAGTAATACATACTACCACTGACCCACACAGCGTGGCAACGACTGCCATTTTCCATTTTTGCACAAAATTTCGTCTGTTTTCAGAGGTATGTAATTTTCTTGGCAAAGAATAGACACTGTTTCTCCATCTTCATATTTCACAGTGGTCATCATATTTTGAGCTTTGGGAATCTGAGGTGGAGGGGGGCATGAAACTTTTTCTTCTTCTGGAAAACATTAAAAACAGACTCCTCAAAAAAAGCATTGTAACAAAATATTAAAAGACTAATTATCAATGAATGAAAGGTCAATAACTATGAATAATTTATCATATAACATCCTATGTTTATGTATTTTATATTTTTAAGCTTGTATCACAGTTCAACGTTATCTATTCTTTTTTAAAAGTTTTTTATTTTTTAAAGAGGATACAAAATACTGATAATATAAAATTAGAAATGATACAGAATTTCACTCAACAAAATAATATGAATTAGAAATGTTTGTTATATTGTATAGTGTTGTCTTCAAATTGGTTGTTTAAGGGCCAGCGAGATAGCTCAGTGGACTAAGCACTGGCTTAGGCAAATGCAGGGACTGGGGATCAATCCCCAGTATCTCATTCTGCACTGGCCCTGCCCTTGGGCGCACTGAGCCAGTCACTGATTCTGGGAGTGGTGGCGCATGCCTGTAATCTCAGTGCCAAGGAGGCTGAAAACAGGAGGATCACTATGAGTCCCAGCTGCAGAGTGAGACCCTGTACTAAATACATTTTTTTAAAAAATTGGTTGTTTGGATTAAAAGGTTTTAAGAAATTAAGATGAGAAAAAAATTAAGCATTAACTGTTCCTTTCCATAGACCAACAGAAATCAACAGTATAACTGCTCAAGGCATCCTGCATCAATACATAGCTATATCTCCCTCCCCTCCTCTCTAGTCCCTTTCATCTCAGTATTTCATTCCCTTTGAATGTTACCCACATAATATATATATAAATGTATATATAATATATTATATATATTATGTAGGTAAATGTATATAAATTGTATATAAATGTATATATATATATACATTTCAATATACTAAAATTCATATTGTTCTCTGATAACAGAATTAAATTAGAAATTAGAATAAATTTTCTAGAAAAAAACACATATTTGAAAATTAAGTAAGAAATTCTAAATAATTAAGTCACCTAATCAGAAGGGCAATTACAAATACTTCAATGGGGGTAAAATGGAATATACATATAAACATATGTATTTATTTATTAAAAATCAAATAAGTATATATCGAACTTTGTGGGATATGACTAAAACAATAGTTTAAGAATCGTGTTTTAAAGTTTTATATTTTAAAAGTGTGGCCATTTAGATTCATATTTTAGTTTTCTTAGCCTAACAATGAGAGTATTCTAGGCTCTGGGTTTGATCCCTAACATTACACACATACACAATGGGAAAAGAACGAAAGAAAAAAGAAAAAAAGAAAGAAAGAAAGAAAGAAAGAAAGAAAGAAAGAAAGAAAGAAAGAAAATTAAGCTTAAAAAGGAAGAAAACAATAGTCAATATAAGGAGAAAATTACTAGTTAACAAAGCTAAAAATAGGGAAACTGAAAACTAAACAGATGAGAAAAATAGTATTAGAATCAGTTATCCAAGCTTATTATCAAAATAAAAGAAGATTTAAAATATTTATTTATTTTTTTGTACAAGGTCTCGCTACGTAGCTTGGACTCATGGAGATCCTCCTGTCTCAGCCTCCCCAGTGCTGGGATTACAGGTTGGGCCATCATACCTGGTTTCTGTGGCTGGCACAGCATATAGTACAGGGGAA
Source organism: Octodon degus (assembly GCF_000260255.1). Taxonomy (NCBI): domain Eukaryota; kingdom Metazoa; phylum Chordata; class Mammalia; order Rodentia; family Octodontidae; genus Octodon; species Octodon degus. Next base: position 5,958,922 of record NW_004524585.1, on the reverse strand, counting down.
CCAACCAGGTAGGCATTTAGACCACTGAGCTATCTCCCAAGCTGAAGGGTGAGGAACCAGCTCACGCACTGGCTTTTGTACCAATTGCCTCCAAGTGCTGATGGGATAGCTGCCTGGAGGCCAATGTGAGTAAAAAAGATCTCGGTTGTATAATAAGGCTCCAAAGACATGCACCAAAACAGACAGACGCCTATCTCCCTTGGCAGTTTGTCCCTCAGGAGAGCAAAGAATGAACCATGATCTTTCATTCCACCTTTGCAGAAAGTAGCCTGAAGAACTGGTTTCTCTCACTTGTCTTGGAGCATTGCCAGGGCTTGCAAAACTCTAGTTGTCTGGTGGCTGCAGAGAATGACAAAAAACCAGACAGGGGCTACCATTTCCAGGAAACCTGTGGTACAATGGAGAAAATGTTTTCCACCAGAGAGGATACTCCTTTAGGGAAAGCAAATCAGAACATACGTCTAGTGCTCCAGGTTTTGAGGCACCTGCTGAATGACTGGTTTCTGACTCACTCAGCTTAAGGCATAGAAGGGAATTCCTACTATCCTGATGACTGAGATCAGTGAGAACAAAGATCTATATACTTTACAATCTTTACTAAATCTTTGTTCTTTAAGCCCCAGGGCACCCATGGTACTGTAGACAACAGCCAGAGGGACCAAAGAATGTAAGTTTCTGAAAAAGAAAAGTTCAAATCCCTCTAATTATGACTTTACACATACATGTCAAAAGAAGGTATTTCCATAGAAAACATTTCTGAAGTTTCCAAATATCCAGCCTGCATGATTGATGCTCTATAACAGTATAAAGACTGGAAAAGGAGACTCGTTAAAGAATGTGTGCATATAAAGACAAAGAAGAAGGTGAAACTCCAACAGCATACCAACAGTTCTTACCGATGAACTTGAACTCGAAGTGTTCAAATGCACATTTTTTTATATTATAGATCTGCTACAACCAATGGATATGATAGAAGAATATAAATATTGTGTTTGGTTAGTTTCTAAATAACCTACCTACTTAAAAAAATTTGTATGATGCAATAGCAAAATTTTTAAAACTCAGAAAGATACAATTTTTAAAAAAAGGACAAATTGAATAAATTCTTGAAAACCATAAAAAAGAGCTTACTTGTACAGGTAATCTCCGGATCCCATCTTCCATTTATGCAGACAGAGTGCTGAGGTTTTGACTTTCCTCTGCATATGTAGCTCAGATTAAAGTTATGTTGATATTCATTCTTATGTAATTGACCTCCGTAATTTACAATAAAATTTGGTATTTCACAATTCTTTAGTTGATCTGTTGCTACAAAGATGAAGTTTTTTTATGAAAAAAAAAGACTTACTTGAAATTTCAAAAAAAAGACCAATTACAAGAAACAAATTCACTACTGGTAAAAAGCCACAAAGTCAATTTATAAAGAAACTAGGACTTATACCTCCATATTCCACCAAACATTTGTTCCAGTGTGCAAGATGAACTATTATCTATGAACATAAATCTCATGTCCAGTATTTAAATATCAGAGGGAATATCTGTCATAAAATTGTTTTGTATTTTGAGTACTGGAAGAGCATAGAGGTTCACTTTCTCATATGCTGTAAGTAGTGAACAGTCATCAAGTGATGAAATTTCAATTCAGATTTGAAATCTGTGCATATGTTCACACCAATTTCTTTTCTTTTTTTCTTATTCTTTTAAATGTATTTAGTACAGGGTCTACAGGGTCTCACTACACAGATCAGACTCATAGTGATCCACCTGTTTTCAGCCTCTCAAGTGCTGGGATTATAGGCGTGCACCACTTGCCGAGTCTCAGTCACCCTCTCAGAGCACCCTGGGGGCGAGACAAGCACAGCATGCGAAGGACTGAACCCTGGTCCCCGTGCCTGGCTAAGCAGGCACTTTAATCCTCTGATCTCTGGTTGTCCCCTACTTTTGATACCAGGAATTGAACCCAGGACTTTGCGCTTGCCAAGCTGGCAGTGTAATAGTGAAGTATATCCCAGCCTTTTGCTTGCTTTCCTGATTGTAAACAACACTGTATCTTTACACCCACAATTGCAAAGGATTACAAAAATTGAGGAAATATATAAGAAATTAATAACATATATATGTTCAAGATGCAGTGTGAAAAGTAGATTTCAGATCTGCACAATGTAAAATATTTAAGAATTTTTTGTGAAATAGGTACTTTAAATAAGAAATTGAATGCTTAAAGTCATGATTTTTTTTCACATATTTTTAGAGTATTTCCAATAGTTCATCTGAAGATATTGTGATATCATAATAAAATTATGTGGTTTATGTTATGAAGTAATGGTGGACTATTGTTGGTATTTATATATTCAATAACAATGAATATGAAAATTACTTTGAATTAAGTAAAATATTAGTAGAGGTTTCTGATGATTTTTGTTAAATAGGAAAGCAGAGTCATGTGAGGATGAACAGAACAAAGAAGACTAAGTCACCAGCTGAAAAAGAGTCAAGATTCTGTAAACCAATCTTCAAACACAATAAAATAGGCTAATTCACAGCACACTATCCTCAAAAATTAGTCTCATCCATAATTCTGCCCCAGTGCTGCGAAAGAGGGAATAAGAGATTTCGTACCAGGTGGTAACTAAGGGAAGCACAGAGGTCAAGGAGCATCGTTGTGCTTGTAGCTGGGGCCTGTGGCCCATTTCTGGAAGGATTTCCTTATTAATTGGGAGAAAATAAATACATAGGAGAATGAAAAAACCAGATTAGCAGAAATATTGAGAGGGTGGTATTAGATCATTACAGTCAATGGTCCATACAGGGATGTTGTAGGAAGCAGAAATAAGAAAATTAACCACAGGGAACAAAATGCAGAAATTAGAAGAAATATAATTGAAGTAGAAGCTTTGTTGAAAGTTAGCAGAAAGAGTTGAGAGCTTTCATGCCTCAGATTATCGTAGGTTTTCCTTCAGTATAAAGGAGATGAAATCATGTATAGAAATAGAAAAGAACAATGATGAGGTTAGTTTTGAAAGGATTAAAGACACTGCTTTGACAGGGATGTGTTTCGCAAAAATGGTAATGAATTACAAGCAGCAAAACATATTGACTCATTGATAAACCCTTATTGAATGTCTCATATATGTCAGCCTGTCTTCTGTCTGCTGGGAATATACTAGTGAATACAACAGTCATAAACCCTTGTTCCTGAGGAACTGTCCATGTTCCTGGGATTAATCAGTTACAGAATTCTGGAAATCCAGGGAGTAAGAAAAACTGGATATCTAGGACACACTTTGAATGAAGGACCCAAGAAAAATATAGGAAAGAACCCAGCCTAGGAGAAAAGTTAATGAGGGCCCTGAAAGGCTTTTTCAATGAGTCAGAAAAAACTGATCACAAAAATGGCAGGGTGATTTTGCACCAGTGAAATCTATCAGGAAATTTATTTCATGTCCCAATTCTAAATGTTCTGACCAGGGAGTGACACTACCGATTGAGAGGTAGTGTCACCAAGCCAGGGGTGGTGGCCAGTCCAGTGGCAGCATATTAACTTCAATCTGCTACATTTGACACAAGATGGGAGTTTATGTTTTTTTAAAAATGAGTTATTAGACAGAAAATATTTCTAGAGAAAATTGTAGGGCTGGGGAGATGGCTCAGTGGAATGAGAGTTTCCCTGGCAAGTGCAAGGGCCTGAGTTCAATCCCTGGTTCTGCAAAAAAATAAAACAAAACAAAACAGAACAAAAACAGAAAAAAACCCCTAAAACCCCCCAGAAAATTGTAAAGTCATTATTGATTTGCCTTCTAGGATTTCAGGTGAATATTGTATAACAACAATGTTATGTATGTAAAATAAGTAACATTTTCTTGGTAGTAACTACTCTTGTTTGGAGCCTATGAAATTTATGTGTCAAATCTAGCTTTCTTCCTATAAAGTAAATGATAATACCAAACACAAAACATTTGTAAAATTCTATTGCAAGTTTTAATTTTTCTATAGATATAAACTGTTAAACATAAAATGTTTGATTTATTAAATTTAAAATCATACATTTTGAAGAATATCCCTAAATTCAAAAAAATATGAGTGAAAATATTCTTGTAATAGGGCTGGGGAGATAGCTCAGCAGTCTAAGCACTTGCCTGGCAAGTGCAAGAACTGGTTTTTGATCCTGGGTACAGCAAGCCATGCCGTCCCCCAAACCAGGCGTGCTGGCATACGTCTGTAATCCCAGTGCTGGGAGGGCTGAGGCACCAGGATCACTGTGAGTCTAACTGCTTAGAGAGACCTTGTATTCAATAAATAAACAAAAAAATATTTTTGCAATAAAAACATTAAAATATTAAAGATCCATTTGAGAGGTATATTCTCACCAACACACTCAGGAAGTTGGGTCCATGTTCCTCTATCACATGTAATTGAACTGCGTCCAATCATTGTGAAGGTTTCGGTACAACTGAAGTCCACTGAATCTCCGTGGTGATAGGGAGGGTTGGAAGGCAAGGCATAGCCATGGGCAAGTTCAGATATATTTCCACATGTTCGTTTCTCCTCTATGCAAATTTCATAAAAAGATCACAGTGAAGACCTATTGTATATATTTAAATGAATACAAAAGTTGTGTAAGTTTAAATATATTACCAATACATATTGGCAGTGTTGTCCACGCTCCGTCAACACACTGGATTTTACTTGGCCCCTTCAACAGAAATCTGGGATTACACTTGTACTCCACCACTTGCTTGTGCTCGTACTGTTGCTTCAGGGTGTGTGTCACTTCCCCGTTGAGGAGTTCAGGAGGCTGATCACACGTACGGACTTGATCTGTAGCACAATTGACATTGTGTAAATCGTGATTAAATTGTCTATTTTATGATCTTAAAATCCCGTGACATGGAGAGATTTTCGTTAATTTATTATTTATCCTGTAACATTAGAGAACTTAAGAAAAAAAGAATGTTTACTTTGGATCCACATTTTCGGTTACATTACTTTCATGAAGTAGCATCTTCAGGAGTATATTTAGGCTTTACATACACTCAACAATGTAGGTATTTTAAAGATGCATGAAAAACTGTTAGCAAACTTCAATGATTTGAAAAATATCACTGTAGCAAACTGCTTGGCATATTCTCACTTCTATTAACTGACACATGCCTGAGTATTACTTGCATATACTCAATGAGGTTTTAGGTGAGGTTCAAGCCTTATAAAATGTTCTCTATTAAGGACTAGTGCAGGCAAAATGAAAAGAAACAACACAAGACTTTCCAGTCCCAGCCACCAGGGTTTTATACATGAAATTACCAACGCATATCTTAAGAAGCAACAGTTGATTGAATTCTTAAATAAATGAATCCATATCTAAACTACAGGCACACTGGAAACCTCCCAGAAGTTAGGAGAATAAAAAATATGTGTATTCACAATTTTAATACTCACCTCATCGATTGTAATGTAAATATTTACCTTTGCATGTTGGGACACTGGGGGACCATCCAAAGTGGTAACACTGCACAGAATCTGGCCCAACTCTTGTTAATCCTGATCGGCAGGAGAATTTCAGCAAGTCCCCAACTTTGTATTTTTCTTTTGTGAGAGTAACAGTCACATACTTGTCCAAGAGGGGAATTGGACATTCTTTTTCTTAAGAAAGCAAAATAATTTATGAAAATGCAACATTAATAGCTGCCAAAATGAAGTTTATATTTTTCACATAAAATTAATGCAAGGCCTTGGTGATACACAAGGAGGGGCATCAGAAGTCTCTTTCTTGAGGGCTAGGGAGATGGCTCAGTAGAATAAGTGCTTTCTGGGCAAGCATAAGGGCCTGAGTTCAATCCCCGGCTCCGGAAAAAAAAAAAAGAAAGAAAAATTTTCCTTGAAAATTTTACTTTTAAATTCATATGGGATTATCTAAGAAATATTATGTTATTTAACTAAAATAGATCTGTCCTGAAAATTAATTTGTACTAGATTTTGTTTATTTCTGATTTTATAGAACTTACAGTTTAAACTCTCAAAAATATGATATCTTTTCATATTTAAAAACAGTAATATTGCACAACTTTCAAATTACACTTTAAAATACAAATTTGTATGTTTGTTTAATACAATTTAGGGCATAAAGCAAATGAGATATTTTTAATGCATTTTAAGTTAGAAGAGTGTGAAAAATCAGAAAAGTAGTATATTATTAATGAAGAGCACAGGCTAAGAGACATGTTCAAAGCAACATTGATAAACATCTATGAACCTTGAATCTTTTCGTTAATCTTTGGTTATTGTATTATATTTTTGATTGTCTTAATGATTCATTGTTATTCCCCCCCCCCTTTTTTTTTGCCTTTTTGAGATAGGGTTTCACCATGTTTTCTAGCTGCCTTTGAATTGATGTAGCCCTGTTGCCTCAATTTTCAGAATGCTGGGATTACAATGTTTGCTGCTATGCGTGACTCTACTAGATAGTTATTATGATTCAAGTTAAGACTGCAGAAATTTGCTTATATTTAATTATTAAAAAATTTTAAACATTTTAAAATTATTTTTAAAAAATATTTAAAATTGTGATGATAAATTTTACCAAAAATGTACTTCTTATTTGCAATCCTCTTTCCTTAGGGCAAATGCAAAAATTAGAATTATACCAAAAAGAAAATTCATGCCTTTAAAATCGAACATGAGTATATAATTGTAAAATTTGATATACAGTACTGGTTTAAAGATAATACCTCAAAAACCAAAATTTTGCATTGTGACTTAAGACGCAGTTCAGGGTACAACACACTGAGCACATATGGAGGCCTGGATTTAATCTCTTGCACCCTGCAAAAATTGCTTTTGTGTGATTTTTGTATTGAGTTTTTTTATATTAAATGAGAAGAATCATACTTGAATGACAACCATAAGAACTGCTCTCTTAAAATTGTATTCCATGCATAGTGAGATTATTTCAAAATACTAAAACATGACTGCCGTGTCATAATTATTCATTCTTTTCAAATATGAAGTACTTCAGGTGAATTAGTCACAGGCAATTTTAAAATACATGTGCATCCAAACTAGTATATCAGACTATGTGCAATAGATCTGCGTAGATAAGCTAAGATAACTGATAGACTAGTCATTACCGTTTGGCGTGTCGGCATGATGTGCCACTTTAATGTGTGTGTTTGCGTAACTGAGATGCTTATAGGCCAGTATGATCTTGATGTCTGCTCTTTCTTTTTACATTAGCTATGTGGCTCTGACAGACAAAACAGGAGGCTCTGCTGGTAGCTCTAGCTTGTGGTCGCAAGGCCATATATGAGCACCCACGCGTGGACAGAATTGTGTTGTAATATAATGTCCGAAGGATCTTGTCGCCTCCATCTAAGTCCACAGTGCCTAGTTGGCCAGGGAAAGAGCAGAGCTGGCTGCAAAAACCCTCCAAAATGTTGAGAGGATGCCTGCTTTCTTTACAACGCTTGTGTCTTGTGCACAGAGAAAATGTGTTCTCTGTTTGGTAAATCAAACATAAAAGGGTAAATATCTCTCTATCCTTCCTTAAAGGGACCGAAGGCCTTTTGACTGAGTGACTGTACACTGGGGAATAAAAATAATTAGACATTTAAAAAGTTGTATTCCAATCTTCTGCATAACAGGTACATATGTGAGTGCTTGTATTTATTTTATGTAAATACTTTGTCATTAGTATTCGTAAAAAATACTGCATTAATGATTAAAAGGGTCTTGACTTTTGAGTATAGAGAAACTATTCTATTCTTATATAGATAATAACTATATGTAGAAGTGATCTCTAAGAAGAGTATGAATAGACATATACTGAATAAAAAATATTTGTCTAAAAATCAGAAGACCCAGAACCACCCATGCCTTCCTGGGAAAGGGCCAGGCTAGAGGAGATTGCTAGGGCACCCCTTATCCAGTCTGGATTAATGAACAAATTCCAGATAAGTTCCCATTAGGCATGGAGAAGTTGGACAACTCCGACACAAGGAGTCAAATTGAAAACAGTGGAGAAAAACTTAGGCACCAGGGCTTGTCACCCCAGGGCTGGATGGACATATGCAGAGACAGAAGACTCCCGTAGTACAAATCAATTTTTAATGAAATAACAACAAGTTGCTTATTTCTGCCACCTACTGGGCAGTGTGGTACGTGGAATATTCAGCGCCCTACCCACAGTGTTGCTCCCACAGAGGGAGGAGACAGCCACTGAGAAGGGCAGAGTGCTTGGGAGGCATGGCTATACCTAGGATCCCTGAAAAAGAAGGAATACTCCTAGTAGTGTCGGTCAGTGGAACTGAAACTGACAGCCGCCATAAGCAACTGCCATAGTGGCCTCTGGTAGGCCTTAGGCAGGAGGAAATTGCGAGGCCAGTTGAAACCAGACAGTGACCTAGGTGAGGAGAGGGCTGTGTGGAAGAACTCGGTCACTGCTGTCACAACTGTGTGAAGGTTGTTATTGTGATGGTTGTTATGGTAATTGTTGTCATTACAACCTTGCCAATTTGTTGAATTTGGACTATTTGGTTCTTGTCATTGTTTCTGTTTCTTTTTTTATGGAATCTTATTTTATATTTTCGTCTTTATTTTTTTAAAAAACCCATTAGGAACAATACAGAATTTCACTAAACAATATAGTAGGAATCCAGCAATAGTTGTTATATTGCATATTGCTGTCATTAAATTTGTTGCTCAGAGTACCAACCATAAGCCTGCAAGATTGATCCCAAAAAAGCAAAAAATTAAAAAGGAGAAAAAAATTGTTATTGCTTTTTATCCTCTTTCCATTCTCTATTTTCATTTTTTACTCTTCTTTCTTCTGGTTATCTTTATTGGTATTGGATAATTACAATACTTAGCACTTTAAGTTTCACATTTAATCTACTCTCACATCTCTCAAATCCTTTAATTCTTCCTGCCTCTTGACCCTTAGAGGAACCTAATAAAATTATGAACAAACACATTGATAGATACAGTCTCCCCAATATCTAAATTCATCCCCATTAACCTGAAGACATCCTCTTGACTAAACAGTATTCGAACAAAACTGCTTCATATCAACCCAAACCTGGACTTTACAAATATCCTATCAAAATCTCGATATCCCTGTTATAAAATAATTCCAACAGAGTTCAACTTTTGTCTTTTTACCCGCTGACATATCCCATATCTTCTTCTTCCCATTGAGAGATCCGTTTCCCTTTACCCTTTTTTTCATATGCCTACCTCCCATTTATTTCAGTACAGTATACTCTGTAAACTGCCTGACAAAAGGGTAAAATTATCTAAAACATTTTAATGTATGTGAATTAATGTATGCTGTATGCTGTTGACATTGTTACTGGACTATATTACCTTACTTTGCTGAATTCATGCACCTATAATATATGAATGGCAATGGAATACCCATCTCTGACAAAAAGTAAACAAAAAAGGGGGATATAAATGAAGGACAATTTTGTAGTGAAAAATATGTATCTGTATATACAAAATAGCACAGATATACAGCTGCTTTCTCTTAGTTCAATTAGAAGAAAGTTTTGAACTAATAGTGTTTAGACAAGATATCATGTCTGCATCTTGTGTTATGAATACTATGAAGACAACAATATGCAATGTATTAATTATTATAACCGTACTAATAACCCATTTTGAAACTGTCTCATTGCTACTTCTTTCTCAATAAAATTAATATAAAAAGAAGAATCAAGAGAAATTCTCTGGATACATATAAATTTCACATATGAACCAAGAAGACTCAAAAGTTCTCAATAATCCACTAACGGGCAATGAAATTGAAGTAATAATAAAAAACCCCTAACGACTAAGAAAATCCCAACCTGATGGTTCACTGCTGAATTCTAGAAGAACTTTAAGAACGATCTGGGGCTGGAGAGATAGCTGAGTAGTTTAAGTGCCTGCTTGGCAAGTTCAAGGTTCTAAGTTCGATCCCTGGTACTGCAAATGAAAAAAAAAAAAAAAAAGCAATAAAGAAAATATTTAAAATATTTAAAGAAATGGAGAGGTAAAGAATACTCTTTAAATTCAGAGCCAGTCTGCCCCCTGAACCAGACAACGGTTCAACCCACAAAACAGGACTACAGTAAGTCCCCGATGTACAATAAATAAGTTTCACTCTGTGAAAACAGTCAAAATTTGTTAACAAGTCTGAAAAAGTGAGAGTTACACATCTTTGAAACAAATGTACAAGGTAAAACAACAAAAAATAAAACCACAGAAAAATACCATGTCTCTGGCTGTACTACTGTACACTATTGTACTGTAAGTAAGCACACAGAAGTGCTAAACCGTGAGAAGGTCCAGCAGATGTGAGCAACTAATAGAATTTATTCAGATCCACAGATGTTCATAATGAGAGGTTCACTTGTATCTGTAAAAGCTCACAACTTGCATATTCATAAGTTGTGAGCTTTCTGTACAGGTCAAGCTTCTTAATGATGACAGATGCTGAAGTCTCCAACAAGATACTGGAAAACAAATCACTACTAAGTAGACTTCATGCCAAGAATGCAAAAATGGTTTAACGTATGCAATTAAATGTAATTCATCTCATAAACAGAAGGAAGGACAAAAAGTACATGATAATCGCAATAGATTCCAGAAAAACCTTTGATAAAATCCAATGTCCATTCTTGATAGAAAAAAAATCTCTGAAGAAAATAGGTATAGAATGACCTTATTTCAATCTGATAAAAAGCAGGTAGGACCAAAGTACTTCTAATATCATACTTAATAGGGAAATACCAAAAACTTTCCATCTAACATTAGGAACCAGATAAAAATGTACACTACCACCACTTCAGTTAAAGCTAGGTCTTGAAACAGCAAGAGTGATCAGGTGAGAGAATGAATGAGATCAAAGAAATATTTATACAAAAGAAAGAAATCAAACCATTTTTATTTATAGATTACATGGGGCCAGGGAGATGGCTCAGTAGAATAAACATTTGCCTGGCAAGCGCAAGGGTCTGAGTTCAATCCCTGGTTCTGAAAAAAAAAAAAAAAAAAAAAAAAGACCACTTACATAGAAGAACCTAAAAACACTATGAAAGGATTCTAGAATTAGCAAGCAAATGTAGCAGGATCCAAAAACCAATGAAAATCAACATAGTTCCAGCACATCAATAATAAACTTACTGAAAAGAAGTTAAGAAAACAATACTATTCTCAATAACATCAAGAAAAATTAAGTACTTAAGAGATTAATCTTACTAAGAAAGTGAAAGACCTTTACAAAAGAAGTCAAAGAGACCACTAAACAATAGAAATATATCTCCTATTGCTGAATAGACAGAACCAATATTGTCAGAATGACTAGACTCAAATACTGTCATACAGATTTAGTGCAATCCCAATCAACATACCAAGTGAAGTTCCTCACAAAAATTAGAAAAAAAAAACACCTAAAATTTATATAAAGCTAAAAGAGACCCAGAATAGTAAAAGCAGTCCTAGGCCACAGAGCAAACCAAGAGGCATCACAATGCAGGATTTCAAGTTACACTACAAGGCAATGGTGATAAAAAGAGATGGTATTCACACTGAAACAGACATGAGGATCAGTGAAACAGAATAAAGGACCAGAAAAACTATCAAGCACATTCAATTATCTGATTGTTGAGAATGGGACCAATAGCAGGTCCTGGAGGGGAGGTACCCTTTTTACTAAATGATATTGAGAGAACTGGCTAAACACATGCAAAGGATGGAATCTGGATTTCTAGCTCTCACTATGCACCGAAATCAAAATAGATCAAAGATCTGCGTGTTAAAACAGAAACCATCTGCTGGAAGACAAAATAGGTAAAGCTCTTAAAGTCATAGACTTAGGCATCAGAAAGGATTTTCTCAACAAAATTCCAACTGCACAAGAAATAATGGCAAGAATCAACAAATGGAACTATATCAAATGAAAATTCTCTGCACAGAAAAGTGAACAACTCACATAATATAGGTGACCTACAAAATTGGAAAACAATGTCAGCTACACATCAGACAGAAGATTAATAGATACACATACAAAAATTCCAGAAAAATTAGACACCCAAAATAAAAGACTCAATCAAAAGTTAGACAACTGAAATGAACAGCCACTTCTTAGAAGGAGAAATACAAACAGTGGATAAATACAAGAAAATATGTTCAACATCACTGGCCATTTGAGAAGTGCAAATTAAGATGACCCAGATTTCACCATACACTGAAAAGAATAGCGATCTTAAAAAAGTCAAATAATGAACTCTGGTGAGGATACAGTGAAAAAGGAAGGTAAACTAATACAACCATTATGGAAATCAGTATGGAGATTTCTCAAAAAATTAAAGATAGAAACTCCATTTGACCCAGCTATTCCTATTCTAATCTGGTCCCCAAAGAGCTAGACATCATATTATAGTAAGAGCTGTATATCAATGTTTAAGCAGCACGGTTCATAATAGCTAAGCCTTGGAAGCAGCCCATATGCCCCAAATAGATGAATGGATGAAGAAAATGTAATATCGGTACATAATGAAATACTGTTTGGTTATAAAGAGGGATAAATTTGAGCTACTTGTAGGTAAATGGATACGCCTTGAAAGCATAATATGAAATGAAGTAAATGATGTACATAAGCTTAACTACCATATGGCTTGTCTCATATGAGAAATCCAAAGTATAAATGAAATATAGAGCAAAATGACAGACGGATGGGGGAATGGGAATATAAAACTCCTAAAATAGGAAGACAGCAAAAGGTAGGGGGTGGGAA
>NW_004524585.1:5921814-5946050 GCF_000260255.1 Octodon degus | reverse complement strand
GGGGAGGGGGAGGGGAAGGGAGGCCTGGAAAGAATTGGGATGTGTCGTGTACATGTAGCAACTGCCCACAATGAACATAATGCGTCTATATATTAGAGAGTAGGGGTAGGGAGAGGAAGGGAATGGGATTAAAAAGAATTTATACATGTTCAGTATATGTACCTAGGTCCTAAGGTGCTGGTAAACATTATACACTGCAACCATGTACTAATGAAATAAAAAATGAAAAAGTCAAAATATTAGCACTGGCATTTGGAAATATTAGTATGAATATTTTACCCTGAGATATAGGTTTCTATAAGACTGTTGTAAACATTGTTCAGGTTGTTTATGATAACAGCAATTCTTTGGAAACATCTTTTCAAAGGAAAGAACTTCTTGGACATTTGAAATAAACTTGGATAGAGCCTGTGCTTAGTTTCTACTGAATGGTTGAACCAAGGATACCTAAGACTAAGCAGTCATTTGTCTATTCAATTTCGGGAGCCTTGTATTCTGCTGTCAAATTCTTAGCTATGCGTTCACGTGGTCGCTAGTCTTTGAAAAATCTGCAATAAAGCACTTTTTCCTGCATCAGTTTCTGACACAGTCGCTCCTATTTTTTGTCCTTCACATTTTGCTGCAGAATGTCTGGAAATAGAAAATGTCACGAGAATGATATGTTCATAGTTTTGCATTTCCTTTATTTTATTTTTTGCAGGGTATGATTTGAACCTAGTAACTGGGACAGACCACTGAGCTAAATTCACAGTCTTTTCGTTCTTATTTGGAAGAAGGAAACAGTATTTTAAAAGCTTCTGGCTTCATAAAATCAGAGTTGTGCTATACTCGGAGAGAGTAATGACAATTTTAAAAGTTTCCTTCTCTCTTAGAAGAAGATGCAAACTTTTTGTGATCTAACGCTGCTCACTTATTCTTCCAGGGTTATCAGTTGTCTTTCTCTTCCTTTCAGTAGTTACTGGTTTTAAGATCCTTGAATTTTCTAAGTAACTTGCGTTTTGCATGTAAAAGAGCCTCAGTTCTCTCCTTTTTTGTTTACATCTTACATCTTTTTTATTTTATGAAGCACGTGACCTGCTTATTATTTGGCTTAATTCATCATTGTAAAACTGTATTTTCCTTCTCCTAGGAAAGAAAGAAAGAAAGAAAGAAAGAAAGAAAGAAAGAAAGACAGAAAGAAAAAAAAAAAAAAGAAAAAGAAAGAAAGCCCTGGGAAGGTAGACCCATGTGAAGAGAAAAAAGAAGCCCAAGGCGGCTGCACTGTCTGGGGCTGGGGGCCGGGGAGATGTGAGACAGGAAGTTGCGAGGCAGCGGGACTGCAGCGCATGCGCAGTTCAAGGTTTACGTGCAGGTACCAAGGGCTGTTTTGGCACGCAGCCACTAGTGTGTGCTTCTCTATATATCTAGACTGTCCAAGAGCAAGCTGTTGGACGGACAGGCCGCAGCTGGGCCGCTGAAGACTGTGGCTGAAAGGCTTTTCTTTGGGCCTCCAGAGACTTAAGAGAAACTCCCCTGCTTGAATTGGTGACAGGACAATAGTATTTTTGTCATTTTCTCCTATTCTACTAAAAAATATTTGCATCCTGCATGAGTTAGTCTTAGTGGGCCCTGGATGCCGCTAGTCAAATCTCAAGTATTCTTCTGCTGCTGTCATGTAAAAACTTTTGGTCTCATCATTTTCAAAACGAAATCTTCCAATTTGTGATAAATCTTATTTCTCTTCATTTCTCAGTGTTTTATGATTTTTCTGTAAAGGTTATATGCATCTTTCGTTGTACTTTTTTGAATATTAATGTCATTCTAAGTACATTAGATGGCATTTAATTTTTCATCTTCTGTTTGCTGCTTATGTACAGAAATACAGTTAATTTACAAAAATAAAAAAATAAAAATGATTGGTCTAAAAAAAAATGATTGGTCTCTTTCTTGTGGTTGTCCCCCTCCTGCCCTCAGTCACTATTTAATCTCGGAGGACTTTGTTTGCTACTTCCAAATGCAGCGGAAACCAGTGGCTTTGGATTCTCTTTAGCATTAGATACACACACCCATTTTTCTTTCTTTCCTTCCTTCCTTTTATGAAGTTTTAAGGAATCCGGTTGCTATCAAATCCAAGTACTTCTAAGAAGTGTTCTGATTGCTTTTCTCTATGACCTCAGGTTCCAGATTGTGTGTTCGATATTGGTTCATTCTATGTACATCCTCTACACAGTCTGCTCACTTTTATCCCCTTTGCAGGAGTCCTCCCTTCAGTGTATAATTTCCTCTTGTACTATTCTTAACTTCCTATTTGCTGCCTGGCCAATCTTCTTGGAAGAAATACGTCCATATGCTATATTACATTTCTTGCTAATTATTGTTACGTTTTTAGCAAATTCTATTTATGCTGTACCCTTTAAAAACCATGTTTGTTACAACTTAGATTGGCCTCTGTATTCCCAGACTATCACTTTTTTTTTCAGTTTTCTAGCTGCACATACTAACATATTTCTCCATCAGATATATTAATTGCTTGAACTAGCAAGATAATATAATTAGATTACAATTTCCTTGACTTTATTATCTTGACAAACATTTGGCATTGGAAGGCTTCCTTATTACCTAATCTTTTATGGTTCTTCTTTTGAATTTTCTTTTTCCCCTATAACAGTATCCATTCCTAGACTTTTTTTCTTCCTGTATCTCTGGGTCCTCCTTTAGTCTACCTACTTTGTAAATCATTTCTCTACTTTCTGACATCTGAATGTTGTAATATTTCCTGGGTCAGCTTTAAGTTCTCTTCTCTTTTCATTCTTCTTTTCCAATTTGATGTCTTCATTTGATAGTAATAATCTCCAGTTTGCATCTCCAGGCTAGATTTATATTCAACACTGTATAATTCATCTCTGTCCTTTATCTTTACTTTTCCATGTCTATTTTTGATGGTCTGTGGGCTCCTCAAGTCATAAGCTGTAAGTCTTTCCAAAGTTCACCTCTCCTGTCAGCACCAACTTTCAAAATGCCTGTCAACCATCTATGTTTATGAAAACCAATGGCTGAATCCCTTGACTTCCCACTCGCTCTTCCACCTAACAGTACCACTCTGCCTACGCAAGCTATCACCAATCTGTGTTCCAGGTCAGTCCTCAGTCTTCCCTTTATTTTTTAATTTAATTTTATTTTTAAAATTCATTTTTATGAAAAAAAGATAAAATAGCAATAAAACAGTTTTAAACTAGGTTAGTAGGACAGTTAAAATAATTAATACATTGCATATTGTTGTCTTCATTGTAGTTAATCATAGTGCAAGATGCAGGCATGATGTCTTGTCTAAACACAATTAATACAAATCTTTCTTCTTATTGAACTAAGAGAAAGTAGCTGTATATTTATCCTACTTTATATATACAAATATATGTATGTATATATATCACAACAAAAGAGTATCTTATTTATACTTTTGCAAAGTTAGTAGCATGTGACCCAGGCTTTCCTAGTGTGACTCTAAGCAGACAGGAGGTCTAGTTCAGGACTGAGGTAGCTTGTTTGCTTTAGGCACTGAGGTCTAGTCCTGCCTACACATGTTTGATTGATGTCCTAGCTTCCATGGCTCCTAGTATATCCACCTTTTTTGTTTTATTTTGTCAGAGATGTGTGCATCAAGTATAAAGAGGTCCTTAAAAACTTCTCCAAATACAGCCTCTCTAACTGCGATGGAAAACTTTACTTTAATCCCTATCCTTCTTGAATGTACACAAACTTATTGTGCTGTCTTTTGTGCATAAAATCACAGCATCCAGAAGAAAATCCCCAAAGCTTTGAAATCTATCAAATTAAGTAATTTCTTTCCTTGAAATGTTCAAAGCTTTCCATTAAAGTGTTAAGGATGTATTAAAGCGTAAAGATGTTGAGATGCTCTGAACTAACCTGAATAATCTTTCTGATTATTACTGACTTTTAACCAGCCACCATTCACAACATTCTTCCACATCTTGCCTAGAATTTACTCAGTCTTACTTTTCTCCAGTATTATTTTCAAAGATTGCCCTCCCTAATGGACCCTACATATGTTCATTTTCCCCCATATTCAAGCCCTCATCTAATTCTCTCATATTTGTCAATTAGTTGTCTAATTGATACTATACTTTATATAAATTGTCAAAGTTAAACGAATACATTTATTCGTAGGAACTGTATAAATTAATTCAAGGTGAAAAATGTAAAGCAGAGTCTTAGGGACAAAATAGTTTGGGAAGTTGTAACATACTAAAATTTGAGTAATACATACTGCATTGGAAATAATTTAACAGCTTGCATTCAAGGTAACAAAAACAATTAGGCTCTAATCAACAGATTATTATCTCTGATTTACAAAGCACCATCTCCTTTTTATGTGAACTCAAAAGGAACATTTTGATTTTTATTGTTGTTGAAAAACATCTTTAGAAAATTGGATTTTCTAATAATTGGAAGTCAGGTGGATTTATTTTTATCCTCAGGAAAACATCCTCCCCCAAGACCAGTACCTACCATAACATGTGGGTGTGTCAGACCATCCGTCGTAAGAACACGTTATGGAACCCTTGGCACGTCTGAGTTTGTTTTCATATCCAACGTGGCATTCATAGTACAACTTGTCATTGAGTGTAAACCAAGTACGATTATTTTTGGTTCCAGCATTCTCAAATACAGGCAATTCACAAGATTCTAATGCATATAAAATTCAGGATTTCATTTGTAATGTAATTTAGTGAACAGTCTAAGTAATTTCCACCACAAACACAAAAGGCTGTTTAATTTTGTGTGCTAATAAATTAAGAACAATATAAAATAATCTAAGACTAATGGCAAAACATTACTAAAAATGAGAATTATGTTCCTACATAACATTTTTTTCATGAAATGAATTTATCTGAAAAATTTATTTTAAAACGTTTTTCTGAATTTAATTATACTTTTGAGTTTATCTGGTAATAAAACATGCTGGTAATAAAACAGGCCATTACAGATATATTTTACTCTTTCTTTTTTAATTTTTAGGAAACCAGAGTAGTATTCTGTGAATTAAAATACTCTTCTCAATAGTTACAGTAAAATATTTTGAAAAGACTAATTGAATAAAATATTGATACATTTATTATATAAGACATTATCTGTTTCATAATAAAACATGACAAATAGATTATCACAATTTAGTGTGCATAAGTTTTATATGGGTGTGACTTTTATCAATTTCTTTAGCATATGAGAAACAGGAGAAATTTTATAAGAAAAGAAATTAAGATAGTAGGACTACTCATTTAAAGTAATTCAAATATTACTTCACATTATCATTAAACGGTTTTATGATAAATGTGATAACTACACCAATCAGTTTTAGAAAAATCTTCATTAATGCTTAGATGATGTGGCAGGGAAATTTTTCAACAACAAAAGTGGGTAACTCCTAGAAATACCTCTTCTTTTTTTAATATCTATGTTTTTATGAAGATTAAGAGGTAAAGAGTTCAGAAGTGTACTCATCATGAAGTTCTAAATGTAAATGATAAATTATAATGGATAAGTTATTCTTAAACTACATACAATAAACCCACATCGCTACCAAAAATCTTACTTTTAATGTTTGAAAGGCTAGTCGTCCAAAACACAGTAGACATAAAGTAACAAAGGTCTCAGTTAAAAAAAAAAAAAAAGAGGTCATCATAGAATAAGCATAAAGCTCCCTAATTAGTTCCTAAATTATATAATGCTTTCCCCCCTGCATTTTGGACAGGGTCTGCAGGGTCTACAGGGTCTCACTAGCAGATTGGACTCAGAGTGATCCTCCTGTTTTCAGTCTCCCAAGCGCTGGGATTATAGGCTCGCGCCACCATGCCCAGTCTCAGTCGTTGTCTCAGCCCACCCCCGGGTCGGAGCCGTTAACGCACCTAGGGATCAAATCCCAGCCCTTTGAGCTCTGCATAAGCAGCGCTTTCATCTGCTGAGCTCCGTAGACTAAGCCTCTGCCTGGCGAGCACAGGGTCCTGAGTTCAATTCCCGATACCACAAAACCAAAAAGTGCTTATTTTAATATAATAAATTACTTACTAATGCAGATGGGTTGATCTGACCATCCATTTTCCAGACATGTAATTTCTCCTGATGGCTCTCCAGCTGGTGTTAGGTATCCCGGTTTACACTTAAATTGTGTTTTTTTATTTAAAACATATACATAATCAGATTCAGCGAGAAACCCATTTTCAATTTCTATGTCAAATTTTGTACATGTTTCTAAAACAGAAAAGAGTAAAGAAAAGATAAACATACGCTCAGAACCATTTTTGCAAGAACCCCAACAATATGACAGTAAAACCCCCCAATCATTTGTGTGAGTGAAGTCGTGGGTGAAAGCCTGGAGTCATCATTATTGAGGTCACTGAGCATAACAAAGCAAGCGATCGCTTTCGAAAGTTATCACATCAAGATCCTTTGTGAGATGTTTGGGGGAAAACACAAGGTTTAAAGCATGCATAATTCTTTTGAAGAAATTAATAGAAACCTGTTTGTCTAATTTTCATGAATCCTTCAGAACCTTATACATAGAACTCCTCAAGAATCATGGTTTTTAAAATTTTTTATTTTTTTATTTATTTTTGTGGGAGTTGCTTTAAATCTGGAAATAGTTTGTCTCTCTTTGGCATCCAGAAATCATTTCACCATTGGTCTCCTTTGATTATATGTCGATCTTCACACCTTGTTAACAGAGTTGTTACAGACTTTGGCCTGAGAATTTCAAATGTAATTATAATTGTGTTCTTGAAATATAATGCGTGCATAGAGCTCAAAGACGATAAGAAGGAGCAATGCGTTTATTCATCTTCCCAAGCCAAAATGATGATTCCTTGAACTATGAAAAACTTCACTTGAACCTACAAAATTAGACCTCTGTCAGCTACTAGGTCTCTTCCTAAAAAGTTTAACTTATACATGAATAAGAAGGAAATATGAAGAGATAACATTAAATATTTTAATTGTCTGCTAAAGAAAACACATTTAAATAATTGTAAGGTGACACTAAAACAGTACTGAGAGGGATAATTATCATTAAATAGCCACAAATGAAATGAACAGAAAATAAAAATCAAAAATTGTCTTACTTCAAGAAACTAGAAAAAACAAAGCTTAATGTAAGTGTACATTTTGAAAACAAAAAATATGAACAGAGATCAAAATGAAAACCAATAAAATGAAAATGACAAAGTTAAAAGTGAGTGTATAAAGAAATGTAACAATACTGATAAATACCAGGGAAGAACAATCAAGCAAACCAATGTTTCAGTCACAAATAATGTGGCAACTGAACTAAACAGTTGAAACTAAACCATACATGACTATAATTTCATTGAAAAAGAGACAAGTGATGTGAGCTCTCTTATGAAAGTGACTTTTTGCTTGGAGGAATTGTCCAGAAAACAGCAGAGAATCCAAACAGAAAATAGATGTTGTACTTACTTGAAAAAACAAGAGTGTGCTCAGAGAGGTGGAGATTACCAGTGTGCGGGATATGAAACCAGGGAGGAAGACACAGCGTGAGAGAGTTAAAGTAAGCACGAAGGTCCCCTCGATTCTTTGCCTGAGTGTGCACATACTGTGCTGCAGGACAAACTACGTGAGAACAGGCCAAGAAGAGCTATGAGAGAAAATATAAGTAGCAGCCAACAATAACTTTCAACATTCTCAGACCACCTAGGACCTTGGGAATCATTCAAACTTGGTCAGTCAGGATTGAAAGATGCTTGACCACCAAGATCATTTAATAAATATCCAGAATAGGCTTTATTAATATGAATTAACTAGTCCAAACCACTTTTAATATATATTTTTAAAATTTTATGTATGTGGTACAAGGTCTCACTATGTAGATTGAGCTTGAGCTCATGATTCTCTTGTTTCAGCCTCCCCAGTGCTGGGATTACAGACCTGTACCACCATGCCCAGTCTTGGTGGCCAATGGGGTGTACCAGGGGTGGAGCAGGCATAGCATGTGGTGCTGGGGATCAAACCCAGGTCCTTGCGTTTGCCTATGCTGGCACTTAGACCTCTGCGTTATCTCTGTGGCCCCTAATAATTTTTTTTTAAACCAAAATGATCAAACAAACTTAGTCTTCCAAAACAAAATTTGAAACTACTAATCCTTCAGGTATCCAAACCCAAACACCAAGAGCTCCAACAAAATCTTTTTCCTTTACTAAAAATTGAGGGAAAAGGTGAAAGGAGAGCAGCTGGCAATATCGAAGGAAGGAAATGTTTTGATAATGCTCAACCAGAATATCAGTGGCTAAACTACATATCAAAATTGGTAAAATAACACTGAAACAAAATGGAAGAAATTGGTTGATTTAAATATATGTATAAAAAGGAATAGTGGGGGTGGAGCTGTGAAGATAGTTTGGTGGTCCAAGTGTCTGCCTGGTGAGTGCAAGGACCTGGGTTCAATCCCCAGCACTGCATGCCCTGCCAGCTGCAGAACCCCCCAAAACCTGGCGTGTTGGAGCATGATCAATGTAGATGATGTGGAATATTATATCTTACAACTGAAACAAACTTCTACACTACTTGAGGACTGCAGCCTTAGATTCCTGGTTGTTTATCATCTAACCAAAGAATCTACTTTTTTGCAGGTACTGTGGGCTAAAACCCTAGCCAGCAACATTGAACATTGAACTCCTGTCTGACCCTTCATTCTTCTCTCAGTCATCTCTTTCTTTCCTCTTGTATCTTTCCACACACTATTTTGAGCCCACTCACATGACTGGAATATACTTCCAAGACCAAGAGCATGATAAGCCCCCTTTGTTGTCCAAGTAACAAACTCATAGACTTCAAGGAATAGAAAACAAATATCTTTGCAGAAGCCATTCTTCTATCTACAGTGATTAAAAACCAAGATAGATGACTCAAGTTATAATGAAGAAGAGACACTATATTAAAACAATGAAAAAATATGCACAAAAGGAAAAGAATAAAAAAATCTAAATTATACGCAATATAACCACTTCTTAAAATAAATGTTCTAAGTTTCTCAATGAATAAACAAATACCATTTGTGAAAATTGCACTACAACTGGAAATCTATACAAAAATAAATTTCATTCCATACATAAAATAACTGGAAATCAGTCACAGAAATAAATAAAAAAGTAAATATGCAAACTTTATAGACAAAGTTTAATGGCAAATTGGACTAGCAAAGCATAAGCTGGAAAAATGGATTAATTTGAAATTTCACCAAAAGGTAAAGAAATGTGTTCTTGAAAATAAATTATTAAGAACTCAGAAGGTACGTTGAATATTCAAGAAAATATGCAAAAAGGTTTCTAAAAACCTAACTGCCTTTCATATATTTAAAGGGCTATTACAATGTAAGAGAAACTACATAATTAAGTCTGAAAAATATAAAAATTACACAGAAGATAAAACTGAAAAGTAAATAAAAGTGTGCTCGCCATCAGAAACATAATACTACACATAATGCCATACCAGTTTGCATATGCTAATGTGATTAAGATGTAGAAACTGCCCGGTCCACTTGTTAATGAGTATGTGAGCCCACTAGAATCCGTAGACACTGCTAGTGGAAATGGAAAATAGTTCAATAATCCTCAAAATCAATATGGCAGATTCTTATGGGCTTAATCATGAATAGAATCGTATGACTCACCATTTCATGTTCAGATTTTTTTCCAAGAAATGGTAATGCATTTCACCCCAATACTAGTGTTTCAATGTTCATAAATAGCTGAATCCTAACTTCAAAAATGTGAAAATAATGCAAATGTTCATCAATAGTGGAATAGATAACAAGACCTTTGTATATTCATATAATCATACTCCACAAGGACAGTTAATCATGGACCAAATAACATAGAAGAATGCCACAGATTTTCCTGAAAAAAAGGCAAATATAAATTTAATTGATAATGATAAAGAAAACACTGACTGCCTGTAGGGGTGGGGCTGAGGGATGGCTTAGTGGAAAGTGAACAAGAGAACTGTGCAAAGCTTCTCTTGCTTGATTGGATTTGGGGTTAGAAGAGCACCCTCACTTGGTAATGTCTTCTGTCTGCACACTAAACGTGTGAATTTTACTTTATGTAATTCATACTCAAGTAATGTCATTTTGTGAAAAATGACCTTTAGGAAATTAAAAAAACAGCTATAGAAACAGTAGTAAATTTTACTGAGTTATCCAAAAAAAGCATCAATCTGCTTGCATAGAATATAAAAAGTGAAAGAGAAAAAAATCAGAGAAAAGTTTCAAAGCAGTCAAAGCAAACAAAAGAAACTCTAGATAGAGAATTAAGCAGACAGACATAGTACTGAGTAAATTCAGATGAACAAGGCTCATTATAATTTTTAAACAGGTTGATAGTAATGTCACAAAACAGAATACACAGAATAACAGAATTAAATATATATGCCTCGGATAACACACATACACACTTATTTACGACATGTGAAAAATATACAATATCAGGTTACTGGAGAAATGTTCATATCCCAAATATTTTATTAAGGAAATGGAACTGTGCATAACCATCACAAAATGGCTTAAAATATGATAGGAAAAACAAAGTATGCTATAACTTTTAGAATAAAAATATATAACATCTATTTTTTGCAGAAGACAAACATTATTTAAAAAACAAAAAAAGATTAAACTATTGCTAGCATTACAGAAAGTGGGACGATTTGTGTTTAAATAAATATTAAAGAAAAGTTACAGGCCAAAAATGAAGATTACATTTACAATACATGCAATTAAAAGTGAATTAACATTAAAATTACTAAGATTACAATGAAAATTAGAATCCCCAAAAGTTAAATTAAGAAAAATATGAAACTTCATTTTAGATTGGATAAGTCATTTAACCTATGACAGCGCACATTAAACTCACACAATAGGGAAATAAACACACACCAATACTGCAATAATATCATGTAGCCATTTATTTTGTAAATATTCAAATGTGATATCACTCAATAATCATCAAGGTTGTAGAGCAAGAAAGGGCCGTTGCCGTTCATGTACTGTGTATTGGTACAACCACTATAGAAAACCCTCTTAACGTTTTATGTCCCAGAAATTCCTTTTTTTTTTTAAAGAACATTTCAGTGAAAATTCAGTGATGGATATGTATAATTTGGGGGCTATATTGTTACAAGGGATTGTCATAGAAACGTAAAGCTGATTAGATGTTCAGATAATTGTTACATATTCTTATCTGATTTGTCTTCTTCCTTCAGTGATTCCTTAGCATATTTCTCTGCTTCTTCCCCTACATCTTTTGGAACAATTCCATGCCTTACTTTAGTTAATTCACCAACCCTGCTGAGCTCAAGTTCAAAAGTTTAATCCTTAACTTCATCCTGTACTATGTAAATTATTTTTGCAACTTCTTTAACAATATCACGGCAGGTCATTTCTTTCATCTGAAGCTTTGGTATTTCTGTCTTTGCATCTTGCCGGGCTTTGCCAATAGCACAGCCCCAATAACCATATGAAACACCTGAAGAATCAATCACGTAGCATTGTGCACCATCATTCACACTGTAAGACCCCGAGCATGAAACTGCAGCCGAAGGGCCTGACGGCGCTGTAGAGGTGTAAGCATGTACGTACACGGCCACTCGGTCTGCAAGATCTTTCAGTGGAAAGTTATAGCCATCGTAGATCTAAAGCTGGAAGCTCCTCCTCTTGTTATGTCTGCTAAAGACCCAGCATCTGCCAGCAAACCTGCTGCTGCCATGCCAGCATGCCGATCAATGCTAAAAAGTCGTATGCTGGAACCTTCTTCGTAAAGTTTAGAAAGAACTAATTTTTCTACCCCAAAGACAACACTGTCTTTACATCTGATCCTAATAGCTGTACTGCTATTATCCACAGCCTTCATCGCATATTCAACTTGAAAAACCCTTCCATCAGGAGAGATTGTAGAGGCTGATAGATCACACCCGGTTCCGATCGAGCTCCTCTTGTCCAAACCACCGGAGCGTGTTGGGAGTCCAGGCCCCAGAAATTCCATTCTTAGTTACATATCCCAGAGAAATTCAAAGACCAATAGCACTAATATAAAAAGTCACATCACGTCTCAATTTAATATGCACAGTTTTATCTGTCACTCTTTATTTCCTATAGTAAGCTATCATTTCATTGCCATTTAATGGTTTAATGATTAAATGATTTCATAATACACCTTAATATGATTTCATTTAAAAAAGAAATACTTCAGTCAATTCTTAGTTTTCTTCATCAGTTTACTGAGTGATGCACTTATTTTGCTACATTTTTGTCATGAAATTGTATATCCATTTATGTATACTTCAAAAAATAAGGCAAGTTAAGCTTTTTACCAGTTAATGCAGAGAAGCTTAGAAAATTATGAGCGCTGCAAGATCATGCTTACTTACTGATAAGGTTGCACTTGGGAGGAGGGGACCAGCCTTCCTCTGTGCATGTAATTTTTTTCTGCCCATTTGGAAGACTATAGCCACGATTACACTTAATCTCTACAGACTGATTTTGTAAATATGTTTTTCCGAAATATAGATTCTGTCCATTTTCAACGTATTTGTGATAGCATGCTCCTAAGGACCACAAAAATAGAAACAACAAGCATTAATTTGATGAAGATTCTAAAATAAAACACAACTTTACAATACTTAAACAGAAGCACCCCAAGAAGATGTGCACTGAAGAATAACCTCAAGTACTGCCCAAACACTTCTTTAAAAAAATGAAAGCAATAGTCAGTGTTTTTCATCTTTAGTTTTATAATTAAAACTAAATAACTATTCTTGTAAAGTTTCCATCTTTAGTTTTTCTCTGATTTCCATAAAGAGCTTTGCGTGAAAGACAGAAATTTTTGTTCACACATCTCTTGGCTCCATTGTTGTCACCCAAGTCTTACCTGAAGTCAGTTGTGTGCCCTTTTCTCTCTGTATATTTATATATGTATACGTTCTTCATTATGCATTGGTATGTATATAATTACAAAGACATTTACTTACTGAGGCATGGTACTTTGGGTTCCCACCCTTCTGTTGTGCAGCGGATGTGAGCCCAGTATGAAAGGGAAGGAGTAAAAAAATTCTCATAACAATAATAATGATATTCTTTTCCTACAGGTACAGGAAAGTATGGTCTGTATCTATCTTCCTCATATAATCTTCCATGCTTTATTTCAGGAAAGTCACAAGGTTTCACTTGTAATTAAAAACAAACAAATGAAAATTTTACTTTAATGAACAACTGTACCAGAAATTATTCATTTTATAAATAGAGTATAATTACTCGATTGTACCAGAAATTGTTCATTTTATCAACGAGTTATGTTCTGTTATTAATGATTAAATGATTTCAAAATACACATTAATATGATTTCATTTTAAAAAAGACAAATACTTTAGTCAATTCTTTGTTTTCTTGATTAGTTTACTGAGGGGTGAATTACATACAGAGATTGAAGATTTCCAGCACAACAAGTTATACAGCTCAGATCATTGAGTTATATAAGTAGATTTTTGATAATGAAGTTGAACTTACATGTTGTGGGTCACCAGAGAAATAGACTAAGATATTTGCTACTGTCCAAATAGATATGATTGTGATAAACATAGCTTACTAATTTTGATGGCAAAATGAGATTTTTATGATGTTATAAAATACTTAAAATTAGATATACTATTATATTTTAATGAATACTTATCTATTACATAATTTTAACAATATGTCAATACAATGCTATTTGTTATATGAAAAGCTCATATATAATATTTTTCTGAAACTTTGCCCTTTTCATAAGATTATTTACAGATAATCTAGTATTTATTATCATTGTAGTATTTTTTTATGTGATATAATTCTATTTCAAGAAATTTTTGTGCAACATGTTAAAAATAATTTTCACACCAGCATACATGCAAAGATGTACAACAAAGTCTGAATTTTCCTTATTTTATTTATATTATTTTACTTGATACAGATATTTCAAGAAATTTCTACATATGTTATGAGTGTTATACACCTTGAATTTTTGTTTATTTTAAGCATTGTTCTTTAATAAAGGCTTTTATAAATAAACATTAGGAGACTGATGTTTAATTATACTTTTTTGTATGTAGTACATACCTCTTATTGAAAAATATTTCCTCATTTCTATGAAGACGTCATTGATAAAATTAAAATGCTTATTTCATTTTTAGTCTCATTCCTTCTACATAATATTAGCTTTTTCTCCCTATAACTTTTTAAAAAAATATGGAATATTTTCTTTTTACCTTTGGATTTTTACAAATTACATTTGATTTGTCAAGGCCTAAGTGACTTAGCAATAACCATTTAAAAATTAATGTTTTTAATAGCCACATTTTAAGCAAGCTTTGGTCTTCAGGTTTAAGGAAGTGGGATTTTTTTAATCATCAATGAAGTTGCTCATCATTCTGTAGAGTAGATTTGAGAATTAGTGTTTCCGTGAAGAACAAATGTCATTTATCTCTTGCTTCATGGAACATCAATAAAATAAAACAGAGAGCTGAGATGTCTAGTCAAAGGTGTGATAAAGAAACGTAATTAAAAGTAGGTATGGTTATAACGACCAGCCTGAATTCCTTTGCAGTTCTTCTCTCTTATGTGGGCACATTTTAATCTGTGTCTTCCTAAAAGCAAATGCAATATCCCACATGGACTCCAATCACTAGTGAGAAGAATGCTTACAGCAGCCTCCAATTTCATCACTTGCTTTCCAGTACAGGCTATGGCCTCCTTAGCAGTTAAGATGGTTCCTTCATAGTGTGGTTGCAAATGGATCTTAGAATTAATAAAAGTATTCACTAGTTTTTACAACTGCTGCTAATCTACCTTGTCCTAGGATAGCTAATTTATTTGATCCAAACCCAGAATAACAAACCCATATTGTTATTCCTGCTAAATGCCATTCAAACTGGCTTAGGAGTTGCTAGGATCTGTCCTAATGTAGACTCTTTAGCATTTGTATTATTCTAATTGAAATGAGTAAGTCGATCATAAATGGTGTTCAGGCCTCCCCCACGCTTTCTCAGATCACTAACTTTGGAGAAAGGTAGGTGTCATTCTAGCAACTTCCGGACAGGACCACGATGTGAGGCACCAAGGTCTCCTGCTGCGTCTGTGGGAATAAGCTACGTTGGAAGCCAACCCTCAGCCCGGCCAAACCTTCACATGACTGATCTATGTCAGTTTCCTATTCATACTGGAGAAAAACACTTGACTCAGAATTACCCTGCTAAGTCATCCCCAAATTCCTGACACATAGAAACTATGAGATAGTGATGATTTATTACTAAGTAAACATATTGTAAAGGAAATTTGTTGTGATGTAATAAATAATTAACATATTACGTGTTTCATGGCACTATTCTTATGCAATGTTTTATTTAAATAGTGGAAGCATTTTATTAATTAGAGAAATATATTTATACATACAAATATGTTTGATTTTGGGTGTAAGAAATTAAGAGGTTCATTATAGTTTTTGTCTAGCTGTTCTCCAGCCTCACACACTTACAGGTGTGGCTTTTGGGAGGGGACAGGACCATGAGTGTGTGACACCAGATTGGTCCACTGATGGTTTTGTAGCTTGGTGTGATATTCTGAGGGAAAGCCTAGTGGAAAGAGGTGAGTCACTATGGGTGTGGCCTAAGGGTACATCCCTCCTCTCCTGAGGGCCACTGCTTCCTACCTGTTTCACCATGAACTTGCTCCTTTCCCATGCTGCCCTGCCTTGGAACCAGCTGACAATAGACTGAAACCTCTACAAACTGTGAGCCAAGACAGACCTCCTCTCCTTTAACTTGTAGACACTGGGTATCTTGTCCCAGCAATGAGAAAATAACTGAGGTAAGATTAGAGTTTGCTAAAATTGTGCTATTTATATTACCTAGAATTGGCTACTTTGTAAAGAAGTACAAAGAGTTAAGATGTGCTATGTACATGTATCAGGTCCATGTAATGAATGTAATCATTATGTACATGAACATGTACAATTAAAAGTTTTTAAAATTAAAAAAGAAGACTTCTAAAAGGGACTTCATGGACAATAAGACAAATTTTGGTTTTATTGTGTCCCATTTTTGAATATATTTAAGAAAAAGTAATTTAAGAATTAAGAAATAAGTTAAAACATAAATGAAACTTACAGCTACATCTTGGAGCAGGTATCCAGCCACTACTTGTACACTGTACCGTAGTTCCCCTGGTTGCAGGATAGAAACCATGTTTACATTCGTATGTGACTTTGTCACCAGTTCTGTGTTTAATTCTCTGAGGTGAGTAGACACCATTTGGAATGTAAGGAGGATTACATGTTTTTTCTGAAGAAAAAAGATAAAGGGGATATGTGTTTAATGCAGGAATCAGACCCATCAAAATTAAATATAAGAGAATACAAATATGAATACTATTTGTAGCTAGCACAACACAAATGGCATTACAATGAGCGCATCTTCTCATCCTGCCTGACGTATCATTCATATTTCCCTTCACTATATATTTTGATTGGACATAGTTGTGGCTTCTGGACATCTAATCCCTCTTGCATCAAAGCTATCAAATACTTCATGCTGCTCCAAATGTGACAATGACTTTATCATATGTAACTTTATTCTTTCTACATCTTTCTACTTCATTTACTATTTTTGTTTCCTTAAGGAGTGCTTACAAAATATTCAGTTAGTAAGATTTCTCATCCTTTGAAGTAAAGGTGGTCACATGACTTGCATGAGACAATGTGAAGAAAATGGAAGCAGATTTTTTTAAATCTCAAGAATAAATTTAAAGACATTGTGTGAATTTTTATATTCTTGTTCCCAAAACTGCAGTAAGAAAGATGATATCTCTCTCACTTGATTCTTAGCAATATTGTAACAGAGAATGCCCCCTTCCCGCCAGTCTGTTAGTTGCCCAGGTAACAGTTTTTGATACACGTTCCTGCTACTTTGGTCACTATGTTGCATAGCTGATTATTATTATGCATATTGTAAGAACCAACCAAAGACATCCAAGAACTCTGCTTCTGCACTTTCATTTCAAATCCATAAAAACCTCCCTCCCTGTGATTTCAGGTCCTGATATTTTGGTGATAATCTGGCTTGGTGCCCACTAATATAAAACAAATCTGCCTACAAATCCTGGATGTCATTTTGACATTTCTGTTTGCCCTGGTACATAGAGAGCAGTCCTCATCTGACACGCACTTGGAGGGAGCAGCTGCAGGATGTAAACTGTAGTATCATACGGATCTATTGCAATATATTTTCTTACTGCAATATGATAAACTAATATAGGATTAGGAAAACCATTTTTGTAAAGTATTAGAGGGTATCTGTTGCAGCTACTTCAGTCTGCCCTGGACTGCCTTAGAACACAGTAGGCACTGCCTTAGAAAAGTAGGCACAAACAATGTCTGAGAAAACACATCTTTATTTACAAAAACATGCAGTCTATATTTGATCTGTAAAGTACAATTTGCTATTATTTATCATAATTTATAAAACTTACCCTTATTCCTCAACTCAGACATATCTCTACAATGGATTAATTTACACTTCTTTTCTAATAAATGTCACATATTTTAAGTATTGTAAAAAAGTTACCTAAATGTCAGTATGAGTTCCATATTGCATTTTGGCTTAAAAGCTTGGGGTGGCCATTCACTTTGCTTGAAATCCTATTATATCTTTCTCATGTCATTATTTTAGTTCCTGTTGTAAATGACTTATTGCCTCCTTTCTTCTCCAAACCACCTTAAACAATTGCATTTTCATCATTAGATAATAAGTAGGATTCACACAAATAAATTGAGACTACCAGTGTGTTTCCTATGTCTCTTTTCAATATTCCTTCAACATCAGCTGTAGCCATTCTGAATTGAAGCTCCTCCAGCATTCAAGGACAAGACCATTCAAACTTAGGGTATTCTCAAATTTTTTATTTCTCTGATCTTAAATTTTGGCCCTAATTTTACACTTTATTTTCTAGATCTTGTCTCCTTATCTCTTTATTATTTACTCTATGTTACCACCAATCTGCCTTCTGTCTGACACTCACCCATGCCAAGCTGATTCCTATCATTTGCGCTTTCCATTCCATATGTTTCAAACAATTCTGCCCTAGCGCTTAACATTGACATTTTATCACTACTTCAGAAAATTCTTCCTTGAAGACCCTGAAAGGAATTGTATGAACAAATACCCATGCCTTATAATTGAATATATGTTAGTATTTGTCCTTGACTTAAGTTTTTTTCTGCCATACTCTTTGTGATGTGTAAGAAATATCCATGATGAAAAGTTATCCCTTTGTGTTAGTGACTTGTTCAATGAGGTCCAAACTACATACCCAACTGAAACTTCATATAGGACAGGCTCATGTGTTTAATTCAAACTCTTACCTAATTTATTACATGATAAACTAAATCTCATTCTTTGCTGCAGTTTTTTGTGTTTAGTATTTTATTTTGTGAATGAACTTCTTTGGGGAAGGCTAGAGAACCCACTCATATCCCTTTCTTTTCATCACTCTTGCATTTAGTCAGACAGATTTATAATGTTTTAATTATTGATTACATGTTTCCTGCTTTCCGTCCATACTTCCATGAGTATATTTAGTTCTGGAAGTAATGTAGTTATCTACTGAATTTTACCATTATTTCTGAAAAAATAAACTTTAGTATGTGTCTATTGCTAATAGGATATGACATTCATAATAGAAATAGTTATATAAGAAATTAAAAAAGAAATAATGGGAGCATCTGTAAACAAGTTCTTTTTCTTTTGAATTCTTTTCTCCTTCTCCTGCCCCTTCTGCTTTCTTATTTTTGGTGCTTTTTTCTGTGTCATACTTTGTATTGTGGTCTGGCCTTGAACACACTAGGTAGCCCAGGCCAGTCTCAAACTCAAAGCAATCCTGCCTCAGACTCCTGAGTTCTGAAATTACAGACATGTGCCACTGCACCCAGCTTAAGCACAGATGCTAAATAAAATGTCTTAAGTGTTTATGTTATTTAACAATAGCTGGATTTTTTCCTTAAATGTATTTTTTTCTTCACTCTTGCCTCACTAAGTTATATCTGTCACATTTCATATAACTGTCATGGTTAAATTTAGCAAATTTAGATTTTTGCTTCATACTATAGGTCAATACCAATTTTTAAAAGTCAAAAGTAGCAAGAGGGAACCACAGGGGATCTGCTGGCAAGCTATCGCATCATCTCAGAACACAGGTGGCCCCCAGACAGGTATGGGGACCTATTGACTCTGGGCAACACTCAACACCTATGGCAAAGCTTTGCTGATCCTTGGCCCCACCACCCCCAGATGAGGAGTCTTGGTGAGTCCTACTTTACCCCATACTGTTGGGGGAACCTTGCTCACCCATGTCCCACACCTCTCCCACTACTTCTGAGTCTGGGTGATAACTGGGAGCTTCAAAAATGCTAAAACAAAGAAGAAAAAGGCAACCTCAGACCTCCTTCCCATCCAGAATAAGTCCATGAGACAAGAACATAGTAGAACATGGATGTCATATACATGATTTTTCTGAAATGATAACATGAAATAAAAAAAAAAAAACAACAAACTCCAGGCTTTGGATGAAATTAGATCAGAAGTAATCTCTCCTTTCCAAAAATAAATGATAACAATTATGAAAGAATTTTTCAACACATCTAAAGACATAGTTTAAAAAAATAAGGAATAGAAAAATGATGCAAACATTGAATGAACAATATAGCAAAGAATTAGAATGCGTGAAACAGATCCAAACAGACATCCAGGAAGTTAACAATTCCATCGAAAGTTGGAAAAATTGCTGGAGTGAAACTGAAGATAGACCTTCAGATCTTGAAAACAGCAAATCACCTAGTGAAGGCAAAAGGACAGATTTCATAAAAATAACAAGAAACTAGAAAATAACAATTCCACAGCTACAAGGTGATGCAAAGAAAAACAGTAAAAGACTGATAGGTAACAACCTCATTAAAAAAAAAAAAAAAAACTATTTGCAGAAATAGAAGAAAATTTCCTAAGCATGGGAAAAGAATCTGTTATACAGATAAATAAAACATATAGAACTTCAGTTAGTCATAATCAAAATAAATTCACACCCAAATAGTAATCAAGATCCTAGAAACTCAGCAAAAGAACAGCGTGTTAAAAGCTGTTAGAGAGAAGAAACTGATTGTTTACAATGGAATGCCCATCAGAATCATGGCATATTTCTCAACACACACCAGGAAATCAAGAAAAACTTGGGGTGAAGTATTTCAGGTCCTGAAAGAAAACAACTTGCAGGGCCAACCAAATAGCTCAGTGGATTAAAACACTTGGAAGCAGGTGCAGGGGTTGGGTGTTCAATCCCTGGGCCTGCTGTGCTGGCCTTTTCCCCTGAGATGCACTGAGATGGCTATTGAGACTGGCTGTGATGGCATACACCTGTAATCCCAGCTCTTGGGAGGCTGAAAAAAAATAAAAAGAAAGAAAATAACTTCTAATCCAGATTGATATACACTACAAAACAGTTTATCAAAGTTAATGGCAAGTTAAGATACTTCCATGAAAAGGAACAACTGAAGAAATTCATGACCACCAAACCAAACCTACAAAGAAAGTAACTACCAAGCACAGTAAGCAATTAAACAGAGGAGGAAAGTATGGACTCTACAGCAGGAAAATAACATGACAAAGATAAACCAACATATATTATGAGTCATGACCATCAATACAAATGGCCTCAATACACCAACCAAAAGAAACACTGGAAAAGTGGATAAAGAAACAAAATCCAACAACATATGGAAAGAAAGAAACACATTAATGCAAAAAGAATTCATAGACTGAAAGTCAAAGGATGGAAAATCATACTCCATGCAACAGGAAACCAGAAAAAAGCAAAGGTAGATGTTCTATTGCTGATAATATCAACTTCAAGCCAAGAATGATTGAAAGATATAAAGAAGGTCACTACATAATTATTAGGGGAAGACTACAAGAAGAAGACAACAATCATAAATATATATGCACCCAGTGTAGGAGTACCACCTACATAAGACAAATTTTAGCAGACATAAAAATCCAAATTATTATTATGAGCAATAATACAAAAAATTGTAATGGGTGACTTTAAAACCACACTACTGTAAAGATAGATCAGCTAGACAAAATCAGCAAAGAAATAATAGAACTAAACCAAATTTGTGAAGAAATGTACTTGGTAGACCTTTACAGAATGGTCTACCCAGCAGCATCAGAAAACGCATTCTTCTCAGCTGCACCTGGGAGGTTCTCCAAATAGCACATAGAGCATGCTTAAGTAAATGAAAAGGAACTGAAACTATCCCATGCATATTGTATGACTATAGCATAATAAAACTGAAAATTATTGACTAAAGAAATTACAAAATTCAATAAACACATGGAAATTAAATAACATCCTCCTGAAAAAGTTATTATTATTATTATTATTATTATTATTATTATTATTATTATTTTGGTACCAGGGATCAAACTCAGGAACTTGTGCTTGCTAGGCAGGTGTTTATGCAGTCAAGCTATCACCCCTTCTGTCTCAACAGGGAAATTTATAGTGGTAAATTCACACATTAGGAAACAGAAAAAGCCCAAATAAACAATATTATGTTACCCCTCCAGCTCCTAGAAAAAGAACAGCAAGTCAAACCTAAAGTCCAAAGAAGGCAGGAAAAGATAAAGATCAAAGCAGAAATAAAAGAAATGGAGATGAAGAAAATAATACAGAGAATTAATGAATCAAAGAGTTGATTCTTTGGAAAAATAAATAAATTGATATACTCTTAGCCAGCCCTATCTAAAAAAAAATGCTGGAGAGATAGCTTGGTGCTCTAAGCACCTGCCTGGGAAGTGCAAGTTCAATCCCTGGTAAAGCATGCCATGCTGGCCCCAGAACCCAGGGCATGCTGTGTTGGTCCAGAAACCGGTCATGGTGGCACATGCCTATAATCTCAGCACTGGGGAGTCTGAGACAGGGGGATCACTACAAGTCTGAACTGCATAGCAAGGCCCTGTATCACAACAAAACAAAGCAAATAAATAAAGGGAAAGAAAAAAAATTCAGATTCATTCTATAAGGAATGAAAAGAGTGAAATTACTATAGACCTTGTAGAAATTCAGAAGATCATCAATACCTACTTCCAAATTCTTTACTCTCACAGGATGGAAAATACAGAAGAACAAATTCCTAGACACATATGAATTGCCAGTGTTGAATCAAGAAGATGTAAAAACTAGGTTTAACCCAATATCAATGAATTAAATTGAAAATGTAATAAAAAGTCCTACCACCACCACCACCACTAACAAAACCCTCAGGTCCTGA
This sequence comes from Octodon degus, assembly GCF_000260255.1. Classification (NCBI taxonomy): domain Eukaryota; kingdom Metazoa; phylum Chordata; class Mammalia; order Rodentia; family Octodontidae; genus Octodon; species Octodon degus. The sequence goes on along the minus strand of NW_004524585.1, from coordinate 5,923,647 downwards.
TGAATTTACAGCTGAATTCTACAAGAAATTTAGAGATCTAATGCCAACTCTTTTCAAACTCTTCAATGAAATTGAAAGAGAAGCAATTCTCCTGAACTTATCCCTGGAGGCAACCATTACTCTGATACCAAAACCAGAGAGAGGGGCTGGGGAGATGGTTCAGTGGAATAAGCACTTCCCTGGCAAGTGTAAGGGCCTGAGTTCAATCCCCAGTTCTGCAAAAAAGAAAAAAAAAAAAAGAAAAACGAAAAGAAACAAAACCAGAGAGAGATCTAACCAAGAAAAAAAAACTATAGGGCAATCTTTCTAGTGAGCATAGATACAAAAATCCTGACTAAAATACTAGGAAACAGAATATATCAAATGATCAAGAAGATTATACACCATGATCAAGTGGAATTGATCCCAAGAATGCAGGGATGGTTCAACATATGCAAATTCATAAATATAATACACCACATCAAGAGCCAAAACCAAAAATTACATTATAATCTCAATAGATGTAGAAAAAGTTTTTAACAAAGTTTAACACTTATTCATGATAAAATCCTACAGAAAATCAGAATATATGGTCTTTACCTCAATCTGATAAAGGCCATCTATGAAACCAAGAGCCAACATCACGCTAAATGGACAAAAACTGAAAGCCTTCACTTTAAAATTAGGAACAAGACAAGGATACCCACTGTCACCCATCCAACTCAATATAGTTCTGGAAACATTAGCTAGAACAAATGGACAAGAGAGAAAAATGAAGGAATAGTGATTGGAAAGGAAGAAGTGAAATTATCATTATTTGCAGATGACATGATACTCTACACAGAAGTCCCCCAAAACCACACCAAGAGATTTTTAGATTTAATAACCAAATGCAGTAGTGTAGCAGGATAAAAAGTCAACACTCAAAATCAATAGGATTTCTATACACAAACAACGAACTCACAGAGAAATTATGGAAACCACGCTTTTCACAATAACACCCCCCAAAATGAAGTACTTAGGAATCAATCTCACAAAAGAAGTAAAAGGTTTATACACTGAAAATTCCAGTACTTTGAGAAAAGAGGTCAACGAGGATTTCTGAAAATGGAAAAATATTCCTTGCTCCTCAATAGGAAGAACCGACACTGTTAAAATGGCCATACTCCTAAAATTGTCATACAGATTCAATACAATCCTGTTTAAAATACTATTAGTATCCTGAGCTTACTCCCTGCTACAAAAAACAAACAAACAAAAACTATTAGTGTGTCTCACAGATCTGGAGAAAACATTCTCAAAATTCATCTGGAATGAGAAGAGACCCAGAATAACCAAAACAATCCTGGGCAACAAAGGAAAGGCTGGAGGCATTCAAGTCCCTGACTTGAAATTATACTTCAAACTTAATATGACAAAATCAGCATGGCATTGGTGCAAAACTGACCTGAGGCTGAATGGAACATATTAGAAAATACAGACATGATTCAGCCACCTTATCTTTGACAAAGGGGCCAAACACATTCACTGGAAGAAAGATAGACTCTTTAATAAATGGTGATGGAAAAAGTGGCTTTCCACATGCCAAAGGTTAAAATCAAACTCATGTCTATCACCATGCACTAAACTACAGTCAAAATGGATCAAAGATTTAAACATTAAAACAGAAGCACTAACTCTCCTGGGGAATGTAGGTAGAAATCTTAAAGACATACAAGTAGAGAGTTCAAGAACAAAAACCAAAATTCAGGGGAAATACTTCAAAGAATTAATAACTGGGATCTGCCAGGCAAGGGTTTATTCTACTGAGCTATCTCCTTGGCTCTTATTCTTTTTTTTTTTTTTTTTTTTTTT
>NW_004524585.1:5905952-5918509 GCF_000260255.1 Octodon degus | reverse complement strand
GGTCCCGCCCACGCTGCGCCTGGGCTGGGACTGGTCCCGCCGGCGCAGGGTAGCAGGAAACTCTCCGCACACTCACCGGACCTGGGCTAGGACTGGGCTCAAGAGAAATTTTCAACAGAGTAAAAAGAAAACATACCAACTGGGAAACAAACAAACAAACAAACACACAAACAAACTGGTAGTCAACTGTTCATCTAACAAAGACCTTCTATCTGGAACATATGAAGAATGAAATCAACCCCCTCAAATTTAAAGACCCAATAAAAAAAATGGGCATCTAAGATGAATATACACTTCTCAGATGAAGAAATCCAAATGGCAAATAAATATATGAAACAATGTTCAACCTCACTGGTCATTCAAGAAATGCAAATTAAAACAACACTGAGATTCCATCCAGCCCCAGAAAGAATGTCTATCATCTAGAAGACAACCAGTAACAAATTCTGGAGAGGTCATGGGGAAAAAGAAACCTTTCTCCACTGTTGGTCAGAGTGTAGATTGGTATAATCACTATGGAAATCAGTGTGGAGATTTCTCAAAAGCTAGAATTAGAGGTTCCATTCAACCCAGCTATTCCCCTCCTGAGTATTTTTCCAGAACTGAAACATGATGCCACAGTGATACATGTGAACTCATGTTCATAGAAGTGCAATTTGTTATAGCTAAACCTTGGAAACAACTCAAATGCTGATCGACTGAGAAATGGATAAATAAGATGTGGTATATCTACACAATGGATTATTACTTGGATATAAAAAAAGAATAAATTTGTGACTTTTATTGGTGAATGGATACAACTAGAGATCATACATTTAAGTAAAATAAACCATGCATATGCAAACATCTTATTATCTTACTGGTTTAAGAACCTGAAAGAGTAAATAAAATCTGAAAGGTACAACAGATATTGTATAAGGGGAAAGAACCTATTTAAAGGAAAGGAAATATTGAGATGAGGAGAAGGACACAAGAGAGAGGGAGAGGAGGAAAGAGCTATATCTCTGTATGTATGTGGGGATGGCTTGGATAATTGTACTGCTGATTTCTGCTGATCTATGGAAAGGAGCATTTAATACTTAATTTTTTTCTTCTTTTTCATTTCTTAATACTTTTTTTTTCCTAATTTTGCATGCTTATATCTAATTGAACCCAACATAATGCAATACAACAAGTATTATGGAATTTATATCATTTTGTTTAGTGAAATTCTGTATTGTTTCTAATGATTTTTTTTGGTAGTTCCAGGGATTGAACTCAGGACCATGTGCTATAGTTTTTCCTACTCTTAAAAATTTGAAGTAAGAATACTATGCAAGTTCAGCATTCTCTGGGGTAAATTGATAAAAATACAGTTTGTTGAAGGAATAGATAGACTTCAGTCATAAGGAACTTTATTTAACACATATTGGTACATTAGTTATTATTGAAAATGATTTCCTGAGAAAGACAATCCTCTACTAGATACAGAGATGAATGTTTTATAATTCACTCAAAATCAGAACCAAACAAAACAAAACAAGAAAAGCACTGCCACACCCATGCCATGGATGATATGGTGGACAACTTAATTAATTTGTACTACCACATTGCATTTAAATTCTATTACCAATTTACAAGTTTCTTATAAATTTGGATATAATACAGTATTTTAAATTTTATTATTCCTGGGAAATTAAGGCATATCGATTTCTAGTTCATCCTATATCAGCAGGTAGATGCTTGCATCATACCAAGTAAACAAAGACTAGTTTTTGCTAACACCTTAGTGGAGCACAGAAAATAGAGTACTCATTAATAAAATACTTCTCTACATTTAGTTAATTTAAAGTGCATTTCAATAAGGTGCAGCATATTGTAAAAGAGAGTACATGTTTATCTAATGTGGCATAAATGTCTTTGTTTATACTGAATTTTAACAAATTTTTTAAAAAATAGCTGACACCAAGGCCTTGTTGTGGTATGTCTGCTTCATGAAACACCTCCCCTGCAAAAATCCAAGACCTTAAAGAATTCAGTCTTAAACTGTTCAAGTTCGATTTGTACCTATTATTGAGAAATTACAAAACAATCTAATAAAAACATATTTTATAAAGATGTAGTCTTTAGGGTGTGTGTGTGTGTGTGTGTGTGTGTGTGTGTGTGTGTGATGGTAGAGGAATGAATTGACTGTTCTAGAAAAGGAAGCCTTGGTCCTGCAGTAATACTTCTGAGGAAATCAGAGATTTTCCATCTTGAATAAAAGTATTTTCTGACCAAGAATTTTAAGTAGGTAGGTAAATTACCATGTAAAAGAAATAAAAGTATTGGATGACTTCAATAAAACTACACCAGTCATTTTATACTAAATCATACACATTGAATCCCCAAAGCCTTACTTTGAATTAATTGAATGTTGGGGTGATAGTTTATTGCAAAATTCATCCATTTGATAAGACAAGGCCCTGTATTTTGATGTTTGGATGGATGAAAGAATTACTACTTCTTTAAGGGGAGCAGTGGATATAAAACACAATGAAGCATGATACCAGGAAACTTGAGCATATAGTTCCTCTGCTTAGGAACCACAAATGCCTTTTTAAACAATACCAAAAATAAAGATCATTCAGTGTGCAGTAAGACATTTTCTAAGGAACTATGTATATGTTTATAACATGTAAAAATCAATTAAAATTTAACTGTATTTTTGTAAAAGAATGTAAATAAGGCATGACTTATACATGTAAGTATGTTCCATATGATATAAAATTCAGAAGATTCTTAAAGAGTCCAGCTCTTCTTGTCCCCACATTTTGGCAAGATCTAGAACAGCCTGTCTTTGTGTCCCTACTCTATGACCTAATGTGAGTCTGTTAGGTCACTCACTGCAGTGGGCCTCATCAAAAGTAAACTCACTCCTCTTCCAAAATGTCTCCAAATAACTCAAATGTCATCACTACACAATAGCTGTATTTTCTTGCTGTTCTATGATTTCTTAAATTCTTCAGCTATCTTTGTTTTCTTTCTTAAGTCATGATAATTTGAAGCTATTGCTTTTAAAATGTTCCAGATTCCTTTTTCATGAGCAAATCTGCAAAACATCTTTTCAGAGGCAAAGGAAGAGAGCTCAGGCCATCGCCGTCAAAGTGGTTCATAGTAAGGTCAATGTTAATAACCTTTCTGCTTTCTTCTCCTTAATTTCATTGTCAATTTCAGGTTTCCCTATGTATTAATGAAATTAACTTTTAAGGGCTAAATTCTGAGCTTTAGAAGAGCAATCAAAATGAGAATTATAAAGTATTGGAAGTTAACAACTCTATGATAATTCTAGATCTACTCCAGAAATGTTTTGTGGCCATGGCCTACTTACTGAATTAGATATTGAAGCTTGTAACTGGGTTATTTCAATACAAAAAGTGAAAGTCATACCAATCAGCATACACACTTAAAGTTCTATAACATACAATACTGTGCTCATAATATCTCGTTCTTATAAAAACTGATATTCTACTTCTGAGAAAATAATACACTACTAAATTAAAAAGGATGATGTTAATTAATCATGTTTGGGGGTATAGCTCAGTGCTAGGGTGCACAAGACCCTAGATTGATCCCCAGAACCACAAAAAAAGAAGAAATAAATGTAACTGATAAACTTTCCAGCAAATGCGATAAAGAACAAGAATGACATTACCTTCGCAAGCAGGCTCTGGACTCCACCCTGAGGTCGTGCACACAGCATCTCCTCTTGAACTGTATTCAAAGCCTTGGTTACACTTGTATTGAAATCTCTCATTCTCCTTAAAAATGGTGTTCTTAGATATGGAATATCCATTTCTAATTTGTGGTGCTATGCAGGAAATTACTAAATAAAAAGAATTCAATTTATAAAATGTTTACTGTAAATTAAAACACCATGTTATGACCAAGTTATGCCAGACATTTTCTTTTTTTGCCTCAGATAAAGCTGATAAGCAAAAGTTCTGTTCTGACTTGACTGCTTTATGACTGATCTGTTGCTCTTAACATTTATCTTCTCAAGAAACTAAAATTCTCATTAAGATTATGTTTCTAATTTTATGGCATCTGAAGGTAAATTGGTCCCTTGACATAAATGACAGTCAGTCACAGTAATCTTATGTGTATGTGAAGTGGAATGTAGATATAGGTTCATTGTAATAAGTATTTTCATGGTGTGACCTGCAAAAATGGCACATTTTCTAGTTATGGATTACAATAATTGTTGACAAGACATTTTTTAAAGAAAATTCATTTAATTAATTTTTTATTCCCTATTGAAAACTAACTGATTTTCTGCTGTTGAGTCTTGGCTATTCATGAAGGTTTTCTGTCAAAAACAGTAAGAGAGCAATGGCCATCATCTCTGACATCATTTCTCTCAAATATTTTCCTCTGGAATTGTGACAATGACAACTGGCTTGAAGCCTGTCTTTCCACATTCTTCGCTATTCACTCCTCCTGGTCATTATGTTTTCACTTTCCTCATCTTCTTCTGGTGTTTTTTTTTTTTTTTTTTTTTTTGAAACTGGACTTGAAATAGACCCTTGCGCTTGCCAGGGAAGCGCTTATTCCACTGAGCCATCTCCCCCCCCCCCCATCTTCTTCTGGAAAACATCTCATTTGTCCCTGCTATCCTAGTTCTTGGGAGACAGAGGAAGAATTGTTCTGAGTTCATGGTCAGCCTGGGCTATATGGCGAGAAAACAAAACAAAAGGAAACAAAACCACAAACAAAACCCAAACAAATTAAAAAACACAAAGCAATTACAATGAACAACTTATATTAAACATAAACAGCCCCAGGAAGGTTTCACTAACCACGGAAATCTAGTTGCAAACACATAAATTTCATCCATGAATTTCTAAATTGTAAAATATTTGCTCCAGTGAATATAAATATTAGTTTATCATTATTACCACAATGAAAGAACTCCCGTTAGAGGGAGTGCTTAGGAAGAGGACCCTTTTTTCTTCTGTAAGGAGAGTATAATAAAAAAGCATGAATAATGTGGAGTTTTTAGATAATCTTACAAAAATAAATATGACAGAAAATTTGCACACAAAAAAAATTTGCACAAAAACAAATGGCAGAGTAAAGCATGATAATGGTAAACACGTTGACTATAAGTTTATTCCAAAAACCAAATCATCAATTGGTCAAAATGCCGAAATGACCATCATGACTAAAGAAACTGAAGAAATTGTGGATTGTAGATTATTAGAGGACTTTTTATAAAAAACATAGATTTATTTAGTGGACTCAGTTCACATAAGACATGTTTATGGTAAATGTACTATTTTTTGATAAAAAATAGAATATCATCTTATGGGACTGGTGAAAATAGAATCAATTTTGACTTTCAAAATTAAAAAAAAAATCTCTTCTGATGATCAGTCCTAAAACTTGCAGTAGAAATGTGCGAGGTTCTGTTTCTGCCTTTAAGAGCTAAGGACAAGGTAACTGTGGTAAGAGCGTGGATGCCCTCAGCAGGTAACAAACTAGGCTTAAATCTCAACTATGCTGTGGTAAGACAGGTTGTGTAATTTAACTTTGCATCATAGTTTCTTTCCTTAAAAAATAAGATAAAAGTATAGAACTCAACTCATACAGTGGTTCTGAGGGTAAAGTGTTAATGTTTTCAAGTGTGCATTTGCATGAGAAAAACTAAAAATATTCACACAAACAAACAGGAGGTACACCTTACCCACACATTTTGGTTTCTCATTATCCCAGAGACCATTTTCTGAGCAATGTATTTCTTTATGTCCTTCGATTTTGAAGCCTGGATTACACTCAAACTGTATCACGTGTCCAAAATAATATTCCTGGTCAGGTTCCACGGTATTGATAATTTGCCCATTCTCGGGTGCTGTCACTGGCAAACATTTAACAACTGGAAAAGTAAATATAATTTTTTAAATAGAATTTGAAAACTGGACCCATGACATTATCATCAAAAAATGTCAACAAGACTGGAGGAAAGTGTTGAAATATTTTAGAAGAATTTCATATGCTTATTTGCAAGAGATAAAGGTTAAGCAACACAAATACTAGCACATTTTATCTTGGATTCTTTTCACGGGAGTAGGCAGTAAAATTCCTATGACTTTATTAATTTGTATTTTCATGGTAACAAGTGTCTCAAGTAATTAGGACATATGAATCATGAAATAAAATCTCTACTTATGCCCCAGAATAATATACCATTGCACTAAAAAATATGTAAAACCAATCTTTTGTTGGTATCGATTTCCTCTTCAACTTCAGTGTTCAAAATAGTTTAAGTATTTCTTCTGATTTTACTTAATATTTTCAAATTCTCTAAAATTATGTTTTTCAACTTTTACATTACTGGAGAAAGTCTCTGATTTTGTTTTTTCTGTATTTTGGGGAAGGGTCTACAGGGTGTTCAGGGTCTCACCACTAGATTGGACTTGAAGTGATCCGCCTGTTCACAGCCTCCCAATAGCTGGGATTATAGGCGCTCGCCACCAGGCCCAGTCTCAATTGGTGTTTCAGTGTGCCCCAGGGGCGGGGCCGGCATGGCAGGCCCGGGGATCAAACCCCAGCCCCTGTGCCTGCTTGCAGGAGCTTTAATCCGCTGAGCTATTTGGCTGGCCCCCCTGAGCGGTTTTTACAATGGAAATTCTAGGGCTATTTTCCTGCTTCCCAGAGATACTCACTCAGCCTTTTCAGTACCTTAACAATCTCAGAGTTTTTCTTCCTTTCTTTTTTTGGGGGGTACTGGGGATTGAACTCAAGACCTTGTGCTGCCAAGCAGGTGCTTATGCTGCTGAGCTATCTCCCTGACCCAAAATCTCAGGTTTTAAATAGCCTCCCCAGTAATTTGGATGTGTAGAACAGCTCTCTTCATTTCCATCTGTGAAAAATCCCTTATTTTTCTTTAGTTGATAGAATTATTATTAGGTGATTAACATGTTTCTTGCTTTTATTTAACCTTTCTTTGCAATCACCATTCACCATGGAACTAGTAAATACTATTCTGATTGATTGTACGGTTATTCAAGTACGAACTAGTAGCCCAAAACTTGAAAACAAGACGCATAGTTTTCTTCATTCTTGATGTTCGTAGAGCAGAGCTCTCTCAATTCCTGCCTTTTATTTTTCTGTTAAAACTATGACCATGAAAAAACCATGTTGCACAATGGATCACGTCCCATTGTTACCATACATCCCTGAACTTGGATGATTGCTGGATGAGACTTTCATTAAAAAACCAAAATTCTGAACTTTAAGCTAATGATGTTTATGTGTATCTGTAGCATCCAGAATCCATGAAGAAAGGAAGAAAAAAACTTTAGATCCCCTAATACCCAATACTTTGATTATTAGATCGGATCGGGTCACATTCACATTTGGTATACTGATGCCAGAATATTTTCCCCTGGGGGTTGGTGCTGAGCATGAAACCCCAAGCTTTTCCTATGCTAGGCAATCATTCTCCACCCCAGCTGCCATCCGTGCCCTCATACTGGATCTAAGATGATATATTAATAAAATAAAGCATAAGGTGATGTATTAATAAAATGATTAGGCACTCTGCTTTGCATTAGAAGCCATAAAAGTAGCTTGAATAACAAATATTTAATTATAGACCCTGAAGATATTTTATCATTAGCGTAAGTATACTTGTCAATCAATTTTACATCTACCTTCACATATAGGAATTTCATTGGTCCAGCCATCTGCATCACACATCCGGAAGTTAATATCACCCACCATTTGATAGCTGAAAGTATAAAAGTAAAGCATAATAAAATAGTGTTCAATTGCATTTTTAAGAGTCAGTACTATCCTGAATGTCTTTTATTTTTTATATATTTTTGACTGGTTCAGCCCTCCCTGAAGGCAGGGCTGGCCCAGCATGTGGTACTGTGGATCAAACCGTGGTCCCCTGCGCCTACCTAAGCTTGTCTAAGCAGGCATTTTAGACCACTGAGCTATCTCACCAGCCGGGTTCTGAACATCTTTTAGACACCGCATTTCATGGAAATTAAAAGCGTATGCATTTTCTTCCTCCTCTTTCCTTCTTTCATTTGTTTCCCTTCTCTCTTTCCCTTGATTTCTCTCCCTCTTTCTTTTTTTCTAATCCCCTAAATTTCTTTATTTTTCCCTCCTTTTCTCCTTCCCTCCTTCTTTCTTCCTCCTCTTCTCTTTAACACTTTTTTCTTTTCCCTCTTATCTCTTTTTATAATTTCTCCACTTTTCCCTTCCTCCTTCCTGATTGCCCTTTCCTTTTTACTTTTAAAAGAAGGCTGCAAGTGATTCTACATAGGTAACTGTTTCATTTGCAAATAAAGATTGTTTTGTTTATTGCACAAATAAGCATTCTTCAAAAAATGCTTTGTCTTTCTTTCATTGTTCTTGATTTATGCTTAGTTCTACAAGGTAAGACAACATTTCAATAGACTAAATTTTCCAGCATTTCACCCTATGCTTTGTGGAGAAGAAAAACAATTGATTATTATGATAATTCTCTAGCTCCTTTACTAGAAAGAAGTTCTTGTCTTCTAATATGGAGAGCAGATTTCCTGTCCAACATTTTCCATCCACATCAGACCCACCCATTCCCAAAGGTCTTTTGGATATTCTGCAAGATTCCACACAAAGCCTCCTAGGGGCTGTGTATATGGAGGCAGAAAAGAGCTTTTTGGCTGTATGTTGGCTTGGGAAAAGTAGTGGTTCACATTTCTGTAACCCAGACATGCAGAATACCAGAAAAAAACTTTCAATTGGCTTTGCAAAATTGTCCTGCTGTTGGACAACAAAACCAGAAATCCATATCGAATATTATATTAAATGCTTAGAATGAAGTAAAGGAAAAATGAGTGAGGGCCAGAGATTAAAAAGGGAAAGTTGATTGGTAGAAATTGTGGTTATAGAAAATCTGTTGCACTATCAGAATCTACAGTGGGCCATCCTCTCAGCTACAGAAAAGCATCTACTTGATGAAATTTTAAATAACCTACAGAACTTACAAAGTCCTTCTGGAGTTCCAAGTCAAGCATGGAGGCAATTACTCTCATGGTAGGACTACATCAGAATGTGCTCATAGTTTATATCCCGTGAAGGGAGTAAAGATTAATCATAGCAAGCAACAATCAAAGACAAGAGTATAGTGAATTTCCTCATGAAACTGTAAATATTAATTGCTGAAATTTGGGAAATCAAGATGAAGATGTCTATGAGTTTTAGCCACATCTGATTATGTCACATCAAGGTGAACCTTAAAGTGAGGAGACCCTCCCAGTTGAAATGCATATTTCAGTGGTGAAGAGAGGAAACAATGGAAAGTTCAGGCCCATGTCCTCTTAAACTGTCTGGTTGTGCATGATAAGCTCAGCAGTAGCAAGGGAAGTTGTGATGAAAACATGTTTGAAAAAATTGGGAAAGAAATCCCTTAAGTAATGACCAAAGAGAGACTACATTTATAAAATCTCACATTTATTAGGTGTGTAAAATGCTAGGAATCTTTGCTAAGGGCTTCAGGTCTGGGTCTCATGTTTTTCTGTTCTCAATATCATGATGCACACACTATGTCTCTTCTTTTAAAGAGAGGAAGTGGGAGTGAGGCAATAATTTAAAAGTACATGTGAATATTTTATATTGGGGTTATATTCAGACTCACTCAAGAGTCTGATCTTTAAAATATTACATATTATCATCACAACTGAAGAAATAAATGAAGAATAACAAGATGTGATTTGTACCAGCATAAGTCTGATATTTATGTAGTATAAAATTATAATGATATGATCCTAGTTTTCCCATGTATGAAATTCCTTAAAAATAAATTTTTTGACCTGGCGAGGAGTATCAGAGAAGGAACACTGAGGAGATACCTTGATGAGAACAGTCATAAAAGCCCAGTGGTTGATTAGAAGGCATAGAGTCAATGATTCTAAGGGTCACAGTTTCGGTTCTGTGGTAAGAATAGTTTGCATACCATGGAACCATATATAATAAGTGAGTAAAATGCTTGCTTCCCCTAAATTTTATAAAGTTTTATGAATGTAGTTATCATACACTTTAATTTTATTGTAATTCTTATTGTCTCTAACAAATGAATTTCTCCTAGCACTCTGAGCATGTAATAAAGAATAGTTGGATGAACACCTACACATGTGCGTAAGACAACAATATCATGCCAGAGTAATTCTAGCTTCTTTTAATTTTTAAATGCAAAAGAGATAACATGGTATCTAAATATCATCATTTACAGTACATTGTTTAATTTTTCCCAAGTGCATTATTTTATAAATGCTCTTAGACAATACAGTTATGTAAAAATAAAATCTAGTACAGTTCCTAGTTACTATTTATTAACTTGTTTTGTATTGACACATACCCCACATCACATGTATAAACAATCTTTGCACCATATTCAAACTGATCTCCTACTGCAAGCTGAAAAGAACCAAAGGGAGTATCTCCAGGATATCCACAGGGCTTTTCTAAAAATAATAACAACAACAAATATGTATATTAGTATTTCATACAAAGTGAACATTTGATGTAGGAATTTGGAGGCAAATATATGTGGTATTAGACTAGAACATAGCATTAAATAGAAGGAAAAATGAAACTACCAAAATCTATTTTACAGTTGAATGCATCTGTGCTTTTAGTTTTGAATTTCTAGGTGTGTTCCTCTCTTTTAAAGTAATGATAACTTGTTTTGTTTTTTAATGACAGCATAATATAACTTGGCCAATAGTACATTGTCAAAAATTTAACATTTGACAAAAAGTTTTTATCTGAAGAATTTGGTTTTCAGGGCTGTCCTGCTACAATGCTGTATATGGTTAGATTTCTAAACTTCTGTGTAAAAATATGTAATTGTTTATTCCTATTTTTTTTTAAAAAAAATCTCTTCATATTCTGTAGGGACTTAAAGTTTAACATATCAATACTTTATGGAAAATACCTGTTCCATGTTTGATATTCAGATAGATAGTAAGGTTAAGATCAATGCCTGCATTGTAGGGTACTAACAATAAGCTTCTCTTCTGGAGGGTTAACAATCTAAGTTTGGGGACCAAAAATTACAGAAAAAAGGGCTGCCAGGACAGCCAACATTTTCACCCTAACCTTTCAAGGTCAGTGAAGACTCAGGACATAGGAGAACCTAAACTATAACATCATGTAACTCAGTTATGTCCCAGATTTTCTGATCTAGGAGATTATGGTGCCACAGAGGAAAGTGACTGATGATGTAGAATGTGCCTAAGGAGAGTCACATGGATAGAAAACATTCTCTCAGGCTTTCACAGAGATCAAATTGGTCAAGCAATGGCCGTGACTCATCTACATGGCTGACACTGACAAAGGATCTACAAACTGTGGTACAAGGTTTCAGGATAAATCCTGAGGGGATTTGACTGACCTTATCAGATACAAAAGCTAAAATTCTTGTTATATAGGTTTTGCTTCATCTTAGTCTTAACCATCCAGCAAAATAGTATAAAAACGAAGTATAAAAAGCAAAGCCATATTAATATGGTGAGCTGTAAAATGTTCAAATCAACAACTTCTGACATTGCCAGTCTTATGGAATTATGGACTATTGGACTATATTGGAATATTTTGCTGAATTCAAGCACCTATAATATTTAAATGATAATGGAATACCCTTCTCTGGGTATTCCAACACTAAACAAAAAAAGGGATACAAATAAACAACCATTTTGTATCTTTATATTCAAAATACGATAGATATGCAGCTACATTCTCTTAATTCAATGAATAGAAAGTGTTTGTGGACGGGATATCATGTCTGCATCTTGTACAATGAATAACCACTAAGAAGACAACAATATGCAATGTATTAATTATTGAAACTGTCCTACTAATTGGTTTTGAAACTGTCTCATTGATATTTGTTTCTCAATAAAATTATTTTAAAAAGAAGAATTTGTGTTTTTGTATTATTTCCCTTGTGATGGGGGTTTTGTTCATGAAACCCTAATGAACAAGGGAAATATCTATTTTTAATAGATATTTAATGATATATATCTTTTCTTATATCTATTTTCAAGAGGTTAGTCTATTCTATGTTCCACCAAATTTAGATCTTTGATCCATTTAAACTTTAGTTGAGTACATGGTGATAATCATGGGCCTAGTTTTAATCTTTGGCTGGAAAGTCAATGTATTACTTGTTATTAAATATTTTTATTTTATGGAAAAAGTAAAACAAAATTTCAAAAAAATAATAGGACAATAGGAGATTAACAATAGTTAATACATTGCATAGTGTAATCTTCAAAGTAGTTAGTTAGAGTACGAGATAGAGGCATAAACATTCTCTAATTGATATTAGCACTTACTTTCTGTTTTCACTGATCTAGGAGACACTAATAATATAGGTCAAGTGTATGTGGAGTTGTTTCTACATCTTCTAATCTGTTTCACTGATACTAAAATCTAGTGACCCTTTCTTTCTCTTTCTTTCTTTCTTTCTTTCTTTCTTTCTTTCTTTCTTTCTTTCTTCTCTCTCTCTCTCTCTCTCTCTCTCTCTCTCTCTCTCTCTCTCT
>NW_004524585.1:5896629-5905852 GCF_000260255.1 Octodon degus | reverse complement strand
TCTCTCTCTCTTTGTTTTTTGCCAATACCATCTTCTGTTTATCACAGCAGCCCTGTAACATAATTTCAAGTCAGGGAATATGATGGCCCCTACCTTGCCTTTGTTGCCAAGAACTGTTTTTGCTATTCTAAGTTTCTTCTCATTCCAAATGAATTTTAGGAATGTTTTCTCTAGTTCTGGGAGGTATAGAAGTGGCATTTTTATTTTTGGTATCTAGAATCAAATTCAGGCCTTTGCACTTGCTAGGCAGACTCTGCCACTGAGCTATATCCCCTGCTAATGGTATTTTACTTGGAATTGTATTAAATCTGTATAAAATTTTTGCAAGTTTGGTATTTTCACTATGTTGATTCTTTTTATCCTGTTGGTAGGAGTGTAGATTGGTACAATCACTAAGCAAATCAGTTTGGTGATACCTCAGAAATTAGAATTAGAGGTCCCATTTGACCCAGCTCTCACCCTTTTGGGTATCATCGTTGAAAAATTAAAAGCCTCATACCACAGAGATATAGGTGCACCCATATTTGTACTTGCACTGCTTGTAATAGTTAAAACTTGGAAACAACCCAAATGCCCATCAGCCAAGGAATGGATTAAAAGGATTTCTTTGTAAAATAATGGAGTTCTACTCAGCCATAAAGAAAGTTAAATTTGACACATTTCTAGGTAAATGCAACTTGAGACCATACTCTTACATGAAGTAAATTAAACAGACAAATGCAAATACCACTTTGTTTCCTTGGTATGAGAAACTGAAAGAGTAAACAAGGACCAAAATATACAATAGATATTGTGAAATTGTTCAAAATAAAAGAGAAACTTGGGTGGGGAAGAGGAAGGAAGGAAGGGAAAAGAAAAACAAAAAAAAATGAAAGAAGGATAAAATGGAAACAAAACTTCGTAATTAGTGAGGAGGAGAGGGCTGAAGGGAGGGGAGGGGACTGGGAGAAAAAGAGGAATCAAGAGACATCATGCACTGGTATAAACTCTCTATGATGAATATGATTGTTACATATTTCTAAATTGTACCATTAAACTTAACTTTAAAAATTGACAAGAAACAAAGAAACAGTAAAGGCACATGGATTGTGGGCAACAAAAGACATTTGGGTAGAAGCTTTTGTAATTTTCATAAGTGTGTGTGGGTACTTACTCTGACATATCCTGGCTGGATTAAGAGCCACCCACTCTCCATTCCTGCATGCCCTTATGATAGTTCCAAGAGTTCTGTATCCAGGCCGGCATTTGTACACAGCCTGCGTGCCCTCCGGATATGCTTTGTCAGGCCAGGGTCCTGACAGAATCTCTATGTTTTGTCTTGGAGGAGGTCCTTGACAATCTAAAAATTA
Organism: Octodon degus; assembly: GCF_000260255.1. Lineage (NCBI taxonomy): Eukaryota > Metazoa > Chordata > Mammalia > Rodentia > Octodontidae > Octodon > Octodon degus. The sequence goes on along the minus strand of NW_004524585.1, from coordinate 5,904,503 downwards.
AAAAAAAAGCAAAATAAGTGTCTATTCTGTCTATTTAAAGATAGAGTATATTTATTTTTATTTTAAAAGTACGCAGTTAAATGTTCATCCAAGTGTATAGTTAACATGTATACTCATTATTTGTGTGGAAACCAAATCCATATAACTCTGTAAAAATATCCACTATGTAAAAATAATCTGAATAAATTTTCAGACCATTGCATATACTTTATTATTCTTAATTGGTGCACACTCTTTAATCATTCTTTCATTAATAAGGCACTTTATAAGTTCTATACAAAGAATGATGAATAAAGCTAAGTATCTCTTTAAAGTGCTTTCATTGCAGTAGGACACTTGGATATTAAAAATAAAGATATTTAATGTGCATTATAGAAATATACACTTTATTTCAGAAAATAAACCACTATGAGAGAATACAAACTATATGGGAACATTCAAATAGCATAAGATGGAGTGGAATAAAACAATATCCCTATTGTACTTTGGAATCAAAACAACAAACCCTGTGTGGGTTGGGTGAGTGAACGAGTGACTGAGTGTCTATATGTGTACTTAAAGGCAAATTGGAAAGAGAATTAAATGAGTTGAATCCAAGTGGGAAGGGCTTGTTTCCTGCAGACAAAGGTCTCTGTCCATTTCCTAACCTGTAAATTTTGTCAACTCTGGCTATGGTTTGATGATCATCATTTATACAAGAAAAAGAAATGGACAAAGAAAGAACCCCAAAGCCTTTGGGAGACTGTGTCCAGTTTAATCAATTCTGAAACTTGTGCAGAGTCAGGGTGTTTTTCTGGAGCTTCAAATGTTTCATAAAAGTAGAATGAAATTTTTGATGGTCTCAGGAAAAATATCAAAAAGAAAACAGGATTGTTTGAAATACTCAACCGTTATCACCATCAGATATCAGCTGGATTTGAAAGTCACGTGGAGTGAAATTTAAGAGCAGAAGCTCAATTGCAGAAGAACAGATAAATTCACAGGGGATGAAGAAGAGTTCTATTAATTTTTTTTAGTTTGAACATATAGACATCGTACATACATACGCATACACACATGCATGCAAGCACGCGCGCGCGCGCGCGCACACACACACACACACACACCATGCACAATGTTTGTCTTCAAAGTCTGAAACCAGCTATGGACTGACTTGAACCATAAGTGTACCGAGTTTAATTTACTTCCTGATTGGGTCAAAAGAAAGTAAAAACTCTTGTTGGTGGCAATAAATTACTTAAACTTTAGTCACTACATTTAGTTCATACAAAGTTTCGGGCTTGGATAAAAATTTCAAAATACACAAGCAAAGGAGAAAAATATGAGCATAATAGAAAATAAATATCTAGTAGAAGCAGATGCTCAGAAATAGATACTAGAACTAGTATCAGGATCTTTCAAAATAGTCATTCTGAGTATTTTAAAAGAACACTAGAAAAAAATGAACAAAATAAAAGTAAAGACACAATAAAATGACTCTAGAAAATGTTATCCTCAAACTATAACATCAATATCTGAAATAGTGACTTGTGGTGGTCTATATAATCAAGGGAATTCAGCAGGAAGCTTATTAAACTTCAAGGAATTTTGATGTAGACATATCCAGAGTGGAATCTGGAGCAAAACATCTAAACATAATACCATACAAAATAGAATAAAAGAATGCATTGGGCAGAGCCAAATGATTCAAAGTATGTTTTATTACAGTTCCAATAATAAAGAAGAAAATGAATAGAAACAAAAACCAAGATACGAGAGAACACAGCTCTCCAAAAATTGATTGAAGAAATTAACTCAGAGATTAATAATCTCTGCAAACATCTAAAGTGTATATACAAAAGAAAACTTATATTTAGACTCTGTTAAAAACCAAAGATTAAAAAAAAAACTGAAGGAGAAATCATTTCTTTCAGAACAGTAAAAATAACAGCTAAGTCTGTCATAGTAAATATTAAAGTCTGAAAATCAATGTCTTGACATTTCTAAAGTACTGGAAATTATGTGTCAACAGAGAACTCTATATTCAGTGAAAATATACCTCAAATCTGAAGAATAAAAACATATTCTCAAACAAAAAAGACTAGAGAGAATTCTCCAATAGCTGCAAAAGCACCAAAGCAAGTTCTCTGGGCTGAGGAAAACTGACCCCAGATTTAAGTACAGAGGTACAAGGAGTAAGAGTGCAAATGGAGAGAATAAATAGCTAAATAAAAAGACTATGGAAAAAAGATAAATATTATTTTATGCATCATTTGTTTCAGTAAAAACAACCATTGACTACTTAGATCAATAATAAGTGTGCTATGTAGTGTTATAACAAAATCAAGAATAAAATATGTATTAATAGCAAAGATACCAAAAGAAAAGCAAAATTAAATTTCTGTGGAGTTTTACATAGTCCAGGATGTGATAAACATTCTTAATTTAGAGTAGACTGAATAAGTAGACACTTACAATTGCTAGAGTAACCACTAAAACAATGATACGGAGACATTTAAAATATCTAATGGAAATGCTCCAGTAAGAGGACAAAGAATATGCAATCAAAATAAAAAGAGGCAAGAAATGTGGAATACAAGCATAAGAACAAATAAGAAAGAAAGAAATAATAAGACATTAGGGCCAGGGATATAGCTCAGTGGCATAAGTGCCTTCCTGGCAAGACCAAGGTCCCGAGTTCAATTCCTGGTGTCAACAAGAAATAAATAAATAAATAAAGGATATAGCTCAGTGGCATAAGTGCCTTCCTGGCAAGACCAAGGTCCCGAGTTCAATTCCTGGTGTCAACAAGAAATAAATAAATAAATAAATAAATAAATAAATAAATAAAACGTTAGACTTCAACTGAAAACTAAAAGCAAATAAAATAAATTCACTATTCTGCTTAAGATACAAAGATTACAAGAACAACAAAGAAGAAAAAATCAAGTGTATGATAATTAGTTGTACTAAAATTTTCCATATAGTCTCAAATAGTGACATCTAAATAAAATCTAAAATTCTATCAGTTTCAAATTGAAGCAACCAGCAAAAGAAAATTTCTAGAGAAAATAAGAAGCAGCAAACAACCCTGCTGAGAGAAGTCAGCTTCCAGGTTCTAGGTGATAACTACTTTTAAGCTGAGGCTGAAGGACTATGATTCCACCTACTCAGAAGGAATCTGGCCTGGTGGCCTACTCGCTTACCCCAACATTGGGCAGGCTGAGGGAGAAGGATAACAAGTGAAAAGTCATCATGAGCGATGTGGTGAGAACTTATTGCATAACAAAATAGAAAGAATGGAGGTGCAGCTCAGCACATATATGACCTGCATTTTCATCAATTCCAATTCCCACCCCCCAAAAAATATTTCTCATGCAGTGGATGGAACATTAGAAGCTGTGGCAGCAGGTGACACAGCTAGCACAGCCAGATATTCCTGTTAGGAAGTTTTCCTCACGTTTATAAACGTGATTGATAGTTTTAGACTGAAAACCACCCCAGCAGTTACAACCACTGTATAAGATGGAATGAAGTTGATTCCAGTCTTTACTTGTAAACACACAGATGCACATAAAAAATAGAGATTTAAGAATTACATTTAAAATATTTGAAAACAAAACATACAGTTACCTTATTTTCATATTTTTAAACTGACCACTATATCTGATTTTCTTTTTAACTCACTGTTGTTTTGGTGCTATGTACAATCATTCTTGCTTACTAGCCTTTTTGAGCTGTTTTTCTTTTCTTTTCTTTTGAGTTTTCTTTTTAAAAAAATTTTAAGTGATGGTTAAAAACATAACAATTGTACATGATTAGAGTTACCAGACTAAATTCTGAAAAACATAGACATTGTGCACCTATGAAATTAGATTATCTGTATTTATATTTCTCCAACCTGCCATTTCTTTAAGGAGAAAATATTCTTTTCTAAAAATTTACATTTAGTTGAACATATTTATGGAGTATCATCTGAAGACAGATTCACTTAAAAAGTGAGTGGTTAAAACACAGAGCAGCCAGTTCCCAACAGCATGAATGTAAGATAGAAAACATCAGGAGATCAATTCAACTTGAAGAAAGCTAGAATTGTCTACCTAGAATTCTCTATAAAACCTTTTTCCAAGAATAAAGATTGGTTAATACATTTTTGAGGAATTTGCCACCACAGTGTCATGTGAAGGAGAAAAAGAGATGTACTTCAGAAAAAAAAACCCAATCCTGGCCATGGGGTCTAAAAGAAGAAAGGAACAAAGAAAATGGTATATATGTGAATAAATCTAAATGAATATTGGTTATAAAACAATAAAAATCATGCATTTTAAATACATATGTGCATACACACATAGAATAAAATATTCCTGCGTAAAATGAGAAAAACATAAATTAAATTAATGTCTCATGAGTTCCTCAGGGTGCCTAGAAGAAGGAAAACACATGAACTACCTCTGATAGATTTCCTGATAAGTGAGTTTGTTTAGTGAAATACTAATCTAAATGTTACTGAAAAGTCATATCCCCAGTTAGAATATAGTCACTTGACTTTAAGCAAGGTAATTGATTATCTTGAATTATCTGGATAGGCCAGACCAAGCCGCCTGACCGGTGGATTGCAAAATTGCTTCTGCGGTACCACGACTGTGTCGGAAATTGCCCTTAAGATATAAAGATACACACATATATATTTATATATTATATATGTTTATATCTTATATGTTCATATCTTATATGCAATACATATTGATATATACATATAAAGATATGTATATATAAAGGTATGTTATATATGTATGTCAACAGACTAATCCGATTAGATTTCTCTGTTGAATCCCATGAAGTTAATTAGACATTGCTAGGTTAAAAAGGCATGTGCTGTGGCTTTGACATTTGTCTTGTCCCCAGATTTCCATGTGTAAACCTAATCAATATGAAGATACTAAGAGGCGAGTCTTTTGTGAGGTGATTGGCTCATAGAAAGTGTTTCCTGCTCCCTTCCACCATGCAAGCACGCAGAAGGTGCCCTCCGTGGATCAGGAAGTCAGCCTCGTGGTCCGTTGCGTTGGCGGGCATCTCGACCTTGGACTCCCCACGCCCCAGAACTGTGGGAAGTAAAAGCATCTGTGGTTTATAAGCTATTCGGTTAATGGTAGTTTGTTTTAGCAAACCAAATGGCATTTTGTTGTAGCGGTACAAATGAACTAAGAAATTGAAACTAAACATGTTTTAACTTCTAGATTAATTGCCAAAGTACAGAAGCAGAATAGACATAAAAATTCCACTCTACTTAAGTAATAAAAATTAGAAAACTCAACAGACTGAAAGGTCATGAACAAGAATTACACATAGAGAAAAAATATTAAATTAAGTGATAGATTTAAACTATACATATCAGTAATTTTATTACATTGAAATGGGTCGCATGCCCCAGTTAAAAAGCAATGGTTTTCAAATTAAGTTTAAAAATTGAACTAAAAATAGAACTCAAAGCTAGCTGCAGGTGACATCCAATAGAAGGAAAGCAATGGAAAATTATTACCCATGTAAATACTACCCAGATAAAATTGACACTGCTATGCTATTACCTAGCAAAACAGAGTTTAAGGTCCAAAACGGCCCTGTAGGGACTCTGAATATAAGGACCTGGATAAAATAAGAAATGAAGGGCAAAGAAAATGGTTCACATGTGAGTATAGCTAAGGAAAAACTCACGTGACTATAAAATGCTAAACATAAATTCTTAAGCGTTTAAATTTATGCATGCGTATATACACTGATATAGCTAAAATATGTTTTATCAAAGAATATATTGCGTTATTAGAAGATTAAAAAGTCATTTTGTAAAGACGAAAAGATTAACAGGAAAGATATAATAATAATTTTGTGTGGAAAGGTCTAGTAAGAGAGGCCTCAAATCTCAATGTTCACAAAAATGTCAAGTAGCAGCCACGGCGAGAGGAATGACTGGAGCCACCACATCGGAAAGCGAGTTTAGCGAGGTGTGGTGAGGTTGAAGCGGCGCTCTGCTGCCTCAGTCGGCTAGGGCTGCTCCCAAACTTTGCAGAGGCTCCAGCATACAAGGTATCTGTCCTGTTTCTGGAAGCTAAGAAATATGAGAAGATGGTGCCGGTATTATTGAGTTTTGGTAAGAGTTGCGCAATTCGTTTTAATGAATACAACCCCTTTGTTCTTTTGTTTGATAATAATGGTTTTAAATTCCCTCCTGGAACTTATTTTTTAATAGGCAAGGGGAGAAACATAATTAACTGAGCTAAATTTCATTGTGGAAAAAATCCATGCAAAAATGGTTTATAACGTTTTATAAAACAAAAACAGCGTATGCCATAGTTATTTTTCGCTTGTTGTTGAGACAAAATACTGGACACACAAAGTCAAAGGGGGAATGGTTGATTTAGCTCAAAGTTCAGAGAGGTTTTAGTCTGTAATCGGCTGGCTCCAAGGCAGGGCAGTGAGGTGGAGAGGCATTGCAGAGAACAGTTCATGGTGCCCACAGCGTAGCAACAGCAGCAAGGGACCTTGACAGTGTCTTTCTGCCCCTTTTATCTTATTTAGACTACTTAGGACAGATAGCAGTTATACCCTTTGTCCAAGTGCCCTTGAGTCCAGCACTGTACCATGAATCCTGTCCAATGCCATTCTTTGTAGATCCAGCCACCTGGGCAGAAATCCCACCAGTGACTGTATGAGGCTTTGGGCCATCTAAATACAAGCCACAGCCATACTCAACTATATTTTATGAAATGCATGGATCTCCATATGTACTGGTTTTTCTTTGTAAGCGGTGCCCTTCTCCGCCAACATTTGTGTCACTACCTTGTGAAATACAGTATATGATTGCATGTACAGCTTTGATTTTTGTAATTTAAATAAACAAAAATTTTTCCACTAGATGGCGCTAGAAGCCTATAACAAAAATGACAGCCCCCACCCACCTACCCCTACCAACATCAAGTCTGATATCTTTGTTTTGATTTTTAAATTTCTTGCCCATGGTTTTACATGGAAACTGTCTCTTCAGTGACAGGCTGAAATGTGTGTTTTTCACTTTCAGTATTCAGATATACTTCATATTGTCCTTATTAAGGAAAACTATGAAATTTCAAATTTAGATCCAGGACTGACTAGAGAAATATTTGCTAAGATCTGTATTTTGATAAGTTCTCTTTTATTACACAAGTTCAACAAAAGTGACACAAACATCAATTTATTGGATTGAAATTATTTTTATTAAAGTAATGCCTGTACCAAAAGTGCAGACCATCCATAAAGAGTCTTTTTTTTTCCCCTTTCTGTGTAACTGGGGATTGAGCTCAGGACCTTGCGCTTGGCAGGCAAGTGCTTATTCTACTGAGCCATCTCCCCGGCCCCCATGGTCTTAACTCTCTCCCTTCCCATTGCTTTTTCTCTGCTTATCACCATTATTTCCAGACAGCTCCTTTATATAGTTTTCAAATTTAGTGAATCACTTTTGACATCCTGACATCAATGGCAAGGAAATACTTCTTAGTATCTGACTCTTGCGATATTTACTATGTGTGTATATGTTTATTATATTATATAAAGAATTCTAATATTGATGATCTTTTGACCTCAGATAATGTTTCATACTCTGGTGCTTTTTTTCATCGATTTGAAATGGCATCATTTGATTATGTTTGTAAGCAAATAAATTATGACCTCCACTCCATCTTCCCATTCTGCTGTGACAGTCCCCCAGCTTGGCTCGGGTCATCCTCTGTTACCTTTACCTTGACTTGGCCTAGTTCACCTCCCGTGCTCAGCAGTTCTGCTCTGCCTGGCCATTTTCTGGAAAGCTACAAGTGAGCTTTGCAAGTGGGACTGCATCAGTGCTCTGATTTAATATATATATATAT
>NW_004524585.1:5893768-5896529 GCF_000260255.1 Octodon degus | reverse complement strand
TTTTTACTAAGGATTCTTAACTTCTTATGTTGGCCAGGAAGCAAGTCCCTCCTCTGGCTTTTGCCATTCTCTCAGATCTCGTTTTGTTCTGAGTTTTTTTGCTCACTGTGTAGAAGCCAGATGAGTTCATTTACATTTTGTTGGATCTTTCATCTGTAAGGTTGCTTTTTCTGAAACGTTTTGCTGAAGACTTTTGGTGCATGGCTTTGCCTTGCCTTTCAGGCCACTATGTGAGTGCAGAGGCCCAAGCTGCTCATCACATCTCTGTCCCCTACTGTGTCGTCTCTACATCCCTCAACCTCTGCTTCATTTCTTTCACAGCGCTGTATACACCTCATAAGTATTACTCTATCTGCTAGACTTTTATTCCTTTCTCTTTAAACAGTAAGTTTCCGAAAAATGAAGGCCATCTCTTTTCATAGTACAAATGAGGAGAATCTCTGTTTTTCATTAATATTTAATATGCAGGTCTTGTCCCTTCAGATACACCTTCTTGTCTATTTTCTTTTTAACTACTAATGTATTATGATTAACCCATAGCAAAAATAGGTAATGATTCACTATAGTTAGAGCAATAAGCATGTTTTAAGAAATGCATGTTATGTGCCTAAACTGACAAACAACTAAGGGTTCTGGCTCAATTAAATTGAGACAACAAAAACTTATTTTTGGTCCAAGTACTTAAATTGCCACAACCACTTTTACCTGAATTAAATTGATGGTTTTTGACAAAATAGTATAGTTTATTAAATAAGTATCATAAAATATTTTCAAAAGCACAAAAGAATTGGAAGTATACTTTATCTTAAAAGGTTTTTTTAAATGGATAGTTTTTGTTTCTCCACATCCAGGTTAATGAGAGGATTCAGCTTTCTTATGTTCAATTATTAAGTTTGGATTTAAGTGATGAATGTTTTGTGTGTTTACAGTTATTTAATTGCCAATTAATTTTGTTTGCCGAGGAATACTTCTGTGAACTTTGTATTTACTTGATTTTATTTTCCAATTTAAAATTAGTTTGAGTCCAATGGTAAGGACTCTGAATGGCTTTGGCTACTGCAAAAGAATAAGAATCTTTTCATGTTATCCCCAGGGAAATGCAGTAGTTATATATTTTTGGTCATAGCTAGAGGCAAATATATATGATATTTTTCTAGAGAGAAAGAATACCAATAAAAATATAGAATTTCAAAACAAGATAATAGAAAATTAATGATGGCTATTATATTATACATTATCTTTAAAGTAGTTGCTCAGATTCCCAAGTACAGGCATACAAAGCAGATCAAACAATATAAACACAAGCTATTCCTTTCAATGTACTAATAGAAATTAGTAGTATGATTATCTTAGCTATCTTGTGTGTACATGTATATTTTACCCCAGAAAGAATGGCTGTCATCAAGAAATCAATAACAAGTGCTAGGGGCTGGGGAGATAGCTCAGTAGAATAAGCGCTTGCCCGGCAAGCGCAAGGGCCTGAGTTCAATCCCCGGTTCCGCAAAAACAACAACAACAACAACAACTACAAAACCACCAAGTGCCGGCAAGGTTGTGGGGAAAAAGAAACCCTTCTCCACTGTTGGTGGGAGTGCAGTCTGGTACAACCACTATGGAAATCAGTGTGTAGATTCCTCAGAAAGCTAGGATTATAGGTCTTATTCGACCCTCCTTTCCCTTTCTGTGTATTTTCCCAGAAGAATATATGATTTTTTAAAATATTTATTTAGATAGTTAGGATCTAACTACTTAGTTAGGGTCTAGCTAACTAACTAACTCACTATGCAGTTCAGTCTTATAGTAATTCTCCTGTATCAGCCTCCCCACACTGGGATTACGGGTGTGTACCACCAGGCCTGGTTTCTATAGCAGGCACTACATGCTATAGCATTCAGTACTAGGGATTGAACTCAGTCCTTGCACTTGCTACCAGGTGCTTAGACCGCTGAACTATCTCCCCAGCCTATATATGATATTTTAATAATAATCATTTACCCATTATCTTAACTTTTGTATTTTGAAGCAATATTACCAACATGAAAAGTCAGTATATCTCAAAACAGTTTTCTGAAGTGTCATACAAATGAAATAAATCAAGAGAAATTCAGATATTTGAGAAAACTTCAACCAAATCTGCATGAGATTGCTTGAGTAAATTAATGATGACTTGTTTGATTAAATTTTAGTTTTTCTAAAATTATTTTGGGAAAAGGGTAGGATATACACTGTTAATATCTACTTCTTACCTTAGTAGTTAGTATGATATATTATAAGCCAAATTTTCAAAATCAATTTATGAATAAAATAAAGCAGATGAACAAAATAAATAGCAAAAATAAGTATTTTGAGGGTTTCTTTCCTATTTTCTCACTAATATATGTGAATATTGTTTATATACATGCATATGATATCATTCAATTAGCTTTTAAAACTAAATACATTCATGCTATTTTGTAAGTAATATTGGAATAACAGTGGTTTGAGAAAGAAAAGCTCAGTTCAGAAAAGCAAATGGAACAGAAAGGTTTCAGTTGCAGTAAAAAAGTTTCTAAGAAAATAAGATCTAGGAAAAAAAATACAAAAAATAGATCAGACTTCATAAATATTTGAGAAAATGAGAATATAGTTTTAAAATTTAAGCAGATGATTGCCCAATTTCTTTTAAGCATTCTTCTTCTTCTTCTTCTTCTTCTTCTTCTTCTTCTTCTTCTTCTTCTTCTTCTTCTTCTTCTTCTTCTTCTTCTTCTTCTTCTTCTTTTTC
>NW_004524585.1:5856002-5893668 GCF_000260255.1 Octodon degus | reverse complement strand
CTCCTCCTCCTCCTCTTCCTCTTCCTCTTCCTCTTCCTCTGTATTTTAGGGTAAGGTCTACAGGGTATTCAAAGTCTCACTACTGGATCGGACTTGTAGTGATCCTCCTGTTTACTATCTCCCAAATGCTGGGATTACGCTTAGTCTCAAATCTCAGCATGCCCTGGGGGCGGGACTGGCATGGCAGGGCTGGGGATCAAACCTCAGGGCCCTGCTCCTGCTTACAGGCGCTTTAATCTGCTGAGCTATTTGACCAGTCCTTAAGCATTCTTAATAGTGAAATAGGCCACAGAAATCACTTCGGGATCATAAAGTACAAAGGGTAGAATCAGTAACAATCATCGGAAACTGAGCACAACAGCAAGTATGACATAATTAGGGTTGAAACAAGTTACTATCAGAACACAGCTTTAAATTCCACCGATATCACTTATTTTGAAATGTGTACTGTTTGAGCAGGTCTTTCCTGATGCCAGTTACTGCACCACTAACCCTTTAGCTTCTGAAAATAAATTCTCAGCAGGTACAGAAGGAGATTATCAGGCTTGAGCTGCAGGGTGAGGTGAAGAGGAGACCGCGAAATTCTGCAGCAGGAGTAATTTAGCATCTGAGTAACTGATCTGGGAGATAAATACTATAAGGGAAAGGAAGGAAAAACAGCACATGTAGTACCAAGTTTTACCTTCAGTACTTGTGCGAATTAACTTGGTGGTGGAATTAAAAATATAGAGATGACAAGGCTTCCTGTTTCACGGAACTGCTTTAAATTATTTGCATATAAACGATATTTCTCTTGAGTGTGTGTGTGTGTGTGTGTGTGTGTGTGTGTGTTGAAGGAGTTGTTATTTGAGAGGCCTAAAAAGGTTTTATTAAACAGGATTAACTGGGGTTTGATCCCTAGCACTACACGCTGCACTGGCCCTCCCTGTGGGGCGTGCTGAGTAGGCCACCAAGACTGGGCGTGATGGTGCACACCTGTAATCCCAGCGCTAGGGAGGCTAAAAACAGGAGGATCACTACGAGTCTGAGCTCATAGTGAAACCCTATACCAAATACATAAAATAAAATAAAATTATACACAAACACAAAATATAATGCCAGATCTGAAGAGAGATGTAGTATAGCCTGGGTCAGGGAATATTTATATAGTTTGAGGGTGAAAAATCTGTGGAATTTATACATCTATGGACAGCTTAGGCTTAATTTAAGGGTAAAATAGGCAGGCCAAATTTACTGTATTTTTAAGAATGAATGGTCTGTTTTCCTTAAACACATTCTTTAAAACCTTTGAAACTGTTTTCTAACTTAAGATAGGTTTTTTTCCCTTCATCTACCAGTTAAGCTAATACAGAGATTTATAGTATCTCTAAGAGGTTTTGGGTTCAATGAACCTAAAAGATAAAGCAAACCTCTTCAGAAAAAATACAGAGTGCAGGTGGGGATAACCTTAGGTGACTTCGTATTGAAGATGCAGTCTTCTTTAAAGGATAATTTCATCTTATTTCTAGTTTTGATTTCTTGAGACCGGATCCAAGTCTATAGTTTAGGTGGGTCTTGATCTCACTATGTAGCCTGAGATAACCTTGAACATCCAATGATCCTTCTGCCTCAGCCTCCCAAAGGCTGGGGTTACAGGCTTGCACCGTCACTCCAAGGTAATGCACAATTTTAAAATCATGATTTTTCCAGTGTCCTTTCTACCTGTCTTTATTTCTGCTCTCCTATCTTACCCCCACCGCCACCCTTGATCCTTTCTTATTAAGGGATGCATCTTCTGTATTATCCTCATCTGGCTAAATTGTATTCATCCCCAAAACCTATCCAGAATGCTATCTCAACCTTGGTTTACTTCTTTTTATTCCACCTTTTACAAAGCAACACTCTGACTCCATCCTGACTTATCCATCCATCCATCCATCCATTCATCCATCCATCCATCCATCCATCCATCCATCCATCCATCCATCCATCCATCCCATTCATTTCCTGCTTTATTTGAACTATTCTATAGGACCATATCTTTTATTCACCACAGTAGCAAGTTTATATGACAAAATACAATGTTAATAAACAAAAATACGGCATTTATTGCTTTTGTCTTTCACATTATGTAGCCTGTTGAAAACCATTTTAGTGTTAAGCATGTAGAAATCAAACTGTAATCACTGAATGGAAAGAAGGAAGGAAGAAGGGGAAGAGCCTTTCCATTGGACACGTAGACTAGGGTCGGTGTGCAGAGAGCCCGAGGAGATGGTGGCAAAAACACAAAAGAGGACAACAGCCATTTGGTGTACTTGAAAGCTCTGTTGCGTGAACCCAGAAAGTCTACTTTTTGTCATTCCATTGTACAGCTGGTTCATATATCCCAAGTCTGAATTTATGTGATACTTTCTAAAGTAGCTCTAAAAATACACTTGGAGCAACCTTTGAAGGAACATTTCTATAATCACTTTTCTATCTATTATATTTCCAGATAACAAGGTTTGTGAGAAACTTGGCTTCCTAAGTTAAAATGTCAAAACAAATAAAAACACTTTGTCAAATCTTTATTTTTTTTTCTTTTATTATTTCATTTTTTTTCTTTTTGGTTATTTTACCTTCTTGAGCCACTTTTATGTTTCCTTACAATTTTAAGGAAGGACAGCACTTATTTTTTGCAGTTACCTCATGCCATTTTCATACACTATGTTGAGATTCATTACATGAAGTAATGGGTGAGGTACATATTGGTTAACAGAACACAGGATAGATTGGTTGCTTGGCAGAATCTCAAAGGCCTAGCTGGGTTGGGGGTGGAGGAGGCATTGCTGGAAAGCATGAGGAGTTGCAAAACAACCAGAGACTGAGCCAATAAAAACAGATCAATTTAGATTCAGAATCAGACCTGCACAACCAACGGCCAAAAACAAAGTGTACTTGCTACTCTTATTTCAGACTTTTATGTGGGAATTTACTGTAGAATAATCTTAGATTTTAATACTTAAAATAGTTTGTATTTATATGCAGGCCAAAGGGTAGTATATTTGTTGCCTGGATAAACTTATGTTTACCACAAGCAAGGCTTGCCTCAGCCTGTCTCTTACTCTCAGAACATGCCTGTTGGAAAGTTCTGTATCCCCAACCTGTCATTGTACCGCTTCATCCATTGGTTGGTTCTACACCTCATCTTCCAGGTTTTCTATTTTTTTTTTTTTTTTTTTTTTTTTTGGTACTAGGAATTGAACTCAGGACCTTGAGCTTGCCAGGCAACTGCTTATTCTATTGAGCGATCTCCCCGGCTCCTCATCTTCCAGAATTTACTAGTCCTATTCCCACCCCCTTCTTCATCCATTTCTATCCTCACCACTAAACTAACTGCAGGGAAGGTATGAGATCATCATAATTCACAGAAAATTATGAAGAGTAATCATAAATGTAAGTAGCTTAAAGTATTTATTGAGAGTATTTGTCATCCTATGCAAATATATTGGCTGAATTTATGGTGATATCAACAAGGGAGAAATATTTTAGGGCAAGAGAAGATATTGAAGGGAATTGGGATATTGCACCATATAGGTAATCCCACCCTACAAGTAAATACTCAGTACTACCTCTGAAAATTTGGGGTCTTAAGTAGCAGAGAGGAAAATTTTATTTATCACACCGAAATTAAATACAAAATTTAGGAGAACATGTATCCCACTTTTTAAGATAATATAATGAGCATTATCCTAACCAAATATGAATACGTATTTTGTAATGATATTGTTATTGATTTATATTTAGTTTCATAATATAACACTGATTTTTTTCATTTTACAGTAGCACAAATTTTAAATCATCTTGTACTTGAATATAATATTTAAGAAAAAGAGTTGTTCTTTTCTTGATTGAAATGGAATCCCTCAACATTTGATCTATCATGTCTTACCAGGCTTGAAAGAACAATTTTTTTGCCATCTAAAGTTCCAAGAGTAGAAAACAAGTATTGATCCTCAAAGTAAGTAGTTAATATTTACTAGGTCATATTTCAGTACACCTTTAATTTTTTCACTTTAATTATCCTTGAATTTTTGGGCTATTCACTCACTTCACACAGTATTTAGTAGTTAGAGCCTAAATCCGCAAAGTCTATTTGGCCATAAAGACCTAAAAATATAGTTTGATTGAGAAGCTGCTAAATTTTGTCCTGTAAATCTGACCCAGTTCTTGGTAGCCTAAACTCCCAGAGCCTAGATACTCTCCCCCCAAAAAAGCAACTAACGTTCCTGTACAGCTAGGAATCAGAATGTAGGCAGTGCAACACTCTCAAAAGATACCACACAGCCTTAATATGTTAAAATAGAAAAACAAAGCACTGGGCCTATCAATTTGCCTGTTGATTGTTGTAATTTTTTATTATTTTTTGAAGACTGTTCACCCTTAGCGGTGCAGTAAACATTTATGGAATTCTTACCTTTTATGTTCAGTTGAAGAAAGTAAATTGTAATAGTGTTTGAAACCATCTTTTTTTAGCTTCTCAATTTAGTATTCAGTGTTCAATGTGAGAAACAACAGAAGTAAATATTAAAGATATACTTACATTATCAGTGATCGAAGTTATTCTGCAGAGTAAATTTCTATTAAGTATCACAGACTGATGATATTGTTGTCATTTGAAACTAGTTTTGTTTTAGAGGCTCTCTGACTAACATGAAAGAGGAGCCCTCTATCCAGCACAAGTTCATGGACAGATTCTCTACTGACTTATGCTCTAAATCTGTTTTTATGAATGCTATGAAACTATATAACACTTTGTTTTTTATTTTATTTTTTCTGTGTGTAGGGCAGGGTCTACAGGGTGCTCAGGATCTCACTACATAGCTCAGACTTGGAGTGATTCTCTTGTTTATAGCCTCCCACATGCTGGGATTATGCTAATACTTTAAATACTAAAATTATATTTTATCTGTTAGGAAAAGAGCTTGATATACAGTCTTATTCCCTGTAATATGTATAGCACTGTTGCTCAGTTTACCAGCAGAAACTTATATTCCTTTTAAATGCACACAAATAAAAATTAAAACATGCGAAACAAGACAGCTGGAATCAAATATGAAAAAAAGGAGTTGAAATCACTATTATTTAATTATCAAATATACTGTATACAATTCTGTTTAATAATATTTCAGATTCTACTTTGTAATCACTAAACTGCTTGATTTAAATTGGCATCCATTTCTGATTTTGAAATTTTAGTTATGAAATAATACTTCTTATAGGATAAACAATATGTGCATGAAACTGTAAGAAAGTATATCAATAATAAAACAAAATAATTCTGTTAAAGAAAATATTAAGCTTTTTTATTTAAGAAAAAATATTTACTATGATTGGTAATGTTAACTTTTTTAACTCTTTCTAAATATATTTTATTTTTAAATACTAGTTACCTTTATATATGCATTGAAATGGTTGTTAACCTGGTTTTAAAAGTGGCTGAATTTGGGATTGATAAGGTAAAATTCAAGACATCAAATGTTAAAAAGCATAACAAATCCTTAAGAAAGGCCTAATCTGTCTAAAATATTTAACACATATAAATAAGTTTTAAATTACTTAAGGATATAATTGAACATATCAGCATTTGTTGTCTATATTAGAAGACTGTCTATGATGGGGATTTTGTGGTACCCACCAATATTTTTCAGAGCCTATACAAACAAAATGTGTTTGTTTCTGTGGAAGTTGCCACAGGCCTGTAATCTCAGCAGTTTGGGAGACTGAGGCTTGAGGGCCAAAGGTTTGAGGTCAGCCTGGGCAATCAGCAGCCCCCAGTCTCAACTATGAGAAAGGGCAGAAGCGTACTTCAGCTTTCCTCGGTTTGGTCTCCTGTGCCAAGATGAGTGAATGAGCGATTGACAAATAAAAAAAGAATATTTGTTGATAAAAAGCTTTTGGGAATTTATACAATATATATTACTGGTTAAGAAATAAACTTTTGATCTGTTGCATAATTACCTATCATAAGCAAACTTCCTCTTGTGATAACTTTTAAGTTACTGAGCAATATTTATAGCATTAAATACAATTCTAAATCTCTTACTAACACCAGAGAAAAACTCTTCATAAGTATTGATCCAAAGGACCAACTGAAGAATGTATAACATATATAACTACAAGAGTAAAGAAAAAAATTGAAAAAGGTGCTATAAAAACTATATATTCAATTTTGCTTCAGATTTGTATAATCTTTCTATTTTAATGAGTTAAAGTTATATCTGGCATAAATCCACTCATGATTTAAAGGTTTTTTTTATATACTATGTATTTTACATCATTCTTAATACTTGAACATAAAGCATTTCTGGGGAAACTTTTAAGGAAAAAACTTGTATTTTGTGATAATGGTAAGAGAAATAACTATACCAGATTTTAGTTTTCAGGAACATTATTAAAACATTTTTAAAATTTTGCACTAAGCAAAATTATGATAAATAATCAGATATGCCACTCAAATTGGCCAATTATATGCTTATAAATGTCAAAAACTACTCAAATACTAAGCTTCTTAGAAAATTAAATCACATTTTAAGACAAAAATTACTGGAAAATATTATCAGCACATATTTTCTAATATAATTATGAGAGAAAAATAATTTTTCTCTTCTACTGTTCTTACCTTCAGCTGCACAAACAGTCCATAATAAAAACCAAATAATCTTTGCTGGTAGCCTCATGTTCTGGGTCTTTTAGGCATAAATGTTCTTGCGAGAGAGCTCACACTGTCCAGTTCTCCTCTGATAAAACTTGTGATTACTGTAGTAAAAAATACTTGCTTCTAAAGGAAATTGAAATACCACTTGGGAAATAAGGGATTACGAGATTCTCCTCCCAGCAGCAGCTTTTCCAAAATAAACAGAAAAAGCAAACCATGAGCCCCAACACTGCCAGACTTGATTGAGATTCCTGTGAATGCCAACGCTCTGCCCTGCTCTTAGATTTGTTCTTGCAAACCCAGGAATGTCCTCCTTTGGACAAACTCAAGTTTTGTAGTGTGTGTGGAGCAACAGCTGGCTTTGGCCTCTGGATTTCATAAACCCTCAAATTACTCAAACTATTTAGTCTTATTTTGTGTCTACCACAGAACAGAAACCAAAGGAAGTTCTTTAAAAAGTCATTTATTTACAGAACTGCAGTTTGAGCAATGTTTCCACAACCAACACCCAGACAATGTCAGCAAATTTTGCCAACAACATACCCAGTGCTGGCTAATCGGGGGCCTTGCTTTTCCAGGAAGTCATGAACTGAGCCTTTTCAAAATCATTTATGTATGTGTGGGAAGCAGCAGGCTCAAGAAATTGAAATGCAGACTTCTTAAAATTTGAAAAAAAATGAGCAAATGATTTACTGAACACTGAAGATAAGCCATCCATGCAACCAACATTCGGGTCAAATCCTGGTCAAAGTGAAGTACTCTGTCTCCCAGAAAACTTCAGTTGTACTGCCTTTCAGTCTGCTACCCTTTGTATCCTCCACATAGGCTGACTGCTACACCCATTTCTAAGAACATGAAGTTTGGAGTACTTTATATAAGTGGGAAAAAAGTTATTTATTTTTCTGTTTATGGTCTCCCAGTAAAAATTATGTTTGGGATAGTCTATCATTTGGTTGGATGTATTTAAGGTTTGCTAATTCTTAAATCAATTTAATACTCCAGTTTTGAACATACCACATTTCTATTTATGTAAGTGCTGTTTATGGCTGTTTGGCTAATTTCAATTTGGAGCGAATACAAATATAGTTGCTGTAAACATTAAATTATGTGGGTTTAGATACATATGTGCTCACATTTCTGGTGAATACATACCTAGGAGTGAGATATTAGGACATTCTTTTTGTTTAGGTGCAATAGATAACATCAGTTTTCTTCATGGGTATCCCAATTAATACACCCTTCAACAGTGCACAAGGTGCTCCACATAACAACATTTGGTTATGTTAGTATTTGCAATTTTGAATAGTTTCCATATGCAAATTCATCATCAAAAGTTCTTGGTGGACTGTCTTTTCAGGTATTTTGCATATATTTTCTATGTGTTATCTTTTACTTATTGCCTTGTAGAAATTCTTTACATAATCCAGAGACGAAAACATTCTGGGCATATGTAGTATAAATACTTTCCCTCCTCAGTCTTTGGATTATTTCACTCAGTGTCACGTGGTGTTATGACTTGTATCCAGGTATCCTTCCAGAGCTTCACACAGTTATAGGTGGGGCTTTTCAGAGGTAGCTGATGTAATGGGATCAAGAACTAAGGGTGCAAATGGAAAAGTTTTAAAGGACAGAAAGTGGCTTGCTGCTTGTCACTGGTTGCTTACTGCCTTGCTGCCTTCTGCCGACATAGATTGCTTCTCCTCTGCGGTGCCCCTCTGCCATGCCACCCTGACTTGGAGCCAACGAACTACAGACTGAAAGCTCTACAAAGTGTGAGCTGCAGTCAACATTTTCTCTGCTAACTTTGGGTGTCAAGTATTTTGTCACAGCAAAAAGAAAAGTAACTAAGTCACATGGATCTTAATAAACAAAATTAACTTTAAGATAATGCGAACTTATCTTCTATAATAGGCATGTTTGTGTACTTATGGAAGCCTTACCTAGTCCAGGTCAGTAGGCTTTGTCTCTAAAAGCAGAATATTCTGTTTCACATTGAAGACCTCCAACATGGCTATACTTGACTCTTGCACATGATATTAAAAAGCGCTCCAGCCACATTTCAAAAATATGAACTTCCAATTTTTCTAGCACTGTTTTCTGAAAGTATCATTATTGTCTGCTGCCTTGGCACATTGTTACTTTTGTCACGCTTCAGGAAGCTAGAAATCTATGAGTTCATACCCTTGAGCTTTCCACAGTACATTGGCTATAGTCTCCATCTTTTTATTTTTCTTAATTTTTTCTGAAGTATCTATTGCTGGGTACTTAGTTTCCAGCTATCTTTTAAATTGACTTATTGCTGAGAAATAATGCAATGTATAAAAATACCACATCTTTTTTATCTATTGCTTAGTTGATGGGAAGTTGTGTTGATTCCAAGATTTGGCTATGACAAACTGCAGTGCTACAAATATAGGTGCTTGTGTAAGGCTGTGATAGGTTGTTTTCAGTTCTGGAAAAATACAAAGGAAGGAAATAGCTGGGTTGACTGATACCTCCAATCCTAGATTTTTGAGGAATCTGCATACTGACTTTCATAGAAGAGACAGCTTTGTTTTTGTTTGTTTTGTTTTGTTTTGTTTTGTTTTGTTTTGTTTTGGCAGAACCTGGAATTGAACTCAGACCCTTGTGCTTGCCAGGGAAGCACTTATTCTATTGAGCCATCTCCCCAGACCTGATTTCCATAGAGGTTGTAACAATTTGCACTCCTACCAACAGTAGAGAAGAGTTCCTTTCCCCCCACAGTCCCTCCAATATTTGCTAATGGCTTTCTTTCTTGCTTTTTTTTTCTTGCTTTCTTCTTCTTTTTAAAAATGTATTTAGTGCAGAGTCTACAGGGTCTCACTACACAGATTGGACTTCTAGTGATCCTCCTGTTTTCAGTCTCCCAAGCATTGGGATTACAGGCATGCACTACCACATCTAGTTTCAGTTACTGTATCAACACTCCCCGGGGACAGGGTCGGCATGGCATGCCAAGGATCAAACACCAGTCCCCATGTCTGCTTAGGCAGGCAGTTTAATCTGCTGAGCAATGTGGCCAGCGCTTGGCTGCTTTTTTGATGATACCATTCTTTCTGGGGTGAAATGGAATTTCAGTGTTGTTTTAATTTACATTTCTCAAATAACCAATGATGTCAAACATTTTTCATATATTTATTTGCCATTTGTATTTCTTCATCTGAGAAGCATGTGTTCATCTAAGATGCTCAAGGCTTTTTATAAGTAAATGAATGCAGCTAGAGACCATATTCATAAGTGAAATAAATCAGACATACATATGTAAATATCATATTGTCTCCCTGGTATAAGAACCTGAAAGAGCAAATAAAATCCAAGAACTACAAGAGGTACTGAGAAAGTGAAGGAAAGTGTTCAGAGGGAAGGAACAACTGGGATGAGGGAAAGGAAAAAAGAAAAGAAATAAGGGGGAAAATATATGTACATACAGAGAATAGCATGTATAACTATACTGCTGATTTCTACTGGCCTATTGAACAGTTAATGCTTAAATTATATATTTTTTATAATTTTTGACCAATTTTGCATGCATATATCTTGTATCTGAATGACTAATTTGAATACAACAATATGCAATGTAAATACCATTGCTGAGTTTCTACCGTTTTGTCTAGTGAAATTTGTATCACTTCTAATGTTTTAACATTATTTTTATTCTCCTTAAAAATAAAAAGAAATAAACTGGCTTATTGTTTAATTTTGTTGGGAAGAGAATCATACAGTGTTTTTTTTTTTTTTTTTTTTTTTTTTTTTGCGGAACCAGGGATTGAACTCAGGCTCT
The DNA here is from genome assembly GCF_000260255.1 of Octodon degus. Taxonomy (NCBI): domain Eukaryota; kingdom Metazoa; phylum Chordata; class Mammalia; order Rodentia; family Octodontidae; genus Octodon; species Octodon degus. The sequence goes on along the minus strand of NW_004524585.1, from coordinate 5,883,190 downwards.
TGTGCTTGCCAGGGAAGTGCTTATTCCACTGAGCCATCTCCCTGACCCCTCATACAGTGGTTTTTTGTATGGCTACTTAGAATTATGACCTCCTTTTCTGCATTGTTCATTTTATTGTATGAAATGTCCCTCTTCACCCATTTGCTTTCCTATGTGATTTCATGCATTTTTTTTACTTGCACATTCAGAAACTGGTGAGTTGAAGAATTAGACGTAGTTTTGTATCCTGAGAAAAATATACAAAATGTTCTATGTGGCAAATCAAGCAAACATGGCCTCAGCTATCATTTTGAGGTTAAATTTCATTTTACCTGTAACACATAAGTTGACATATTGTTAAACTCTATTCTTTACTCTTTCCTTACTTTTATCTAATAGTATTTTTGAAGACAGGATCTTCTATATGTACATTCTATACGTAGTTCAGGCTAACCTTGCACTCACCGTATAGCCCAGGCTGGCCTTGAACTCATGGTAATATGCTTGCCTCTGCCTCCTCCTCCTCCTCCTCCTCCTCCTCCTCCTCCTCCTCCTCCTCCTCCTCCTCCTCCTCCTTTTCCTCCTGTTTCTCCTTCTTCTTGTTCTTCTTCTGCTTTTTATTTATTTATTTATTTTTGCAGTACCGGGGATTGAACTCAAGACCCTGTCTACTGGCCTCTGCCTTCTGAGTGCTGGGCTTAAGGCATTCACCGCCACCTCCGGCAGTTCTATCTACATAATGAATCCAAATATTTTCTCTAATTTAGATCTTTAATACTGATTATTTATCTAACAGCAATATTGTAATTAATACTTGAAATATGTTCTCTAATAGTATTAAAATAGTATTATTGAGTGTTAATTTTATATCAAGTGCAGGTCAAGGAACATTTACTTAATATTTATGACAGCATAAGCACACAAAAGCATGTTGATGAATGAACTGAACCACGTAACACTTCAACCACTTCTTCAAGGTCAAAAGACATTGCTAGAGTTAAGTACCAAACCTGATGGTCTAATTGCCCAAATTGTAGTTTTAACTCTGCCTCTCAAATGGTTTGCTACCTCTCTGTTAAATGTGCATAAATTAAATTGTAATGATCCATATAATGAAAATATTTACATTTTTACTTCAATGTGTGCTTCACACTTGTTTTATTACCATATATACATATAGATATAATTTTAAAATGTATAACACACTTATAAATTTGCAGAGTATTTTAAGTTATGCATATTTTAATCTTATTTTCAATTGTTGAAAATAAAATGCAAATCTCTAAAATGCGAATGCAAATCTTCGATGTTCGTGTCACATTTTCGACAAATGGCTACTATATATATGTAGACCATGGGATTGGAAAAAAAAATTAAGATTGAAAAGATACAAATTTATATTAAGGAAAAAGTCCATACTTAGAAGACTATAATTAACAATATGTGTGCTAAGTAACAAATGACGGCTATAATAAAAACTGCAAGAGAAATTACTGAGCACACAGCTCAGTTTGATGATGGTCTCAAGCATACTTGCAGTTTAAAGGAACAGTACACTGCGAAAAGACTGAGCTACAGGGAAGTACAGAGAATATTCTAGAAATAATGAAAAGGCCAACACTGGATCAGCAATTTTTCACAAAGAAAGTACATAAAAAGTACGAAGGGCTTCAAGTGAGAGTTAGCTTGAATTTCACATAAAATTATTAATTATCTGACTAACAATAATGAATATTTTGTAGATTAACAAGGTAAAAGAACATAGGCAATTATTATTTAAATGACTTTGGCAATGGTGCTAGAATGAAAGGAGGCAAAAGTAAGAGTTCTGGGTACAAGTTAAGTAGATAACTTAATGAATTCATGATGCAGCATGTATACAAGATCCCACTGTGAAAAAGAGGAAAAACTAATCATTACTGTCAGAACTTGCTTTTCTGTTAAGAGAAATCAGGATATTTTAGAGAGTCAGGTATTAGAGGAAGCAGCCCCAAAGTCACTCAATATAATTTCAGTTTGACATCGGTGAAGTCTGTTTTGCTGTCACAATTGTGTATGCTTTGGTAGCTGATGGTCCTCCTTTTGTGTAATAATAGCTCTTAGGAATAGTCTTACTGAGAATTTTAAATCAACTGGCATCGTGATACAAATATGAGGGACTGAAGACACAGCATACATGAATGTATTCCATATTGCTCAGCACCAGGTATCCATGGGAAGGGAGAAACAAAGTGTGAAAGTGTGGAGGTTGTTGGAGATCACAGACTATAAATTGAGTCAAGGGGATGTCCCAGGCCATCTGTGTCCTGCCCTGTGACCCAGATTGGGATCCAGAAACCCCCTGAATTCTTCTGCTCACAGCTGAAGCTCTGTGACTAGTGACACTAGTATACAGGAGATGATAAGGAACTTTAAAGCAATGTACTAACAACAGAACATGGTTTCCCCTGAATAAATGACAGTCTCCTTATTTGCCCTTGTCTCATCCTTACCTGAATGCTTTTTTCTTGCCAGCACTTCCATCTGGGTCCTGCAAACACTCACCATCCCTCCCCCATTGTCCTCAACACAGATATAATCAATAAATACGGAGGTTCCGGTAGCCTCCTGGCCTTTTGTTCCATGTGAACAACTGGTCACCCCAGATCCCTGATGTGTTGCCACTTTATCTTTTTCTCTCTCCTTTTGCTTGTGCAGCATAACACCTGACAGGACTCTGGAGACACACTGCAGGGTTCTCCGCACGAGATCATCAATAAACATGTAAAATTAAGAAAATAATTCAATTTTTACTGATACCTCATAAGAGTGGAACTTTGCTTTTGTCATAAATGATATACTGTTGTCTGTAGAGACACTATAAAGCTTGTGTATTTAAATACTGAATCATACCAGTTCCCAAGAACTCTTACTGCCTTGACATCTTGTTCATTATGTCAAGGAAATGTGACAGAATTTTTCTAAAATTTGACAACAATCCTAAAAATTTATACACATCACAAATCATGAGTGCTACTTGAAATGACTTTTGTAATATTTCAATAATAAGTAAAAAATGTAATCAAATATGCTAGAGTAAAAGCTGATTAACTTTTCTACTCAGTCTATATTTAAGCTATTATCAACTTGTGCCACATAAAGAAATAATTAGAAAAGCATTTGATCAAAAATATAAAAATTGAAAGTATCATAATTTTTCACAAAATCTGCATGATAGGTTTCTGTGTTGTGTGTTTTCAGTATTTGTCAATTTTTGAAATTTATAATTCGCTTTTAATTTCATGTACATATTTACTTTCAAATCTAAATTTTGTTCCCAGTTTGAATCTTTTTCTTAAGAAGGTCTATCCAAACTGGGTGCTGTACCTAAAACACTGGATCTTTACTGATAATTGAGGAAATTTATACCTTAATACTCTATAAAGTCTCACAATTATTTTTAAAGGGTAACTTATTTCTAATGTGCCCTGAAACTATTTACTACACAGAAATACTTATTAGAATTAGAGTTCTAAGTTGTGATGCGTGCTTGTCTTCCCTGCATGGGAAGGTTAAGGCAGGAGAAACATAACTTTGAGACTAGTTTGGGCGACTTAGTGACTGAGACACAGCCATCTGAAAATGGAGGTTGTAAATGAGTCTGGGAGTGTAGCAAAGGGATGCAGATAGCTTGGAGCAAAGGACTGTGGTTCAGTCTTCAGAATGAGACGGGGGGGGCGGGGAGAGAGAGAAACAGAGAGAGAGACAGAGAGAGAGACAGAGACAGATGGAGAGGGAGAATCAGGGAAAGAGAGAGAGACACACAGAGAGACAGAGGGACAGATTCGAATAGTTTGACATAGTTAGTTGGAATCTCTGGCTTCTGAACTGCAGTTCATAACAGCAACAACGAGCCACTTGTTACTATTTAAGTTATATAATACCATTTCATGTAAAAAATATAGTTTGAGATTTCTACTATGGAGACATAGGAGATAGGGACTGTATCATTCAAAATAAAACACTGAAAAATATGTAAAACTGTATTTGGTACAGGGTCTCACAGCACTTCTTGGACTCATAGTGATCCTCCTGACTCAGCCTCCCCAGTGCTGGTTTATAGACATGTGCCACCACGTCCGGTCTCAGTGGCCAGCACTATGCACTCCGGGGCCAGCATGGCATATGGTACTGGGATCGAATATAGGTCCTCAGGCTTGCCTAGGCAGGTGCTTAGACCATTGAGCTATCTCTGGCACTAGTTTTCAATATATTAAATATCAGGCAACAAATAGCAAGATTCCCTGTGATGGGAAACAAATGGGGCAAGCGCTATAACGGCATATGTGCATGACCTCAAGCCTATTCCAAAGACTGAGCCTCAGACAGACTCACATAGGCTACCTTAGTTTTGTAGCTCGAGCTGAAAGCCTGGGGAAAAGCTCCACCTGAGCAAGTAAGTGTTCAGGAGAAAGTGCTGGAAAGGATGTAGCTGCACAGAGAAATCCAGAAAAATGTACAGCATTCCCTCAAGAATTTAGCTAAGTACTGAAGAATCAGTGAGCACATTCCTTTAAGAAAACTATTCAAAACCTGGAAAAAATTCACCCAGAAAGTTAATAAGTGACTGTCCCATTGCTCAGAGAGCGCTGCACACATTTTTTGTCCGCACTGGCAGACTTATGGAAGGGTGATGAACAGTTTTGTTGCAGTGCTTGAAAATCAATTTTCTCTATGCTGAGCAATGCTCCACTCTCACCTAATAAATTCTGCAATATCCAAAGTAGAATTATTTTCAATTAATTTAACTATATCCCAAGAGCAAAGCTCAGGAATATTTATAGGAATTCTTAAAAATTCAGAAACCAAGAAAATAAAATACACTATCTCATAGCCAAGAAAAAAAACACAAGGAAGTAGGTTTATAAAATCTAAATTAATGTGTTAAAAAAGCATGCAGAACATGCAAAAAAGCAGGAATCAGCAACTCATAGTAAATGATAAAAAACAAACATATTCTAACCACTATTATAACATAACCTGTGTGTTCAAAAAGTTAAGTGGAAACTTAAATGATGTAAGAAAAACTCAGAGATGAAAACTAGAATGGAGCTATAAAAGGCTCAAGTCAACAATGTCTGACATTGCCAGTCCTATGGATAACCAACTACTATTATGGAGTGCTAGACTATATTGGATTACTTTGCTGAATTCACGCACTTACAATATTTGAATGGCAATGGAATACCCATCTCTGACAAAACTAAACAAAAAAGGGGTATATAAATGGGGCCATTTTGTAGTGAAACAATACACATGTCTGTATATACAAAATAGTTAGGATAGATACACAGCTACTTTCTTTTAGATCAATGAGAAGAAAGATTTGTACTAATAGTGTTGGGACAGGATATCATCTCTGCATCTTGTACTATGAATAACTACTATGAAGAAAACAATATGCAGTGTAGGGGCCGGAAGATGGCTCAGTGGAATAAGTGCTTCCCTGGCAAGCGCATGGGCCTGAGTTCAATCCCTGGTTCCACCAAAACAAAAAATAAGCAATGTATTAATTATTGTAACTGTCCTATAAACCTGTTTTGAAACTGTCTCATTGCTATTTCTTTGTCAATAAAGTTAATTAAAAAAGAAAACTACAATGAATGAATAAAATTATTTTGGATTGAGAAAAATTGTTTTATATGCTTAGAAGTCAAACCCCAAAACTTGTTAACTTAACCACTATAATACAGCTTTGTTTATTTCATTCTAGCTGTTTTATAGTTTCTGATCATTTTCTTCAGTTTTTAATTCATTTTGGGCTGATTTTGTACATCTTGTGAAATAAGGCTTCAATTTCTTTTCTTTTTTCTTTTTTGTTTTTGCAGAACCAGGGATTGAACTCAGATCCTTGCACTTGCCAGAGAAGCACTTATTCTACTGAGCCATCTGATCTGATTTCTTCTATGCCTTTCTACAGTTGTTTCTTTACTGCCAATGCTATTATTTCAGAGGTATCTGGCGTGTGATTTCCAGTTTCCTCAGTGCTAGTGTCCTCTGCAATTGTACTGGGTGAACTCAGGGCCTGAGACTGCATTTTGTTCCTTCTCTTTGTCATTTTGTATACCACTGTCTTCTGACCTTTGGTGTAGAGCTTAGATAGAGTTATTACCTTAGCACCAGGTCTGGATCTACGAAGTTCAGATTCCTCCAGGTGGGTGTTGTTTGGATCTAGCTGCTGTGCTCCACTTCTTTCTGCTGCAGGCATTAGAGTTGAACCTTTTGTGTCACTCTGGCAAGATGTTCTGCTCCTGAATCAGCTGGGTGGGTCTTGCCTCTAGCCTCTTCGCAGGGAGTTCTGCTGAAGGGTTCCGCTCTGGGCCTGCACTCTGGGTCAAATGAGGATCCGCGGGCCCGGGGTTGTCTCACTCACACCCCGGGCCTGGGCTCTGGGTCTATTCAGGATCCCGCATGCCCCCGACGGTCTCACTCACTCGCTGGGCCTATGCTCTTGGTCTATTCAGGATCCAGTGGCCCCGGGTCATCTCTTGTGCTTTATATTTCTGGCATCTTTGTTGAAAATCAGTTTGCCATTTTGAGGTGGTATATTTCTGGTTTTTCCAGTTCCATTGATCTTTTTATATCAGCAAATATTCCAGTTACAATAGTACTATATTTTGAAAGCAGAGAATATGAGTAATCATATTAATCAATATCAATCTATACCAAATTAATTTATCTCAAATTTTCATTATTTGAGACTGTTGTGGTTCTACATAAAATTTGGGATTATTTTTCTGTTTCTTTGAAACATGTCTTTGAATATTTGGTAGAATTGAATCTGTAGTAACTGAGTTGCTTGGACATATTAACAATAGAAAATTTTCTAATTCCTGAGCGTTGGATATCTTTTCATTTATTTGTGTTTTCATCAATTAGTTACATTAGTATTTTACTATTTTCTGTGTAAGTAAATTTTTTCATATCCATGTTAATTTTATACCTAATTTTTATTTTTTTTGTTGCTGTTGTAAATGCTATCTTTTTAAAAATCTTTTTTCAAGTAATTCATTGTTAGTATATGGAAAGACTGTATTTTTATGTATTGATTTTGGAGCCTTCAGCTTTTCTGAATGTTTTATGAGTTTCAACAGGTTTTTATTTTACTTTGCTTTATTTTTCAAGTTCAGAGTTTTCTTTATATTAGAGAATGTCAGCAAGAAACACTTAGCTTCTTCTTTTTCAGTAGGGATGGCATTCATTTCCTTGTCTTGCTTAAGAGCTCTATAAATACCTCTAGTATTATGTTGAGAAGGGATAAATCTATGCATTTTCATCTTGTCTCTAATCTTAACCCACACTTTTTCCATCACTGAGTATGATGTTAGCTGTAGGCTTGACATATATGGTCATATTATGTTCTTAAATTCCTTCTATGTCTAATTACTGAGAGTTATTTTTATCATGAAAGAATTTTTCTGTCTTTAATGAGATGTTCATATAAATTTTGGTCTTTCTCCTATTAAAGCAATGTATCACATTTTTGCTTTGTATATCTAAACTGTCTTTGCATCCCAAGATTAATCTCATTTGATCATGGTGAATAATTTTTTATATACTGCTTAAGCTAGCACTTGGTTGAGTTTATGGCCATCAGATATTCTTGCTTATGATATGGCTTTCTTGTAGTGTCTTACTCTAATTTTGGTATTAGAGTAATGTTGGCCTTGTGAAATGAGTTTGGAATTTTCCCTGTAGGGGTTGATTTTGTTTGGAAGGATTCCAGAAGGATTATTGTTAAAAAAACAACCTATTTTTAAAGATAAATTTGGTTGTTACAGAGTCTCACTATGCAGTCCAGACTCATGGTGATCCTCTTGTTTTCAGCCCCTCCAGTGCAGGGATTACAGGTGTGTATGTCACTGTACGCAGACTATGGCAGGCTCAGTCCAGTCTGGGGGCAGGGCTGGTGTGGCATGTGGTGCTGGGATTGGACATAGTCCCTGAGCTTGCCTAAGCAGAATCTTTAGTCTGCTGAGCTATCTCACTGGCCCTGGATTATGTTTAGTAAAATTCAATTGTGAAGCAATTAGGTTCTAGGTTTTTCTTTCAAAGGAGATTTTAACTCCTGACTAAATCTCTTTTTATATTATTGATCTATTCAGATTTTTCCCTCACTTTATGATTTCATCTTGTTAGATATTTACACATTTTTTTTCTAGGTTATGCAGTTTGTTGGTGTATAGTGATTTATGATCCTTTCTTTGGCTTTCTGCATCATCATTGTAATGTCTCCTTTTCCATTTCTTATTTTATATATTTGGGTCTTCTTTATTTTTCTTTGCTTTGTTAATTTTTTAAATTTTTTTGTTAATTATTTTTACATGAAGTCTTTCTATTGCTTTTCTAGTGTTATTTATTCTTTTCTGAACTTTTAATTTTCTTTCTCCTTCTAAGTTTGGTTTTATTTTGTTCTTTTGTTCTAGTTCCTTAAGATATCATATTATTTACATAAATTCTTCCTTATAATTTTTTGACATGAGCAATTGATGATACGTATTTCCTTTTCAGAACCAACTTCACTACATTCCATAGGTTTTTGTATATTACTTTTCCATTTTTGATTACCTCAAGATGTTTTCAAAGTTCCCCTTTTGTTTATTCTTTAACTCAGGAGCATGCTATATTTTCACATATTGATGAGTTTTTTAGTGATTTCTTCTATTGTTTAATTCCAGTTTATACCATTTTGACTAGACAAGATAATTAACATGATTTCCCTTTCCTTAGATAGGACTTTTTTTGATGATCTATCCTGGAGAATGTTTTATATGTACCTCTGGGTATAAGAAAGAGAGAAAGAGGACAGGAAGGAAGAGAGAGAAACAGACAGAGAGAGAGAGAGAGAGAGAGAGAGAGAGAGAGAGAGAGAGAGAGAGAGACAGAGAGACAGAGAGACAGAGAGAGATTGAGACTTATTGAGATCAGAGAGGGATCGGAAGAGCAGCTGTTTCCTGTTTGTGTAAGGTTCCCTATTTTTCTGCCGCCGAGGGCCTCCTGGTTGGAATGTTTTGTTTTATATATAGGACTGAGGCCACATTTTCAGGGGTATTGGTGTTCATTTTTTATTTCCCTGAAAAAAATGGCCAACTCTTATTTTTTCAATGAAATAAACAACCAAGGTCAGTGAGGACTCAGGACATAAGAGAGACTAGTAGTGTAACTGTCTTGTATCTCTTTTTCTCTTTCTTCCTGTCTCCTCTCGCCCATCCTAGTTCCGTTTTCCTTTTGAACAATTTCTTCCCATTTCACCATTTCAGCTATACATTTTGGTCCTTATTTGTTCACTCAGTTTCTCACACCAGGGAAGCAGTATGATGTCCACACATGTGAGTCGGATGTATTTCATTTATGCGTGTGGTCTCAAGTTGTATGCATTTACCTATAACAGTCTCAAGTTTATCCTTCTTTGTAGCTGAGTATATCTCTCTTGTTAAAAAGGCCATACCTTTTTTTATCCACTCCTCAGTATTTGGGTAGTTTCCAGGATTTAGCTATTATAAACTGCTGCTAGAAACATGGGTGTACATCTATCGCTGTGGTTATGTTGCTTTTCATTCTTCTGGGAGGATATCCATGAGGAGAATAGCTGGGTGCAATGGGACCTCTAATCCTAGTTTTTTGAGGAGTCTTTATACTGATTTCCACAGTGTTACACTCTCACTGACAGTTGGAGAAGGGTTCCTTTTTTCCCGCAGTCCTCCCAAGTGTTTGTTATTTGTTGATTTCTTGGTAATAGCCATTTCTTCTGGGGTGAGAGGGAACCTTAGACGGAACCTTACTGCTGTTTTCATTTGTATCTTTCAAATGACCAATGATGTTGAACATTTTTTCATATATTTATTTGCCATTTTTATTTTTTCTTTAGAGAAGTGTGTATTCATCTCAAATGTCCATTTTTGAACTGGATCTTTGAAGGTGGTAGGCCTGACTTTTTTCATTTATATGTTCTAGATATAGGTCTTTTTTCTGTGGGACAAGTGGCTAAATTTTCTGTGGGGTGTCTTTTACTCTGTTGCTGATTTCTTTTGATTTACAAAAGGTTTTTATAAGATGAGATCCTTGTTGTTGATTCTTTGTGGTATTTTCCATGCATTTGGTGTTTTGTTCATGAAGTCTTTACCTAGGCATGTGTCTTCAGGATTTCAATCTATTTTGTCTTTCAACAGATTTGGTGTTTCTCTTTTAATATTTATATATTTGATCCATTTTGACTTTATTTTAGTGCGTGGTGACAGACGTGGGTCTAGTTTTAGTTTTGGGCACGTGGAAAGTCAATTTTTCCAGCACCATTTATTTATTAAAGAGGCTCTCTTTGTTCTGGTGAACATGCTTGGTCCCTTGTCAAAGTTAGGGTGGTTGAATGTGTTTGGAGTTATTCTGAGGCTAAGAGAATGGGCATAAGGGTCTGGACTCAGGGGAAAATGTCTTTTGGGCTTTTCTTTACAAGGAATGTTAAGTGTTCTGTTACCACTGAATGGAATATTTGGCATTATGACAGTTAGGTGTATTTAATCTAAAATGTAACAAATTCTAATGCTTCTTTATTGATTTTCAGTCTAGATGATCTGTTCTTTATTAAAAGCAGGGCGTTGAAATACTTACCATTACATTATTATCATCTTCTGATCATGCAATAGTTGCTTTATATATTAGGTGCTCTGAGGTTAGATGAATAGATATTTACAATGGTTACATTCACTTGGTGAATTGACCCATTTATCACTACCTAATATCCATCTTTGTTTTTACAGTTTTTGGCTTGAGTTTACTTTGTCTGATACTGATATTCCTGCTCTCTTTGGTTTCCATTTACCTGACAATATCTGTTTCAATCCAATGTTTTTCAATCCATGCACAAATTGCTTAATTGAGTACAATCTACTTAACTGAGTCTTTGAAAAATTCACTAAGTCACTGTGTCTTTTGACTAGAAAATTTAGCCCATTTATATTTAAGTTAATTATTGATAAGTAAGGTATTGCTGTTGCTAATCTGTAATTCGTTTTCTGATAGCTTTATATTTCTTTTGTGTCTTTGTTTTCTCATGTTGTTTTCCTCGGTGGTTTAATGGCAGTGGTATGCTTTGCATTTTATTCATGTTTTGTGAAACCACTTGTCATGGCTTGTGTCTAGATGTCCCTTCAAAATCTCACTCGGTAACGGGAAATTTTCACAGGTGACTCAATTTAGAGTGTGAAATTCTGGGATGATAGACGCTGGGATTAAGAGTCAGAGATTGCTGGATCAGTCCACTGATGGATTGGTAGCACCCTAATTTCAGCAGTATAGACAAGATTAAAAGGGCAGAAAAAGGCATGTCTTCCTCTCCTTTCCTGTTGGCTCTTGGTATCTTCCACCACCCTCAACAATGCCACTTTACCTTAGAGCCGGCTGATTATAGACTGAATCTCTACAAACTGTGAGCTAAATAAGCCTCTTTCCTTGTAACTGTGGGTGCTGGTTGTTCTGTCTTAGCAACCAGAGAAAAGTAACTAAGGCACTACTCTAGACTTTTACTTTGTGGCTACAATGAGGCTTTCATAAAACATCTTACAATAGGCTGTTCTAAACTAATGATTGTCTTTAACAGATTTTACACTTTCATTTTACAAAACTTTAAACTTTTTAATTTTATTTATTTTCATTTTTTAAAGAGAGTAAAGTTAGAATTGAAACAACAAATTACAAGTGATTCAGACTTCCACTTAAGAAACTAATAAGAATTTCACAGTATTTGTCGTAATATATCCTGTTGTCTTCCAACCAGTTATTCATATATAATCAGATATATGCACGTAAAATTGGAAGAAGAAAAAAGGAAATACGTAAGAAATTAAGAAGAGAAAAAGAAGAAGCAATTGGAAAAAGGAGACAAAACAAATTAAAACATTATGTACGTAAGCAGGATACTTTAGACAACTATACTGTGCATTTCTGTTGGTTTATAGAAAGAAACAGTTAAAGCTTTAAACTTTTGTTTCCCTCTCTCAGTTGCCAAAGTTTGATATCATAAGTTATATCTACTTCTATCCTCTAGCAATTTGTTGTAGCTATAGTTTTTCTAATTTTTACTTTTAGCCCTTTTGTTAAAGATGAAAATTGTTTTCTATTCTACCATTTCAATGCTGGAGTAGTATAAATATAACTGTTCAATATTTATGCTATTGAGCTTTGAACTTTATACATTTTATGTTAATAATTAGCAAACTTCGAAAGTTTCCTTCAGTAATTTTTAAAAGGCAGCATAGTGATGAACTCCCTTACCTTTGATTTACCTAGGAAAATTATTTTTCCCTGTAGCATTTTTAAAGTACTGAAAACATAAAACTGTCAATCTAGAATGCTCTATTTATTAAAAAGGAATATTGTTAAAAACAATGTTTAAAGTCTTTATAGATATGCAAAAGCTGAAAGAATTCCTCATCAGATTCATATCACAAAAAAAAGACACTAGAAAAAAATAAGAAAGAAGAGAATTTATTTTACCAGTATATACAAACCTAAAAAAGGAATTAGAAAGCATTGCAAATAGAAATTGTAGCTACGTTATTTATTGTATATTAATGATGTCTCTATACAAGTATTAAAATCTGTTCTTCAGTCTCATTATGTATGTCTTAAGCACTGTATCATGTGTCCATACATAACTATGTTGAACAGCAAAAATATGCAGCATTTTCATCATCATGGAAATTTATGTAAGATAGCATTGTCTAAGGTATATATAATGATGTAGGTACCTATTAGGTCGAAAAAGGGACAGAAAGTTGGCACCACTGAATGCTGCCATCAGGGTATAAAACAACATGGTAAATATTAAATATAGTAGCTCCAACAGGTGACACAATATAATTCATTTTCTGATCATCACAGATTCAGGGATGCAATTCAGTCCTCTGTTGCACAAAGTGTGTATTGTAGTTTTTCTACTGTTACACATTGAGCTATGGTCCATACCCTGACATAGTCAAACCCTACCTTGAGAATATAACTCATATAAATTAAAAAACTATGAATTGAGGTTACAAAATAAAAAAAAACATGTGAAGAGTCTTTTCTCTCATTAATTCAAAACATAAGCAACTTGTCTTTCTTAAATTTTATTTTATGTTACATCTTCCTCCCCTTTCTGGCTCAGATACGTGAAGGCCTCCTTTCTCCTTGGATAAGTTAATGTATTATTGCCCCAGTTTCCTATATTTCCTCTTCAATCACATGAAAAACAATGCTCAGGGTGATCTACATAAGCATGACCTAAGATAATGTTCAACCTCTTTAGATATTTGACAATATCTTCTCATGTGTATGAAGAAGCCTTGAGTGTTTTCAGTTCTCCTTCACCACTCTTTAGGAGGCTAATGCCTTTTATTTCTTCCCAAGGGGACACTAATGACACCATGCAACCGAATAATTAGTGAAGTAAGGAACAGTCACTTCAAATCTGCTTTAAATTTTAGCTGTGAGAAAGTGAAAACTTACAGGGCTCTCCACTGACATTTCCTGAAGTTATTTCATTAGGTATATTTATAAAACTAGATTGGAAACTCTTCAAGTAATCCAACCATCTAAAGGTGAAAGGAAAATATGGGATTTCTTGTGAGTTAGTCATACTGGATCTTATACTGTCTTAAAGGTCTTTATAGAAAGTCGTTTTTCCTCCCTTCAATGCTAGCTGCCTCTAACGTCTTCTTTCCTAGGTTCTCACACGTTTATCCTATCATACAGTGCACTGTAAGAATACAGTTCTGAATCTTTCAGATCTTATAAAACAGGTTCATCTTGTCTTTCTTTCTTCTAACTGTGTGAGGTGAATTTCAGAGATGTTAGCTGACCTGGGTGAGTTACCGGTGGACATGCGATGTGAACCCAAGCTGTCTGGTCCCTCAGGGGGACATTTAAGTGCTGGTCTCATTGGTCTTCAGATAAAATGCATGTTATTCCCGAAGTTTGGTACTGATTTTGGTTCTTGGTAGAGGAAACTGTTACTTTTGGTCTTTTTCAATCTTTAATGGAGATTATAAGGACAAAATTTAGTACTTTGTGTGATGATACTATTTTAATAGACTGTAATCATATGCTGCAAGCTATGATTCTAATAACATCTAACACATTTTATAGGACAACATATAATGAAGCGAACAGTTTTTAGGAAAAATAAAATTTTTTGCCTATCCTATACAATTAGTGAGCCAAGGAGAATAAGCTGTTAATAATAATCTATTAGTTAAAAGTAATTGATTAATTACACAGCTAACCAGCGGATTATAGTGCCTGCTTAGCCAAACGCGGCAGCTGGGGTTCAATCCCTGGCCTGTAGTACTGGCTCCACCCCTGGGACGCACTGAGAGGACAATTGAGACTGGGTTTGTTGCACACACTTCTAATCTCAGCTCTTGGGAGGCTGAAACAGGAGGATTATACGAGTCTGATCTATATACTGAGATCCTGTAGACCCTGTTCAGAAAAAAAAAAAATTTACCCAGCTAACACAACCAATTTTTTTGGGTGATATGTCATCACTAAAATCAAAATAAAAATGATTTCTGAAAATTCACATCTATTTGAATCTTGGCATGCATTATTTTACTTTTATTTTTTCCTCATAATAAAGTAATTAATTTCAAATTGATAGCTAACAGAAACAAAACACATGTAAAAACCATCGTAGGTACATGACCAAGTTTTAGCTTAGGCTTAAGTTATTTCAAAAAAAGCCACTACTGCTTGTTCCATTGTTAAAAGTTTAATTGTATTTAAAATCATATCTACTTTAATTAAACATCATATTACTAATAAAGTTTGAAGTAATGCACAAGCAAATCAAGGACATGTATTTTATATAACAGAAACTTTTTATCAGACAATTTAAGGCAATAAAATTCCATTTAAAAGTATTCAAAATGATTTTAATATATTTCAAATTTTTTTATGTATTTTGTACAGGGTCCACACGGTCTCACTAGACAGATAGGACTTGTAGTGATCCTTCCTGTTTTTCAGCCTCCCAAACGCTGGGATTGTAGGCACACACCACCACTCCCAGTCTCCTTTGCTGTCTCAGTGTGCCCTGGAGGTGGGGCCGGCACAGCAGGCCCCGGGGTTGAACCCCCAGCCCCCGTGTCTGCCTAGGCAGGCCCTTAAATCCACTGAGCTATCTGACTAGTCCCAAACTTTTATTTTATGAAATACTATACTTTGAAAAGAAACATACAAGTTCAATAAACTAAAAGATGAAGCATATTATTTCCTTGGAAGCTTCCTTAACACATCATCTTTTATTTTTCTCTATAAGGCCAATGATTATAAATTAATTTGAATGTGAAGGGATAAAGATCTCTTTAGGTCTTATATAAACATATTTTAAATGGTTGATAGGTTAAAATTGGCATTTCTTGATGAATAAAATGTCAGATTGCTGTGCACATAAAACGGTTGATTTGCTGAATAAAATATTCAGTAATCCTTGTCTTATTTCTTACCTGTAGTCCTGTCTCACCAGCGGTACAAAGTGGGACTAATTGCAGGAGTACATTCTGTGGGACACGGTGATAGAGAGGATTATTTTTATATTGATCATCTTCAAAGCTCTACAGCATCTGATTTTAGAAATGCATTAATAGATGGAAGAAACATTAGCCATAGCAAGCCTTTCCTTCCAGGTGGTTTGCAAGAGACATATCTTTTGTTGTTAAAAATGAGTTACAAACATTAAATCGGTACAGTTAAATGTCAGTCATACCTCAGTGAAGTGATTTAAAGGGGGAGGGGGAAAGCAGAGACAGTCATCCAAGTCAGTTGAAATGTATCTCAGAGGAAATAATGATTGCTGTTAGTTGTTAAATTCCTCTCCTGGCAGTAATGGCCAACACAGAGGAGGCTCCAGGGTTAGATGTCACCAGATAGAACTATTTGTCTAGTCTTTATGTTATTTTAAGACTGAACTACATCTTGAACTTAGTAACATAAAATGAAATGGTATCCTGATTTTTTGCACATAGAGCTAGTTGCGAAGAAAAGCTGAGTTTTACATTATACAGCAGGAGAAGAAACACGAGAAGGGGAATAATGTCCCTTCAATACAGACTTAACTGTGGAAATGTTTGTTTATAATACTGTCAAAATACATGAAAGAAGGAAATTTAAAAAATAAGAATAAATATGTGAAAGCACAAACACTATTTTCTGTGGCAAGATAAGTTTAAATTGTAGCACAAGGATGTTATCTAATTCTCAAAATCTTAGTAGTGCATAAATGCATACACTGTTGAAATTTTGAAAAATTTATTACTATAAAATATTTAAATAATTGCTAATGGAAGTGAATGAGATTTTTTTGATTATTTCAATTTTTTAAAATTATGATTCGTGATTGTGCCATGAATTTTCCCATTTGCGCACTTCCGAATTGTCCACCATTTAGTCTCCCTTTGTTCCTCTAAAATCTTATTTGAGAAGCCCTCAGCAAGCCTTGGAATCAGTTAGCTCTTTTTGATGTATTAGTTTTTTAGGCTTCTTGTAAGAAAATGCCTCTAAGTAGGTGATGTACAACTACAGAAATTTATTTCTCATAATGCTGGAGTTTAGTAGAAGTCTGCAAGGTGTCAGCAGGGCCCTACCTCCTCTAGAGGTACTAAGGAAGCGTCACTCACTGCCTTCTAGTTTACAGCTGTTGCTAGTATCTTTATAAGTCCTTGGCTCCAAGTAGTGTCATTTTAATCTCTTTATGGTCACATGGACTTTTTTACTGTATGAGTTTCTGTTTCTGTGTCTAAATCTCTCGTCTTTCTCTCATAAACCCACCCAATCAATATAATATAAGCATATATTTATAAAGATATTATTGCCAAATAAGCTCACATTCACAGTTACCAGGTATTGAAACTTGAATATACAGTATCTTTTGAGAGGATACAATTCTACCCCAAATATTTAGCCTTTGCAATTTTTTTTTTGTACTGGGAATTGAACTCAGGACCTTGTGCTTCCCAGGCAGGCACTGTGCTCTGAGCAAAATCCTGGCCCCAAATGTTTAGTATTAATAAAATGTTTCTGTAATCTCTTTGATCTATTTGACACTTTTGACCTTTCATCCTGAAACTTCTTTTTCTGAAGTTTTTCTATTTGAATTACTGTCTCTTCTTGAGTTGAGTATGTCTTCTTTATTGGGCTATCTTTTTGTTGTCATTCCTTGCACGACATTCCTATAACTCTGCCCGTGGTTATTTTTCTTTTACAGTCTCTATCTGCATCTATATACCAGGTGCTCTCTACTTAGAATAAAATTAATCATAGTTCCTATGGAACTATTGAGCTAAAACAGAGTGCCAATTACAAATATGACAGGAAGTACATAGTGGAGTGGAAATAGAACATAAATAATAGGACACAGAAGCTTTAAAAATAGAGAAGAACCTCAAACTGAATTTCAAAAAAACTTGTAAATGTTCAATAGTTTAGTTTCTGTGAATTTCCACCATGCAATTTCTGTCTTCTTTGCTATCTGTAACATCTTTCCTAAGAGTTGGAAGCCAGGTTCTACCATTTGACTTCTACTTACTTTTGTTTAACTCTATGATGTAGGTATAGCATTTTCCAAATTATTACTCTTCTTTCACATGAGAAATAATTTCACCAGTAAGTGTAATAATTATATGCAGTTACTTTTCCTTTTTGTCTTATAATTTCTTTATTACCTTTTCTGTTGGTTTATTTTTTAATTTTTATTTTTTTATTAATTTTATTGAGAAATAAATAGCAATGAGACAGTTTCAGATCAGGTTAATAGGACAGTTATAATAATTAATACATTGTGTTTTATTGTCTTCGTAATAGTTATTCATAGTAGACGATGCAGACATGATATCCTGTCCAAAAACTATTAGTACAAATCTTTCTTCTCATTGAATTAAGAAAAAGTAGCTGTAATATCTATCTTAACTAATATATATATATATATATATATATATATATATATATTTCAC
This sequence comes from Octodon degus, assembly GCF_000260255.1. NCBI lineage: Eukaryota > Metazoa > Chordata > Mammalia > Rodentia > Octodontidae > Octodon > Octodon degus. The sequence goes on along the minus strand of NW_004524585.1, from coordinate 5,865,188 downwards.
TACAAAATGGTACTTTATTTATATCCCCCTTTTTTGTTTAGCTTTGTCAGAGATGGGTATTCTCTTGCCGTTTAAATATTGTAGGTGATTGAATTTAGCAAAATAATCCAATATAGTCCACTAGTCCATAATAGTAGTGGGTTATCTGTAGGACTGGCAATGTCTGAAGTTGTTGACTTGAGCCTTTTATAGCTCAACATATTAATATGGCTTTACTTTTTATACCTCATTTTTATACTTTTCTGCTGGATGGTTAAGACCAAGATAAAGCAAGACCTATATAACAAGAAATATAGCTTTTATATCTGACAAGTTCAGTCAAATCCCCTCAGGATTTAGCCTGAAACCCTGTACCGCAGTTTGTAGATCCTTTGTCAGTGTCATCTTATAGTTTCCGAAAAGTTTAGGTTACTTCAACTTTCTCTTCCCTTTTAGGTAAGGTCATCCCGTAAGTTTAGTATTCAATTACTTTTTTGTTAATCCATCTTGAGATTCTCTAAACTCCAAGTTAGTGTCTTAAAATATATTAATGTTTACTCTCTGTGTTATAAGTGAAAATTTTATAAGTTTGTGGTAAATGTATAATGTCCTGCATGTATCTCAGAGGTACCATTTGATACTACCAACCTATAGAACTGATCAATTAAATAAATTGATTCCATTTTACCTTCAATTATTCATTTCCCAATATTCTGATTTACTCTACGAAGGAGCAATATTTTAAGTTTTGTCATATTTCTTTTGCCTGAATAATACCTTTTACATTCTTACAGGTCTACTGGTGGTAAATTTCCAATTTTTGTCTGTGCAAGAGAATATTTCTCCTTCACTTTTGAAGAATAATTTTACTAGATATAGGATTATAGATTGGTGTATTACTCTTTTAACAGTTTAACTATTTCATATTATTTTTGATTTTGTGGTTTCTGGTAAAAAAAGTTTCTTCAGATTCTCTTTTAACAATGATTTTTGAAAGCTCTGTCTACTATCTTAGCACATCTGACAACAAAGAAATTGCTTTTGAAAGCAGCCGAACTCCAAGGTATGACTCAACCTACTAAACTGGAAGGTACTTTGAATATAATTCAAAGAAATACAAAGATAAAGTGCTTATTTTGCAGTCATCAATTGTAAAATGAGGTTCAAGAATTAACTGATTTATTTGGGTAATGTAGACAGGACCTAAAACAGAAATTTAGATGCAATCTCCACACTAATCCAAGATACAACTCTAATCTCTCCAGATAGTGGCCTTGCAATCAGCTCAAACCTTAGCAACACAGACTCTGTCTTGTAGCCGATGGCTGTTTCACACCCATGATATTACAGAAATCTTTTTCCAGCTTCACAGCTGATTACAACTTTTGATAAAAGAATGCAAGTACCCATTTAGCCTCTAGAATTCTGCTTTAAGGACTTCTTCTCGCAGCAGGACAGATACAAGCTGCCTGCGGACTCATATTATCTTATTACAAATAAAGTCTAGACTCTCCAATGGATCTTCAGAATTTAGCAATCCTAACAAATTACCTTTAGACACAAAGACAACCTGGATCACCATTAATTTTCCTCTGAGAGAGTAAATCCAGTTGAATCAAGCAGCTTTCCAACAGAAGGATATGTTCCAATTGCTATAACACTGTTTAAAAAACAGACTAAAAATTAAATGATTTACTAGGCATAGATTACATCATCTTAGTGTTAAATAAATTTTTCTTTTATATAGACTACTGGGCCAACACTAGTGGTCTAAAAATTGTAAGACTACTATATTCAGCACTATAATTTAAAAAATACACCTACTTGAAGCCAGATATAACAACTTACTCAAGAACTGAATCTTTATGTTACACATATGCAAGCTCAAATAAAGGTACTACATCTACATAAAAGTACTTCGGCTGTCAAACCCAATGAAGTATAAACAGTTTTGCAGCCCTCTAGGTTTTTGTCAAAGGCAGTATGATAAAGAAAGACATAAAGGCAGTGTTATTTTCAAATTCTTTTCTATTTGTGATTGCATGGACAAGGATATATACAGGTTCCATTGACCCAAATGACTTCAAATTCTTCTATGTTTTATGTGTCCATATCTTCCTTCTGCTTTGGCAACACTCCTAGAAATGCATGAGTCAGAGATTAAAGAAGGAACAGTGTCCTTTACTCATTTTCAAAACAGTAGTAAAATATCATCATTCTTTTTTGGTGTCTACTATGGTCTCCTTAAGACACAAGAACAACTGTTTGAATGCTTAATTTGAAGAATTTGACTCCCACAGGTAGCAAAAAAGACAACATTGTTCAAGTCAAAAATTTCTGAGCGGATATAAAATTGTTGATTAACATTTCTTCAAATGATTTTCATAAATGCCTCCTCTTCCCCCACAGATTGCTTGAGAAGAAAATAGGGTGACCTGAGTCCCCAAGGAACCCATGGTCCTAGAGAATTGGTAGTCATCAACAGAAAATGCAGATTTTAATTGGGTACCTAATCCTGGGCAATAGGAAAAGAAAAGAATAGTTTTCTCTTTTTCTAGTAAAAATAGTTTTGAATACTCTTATCAAATCTTTTGGAAAATGTGTTATAATAAGGAGTGACTTACAAGTTTTGATTTGTTATTTCCTACTCAAGCCAGCCTTCCATTTTCTCACTAAAACTTTAGTCTTGGAAAACATGCGTATAGACAGAAGATCATGTGAAGACACAGGGAAAGGATAGCTGCCTACAAATCAAGGAAAGAGACTTCAGGAGAGACACGTTTGTCTCAGGCTGCTGGCCTCTAAAGTACGGGAAAATGTAAGTTTGTTGTTTAAAAGGATAAAAGAAAAAAAGGGAGGGAAGAAAAGAGCCAGAGCAAAAGGAGGGAGAAGAGGAAGAGCAGAAGAAAGACAAAGAGAAAGAGAAAGAGGAGAGTGATAAGAAAATACAATGGAACTTGTCCACTGGCAGACACATTGAAAAATCCTTAAGAGTTTTATTAACCAAGCGCGGTGAAATCACTTACGATTAATGAGATCCCTAGGGAGTTAGAAAAAAATCTAAATGTGTTTAAAGCACATATCTTCCTCTTTTAGGTACTGGAGTAAAGTTCTCTCTCAGCTTGACTGAACCAATTTGAGGAGAAACAAATCTTTGTTCAAAGCCAGCATTGTGGATATTCTAAGATATTCTAATATACACATGTATATATTAATATTCTTATATATTTCCTATATACAGAATATGCCATAAAAAGGTATATGCATTTCAGGAAAGGAAGAACTTGTATAAGTATTCTAATATTAAATTTATTGAGACACCATGAGGTTAGTACAAATTACTTATACCCTGTACTATTAAAAGAGGTGCTCAAAGTGGTGCGATTAGTTTCCAGAAATTTATTAGGATGGAGAACTGCAACTGGGCAACTTAGGCCATTGATATTGCTGTATATGCATTTTTTAGTTTCTTTCCTAAGGGCAAGCCGTGTAGTGGGTTTTCTGTGATATACAACATCCTCCAGGGTCCCCCATATGAGGGGGACATCAACATCTGTTGAAAAAAATCACACTATTTTTATTTCCTGAAGAATGTATATATTTTTTGATGGAATCTATGTATATTTATCAAATGTATAATTTTCTTACACTATATGTGTATTTCCCATATATTATATTCATTCCTTATATATTTCATGTATATATAAAGAATGAATATTTATATGGAATAATTATATATATATATATAATTATTGTCTTTCTGTCCTTAAATTTTATTACTATCTCCATAGGTGTGGAATTTTACTTACTTATTTATATACCTTCATTATCTTTACATTATTTTTAAATTTTTTTTCAAAAAATTTTCATCACAATCTCCTCAAATGTTCTCTCTGTTTGTTTTTTATAATTAAGTTTATTAGTACAACCTAGATGTGCATAATGATTCCACTCATCATAAGGAATTTCAAGCTTTGCATGACATATTTTGATTCCTCTTTTTTCTCCATTTCCCTCCTCATCTTTCCAATCTTCTTTCCCTCTTGATTTACAAAGCTTTGTTTCCATTTTGTCTTTTTTCCTTTTTTTAACCCCTTCTTTTCCTTTTAACCTCTCCCTAGTTCCCTTTTCCTTCTGAATAATTTCTTCCTATTTCACAATATCTATTGTACATTTTTTGGTTCTTATTTACATTTTCTCACGCTGGAGAGACAATGAAATATTTACACATATTTGTCTTATTTATTTCACTTAAAATATGATCTCAAGGTCAACCCATTAGCTAGAAATGTCACAAGATTATCATTCTTGATTATCATTCTATGATATCAAGGCCACATCTATTTTTATCCGTTAATCAGTTGATGAGCATTAGCAGTTTTCCAAGATTTAGTTATGAAAAACTGTGCTGCTAGAAACATACTACTGTGCTACGATGCCTTTCATTTTGGGGGGAAGATAACAAGAAGTAGTTAGTTGGGTCAAATGAAAGGCATCGTAGCACAGAAGTATGTTTCTGAATATTGAAATCATATTTCAGAGCTTCTGTGATGAAAACAGAAGACGCTGTTTTTTGTTTTTGTAATGCTCCCTCCCTTCCTTTGTTTTACATTCTAGGTCTCTTCTGGTTCCACATGGATTTTAGTAATTTTTTCTCTAGTTCCATGAGGCATGCTAATAGTATTGGATTAGAATTGTATTAAATCCGTACAACAATTTGGGAATACGGCCATTTTCACTGCTTGTTCTTCCTACTCCAGGGCATGAGACACATGTTCATTTTCTGATACCCTCTTTGATCTCCTTTTTGAAAGTGTTGTTATTTTCAGTGTAGAGAACTTTCACTTGCTTCATTAGATTAATTCCTAGATGTTTCACTTTTCTTGACACTATTATGAAAGATATTGTTTCCCTAATTTTGTGTCAATGAGTTTGTTGTTTGTGTATAGGATTGTTATTTTTTTAAAATAATTTTATTGAGAAACAAATAACAATAAGACAGTTTCAAAACCAATTAGTAGCACAGTTTCAATAATTAATACATTGCATATTGTTGTCTTAGTGGCTATTCATTGTACAAGATGCAGACATGATATCCTGTCCACAAACACTATTAGAACAAATCTCAAATCTCTCTATTCATTGAATTAAGAGAATGCAGCTGTACATCTATCCTAACTATTTTCAGTATACAGATACAAAATGATCGTTCATTTGTATCCCCCTGTTTTGGTTAGTTTTGTCAAAGAAGGGCATTTCATTGTCATTTAGTATTGCAGGTGTGTGAATTCAGCAAAATATTTCTATATAGTCTAGTAGTCCATAATAGTAGTGGGTTTTCTGTAACACTGGCAGTGTCAGAAGTTGTTGACTTGAGGCTTTTATAGCTTAGCATGTTAATATGGATTTACTTTTTATACTTAATTTTTATGCTTTTCTGCCAGATCGTTAAGACCAAGATAAAGCAAGACCTATATAACAAGAAATGTAACTTTAGGCAATGATCCTGAGAATCTTCAGCATGTTTTTGAAACTAGCAGTTAATTGGTAGACTCCTCACCCTGACTGACCATATATGCAGGAATGTTATTGAATTTTTAGTATTGACTAACCACTTAAATAAATTTGGTTATATGATTGAATTTGGTTATTAAGATACACATTTTAATTTGGTGATTAAATCTAGAAATCTTTTGGTAGAGTTTAGGATCAGCTATATAGAACATTAGGTCTTCTGCAAATAATGATGATTTAATTTCTTCCTTTCCTAGTTTTATTCATTTTATTTCTTTCTCTTGTCTAATTGCTCTGGATAATGTTCCCAGAAATATATTGAATAGGAATGGTGATAGCGGATATCATTGTCTTGTTCCTAAATTTGGAGTGAAACTTTGAATTTTTGGCAGTTTTTCTGTCAGGGTTAACTTTCATCAGATTGATGTAAAACACAGGTATTCCAATTTTCTGTAAGTATTTTATCATGAATGGGTGTTGGAGTTTGCAAAATGCTTTTTCTGTGTTTATTGAAATGATCATGTTGTTTTGTCTTTGGCTCTTTTGATTTGGTGTACTATATTTATTGATTTGCATATGTTGAGCCATCCCAGCATCCCTGGGATGAACACTACTTCATTATGGTGTATAATATTCTTTTCCTGTATTGAATTTCTGGAATCCTGACTATTATATGCCTTCCTGTAGATTTATTTTGATCATGGCTAATTGAAGTTCTATATGCCTCACTTATTTGTACATCTGTATGTCAAATTCTTTTTCCATGCTTGGGAAGTTTTTTGCTATTACTTTTATTTTTTTGTTTCTGTATTTGGTATACAGGGTCTCATTGCACAGCTTGCAGCTCAGACTCGTAGTGATCCTCCTGTGTTCAGCCTCCCTAGTACTGAGATTACAGGGGCTCCAACATACCTGGATTCGTGGCTGGCTCAATGCTCCCAGGGATGGGGCTGGCCTGGCCTGAGGTGATGGGGATCAAACCACAGTCCTTGAACTTGCCTAAGAAAGGAAGAGAACTGGCAAGAGAACTAAGGTGCTTAGTTCACCGAGCTATATTGCCAGCCCTTGTTTTGGGTTATTTTATCAGATTTTTATATTTTATTTTATATTATGTGTCTATTTCAGTAACTGCTTTCCAGTGTGTGGCAAAACATTAATTTCTCTTCATCTTTAAGGTAAATTTCCCTGTGTTTGAGGGTTTTTTTTTTTGTTAAATCATATTTTCTTGATATGTGTGAATATGGAAGACCTACTGATTTTTTTAATATCTTATTTTTATTTATTTATTTATGTGTGTGTGTGTGTGTGTGTGTGTGTGTGTGTGTGGCCAGCTCAGCCCACCAGGGGGCGGGGCTGGCTGGCATGTGGTGCTGGGGGATTGAACCGCAGTCCCTGTGCTTTGCTAAGCTTGTTCTAAGTAGGTGCTTTAGACCATTGAGCCATCTCACCAGCCCCAGACCTACTGATTTTTCTAAGAGAAAAATTATCATTTGGTTTTGCCAGGTTTCAGAAGCCAAACCTGAACCACAGAGCACCAAACATTCCAATTCTCAAGATAAAGTGACAGTAGCTAAAAAATAAATACAGAATCTCAGTAGTTTATAATATTTTGTTTCCATTATAAAAGAATGTAAAATGTTCCATTTATATTATAACATAAAATATGAATAAATTTAAATATGGTATGTACAGGTTTATATAGCAATATTTATTTATTTATTTAATTATTTGGTACAGGGTCTCGCTAAGCAGCTCAGACTCATAGTGATCCTCCTGTCTCAGTCTCCCCAGTGCTGAGATTACAGGCGTGTGCCACCATGCCTGGTTATGGTGGCTGGTATGGTGTGCTTGGGGTTGGGGCCACCATGGTATGTGGTACTGGGGATCAAACCTGGGCCCTTGTGCTTCCCAGGTAGGTGCTTAGACTGCCAAGCTGTCCTCCCAGACCCCATAATAATATCTTATATTTGTTTATTCCATATCTCAATCATCCTTTGTTTTCATGGAACAACTTATGGACTGAAAGTATATGCTGTTCTTTTCCTAAGCTCTGAACCATCTGGAATGCCACCAGTCACCCAGAAAGAAAGGAAGAGATCTGGCAAACTCTGCACTATTTCTTACAACTTTTGTCTAACGAACACATGCATCGTTTCATGTGTTACTTCCACACTCAAAGCAGTTTCCATAGATGTGTTTAATAACATTTTCTTTTTAATATTTTCTAATTTTTGTTAAGTTTAGCATTTATCGTTTTTCTAGCATATACATTAAATTTCATAACCAGTTTTTTCATCTTTCACATCTTAGCTTTATATATAAGTGGATTTACTTTTTACTTATAATGCTTTCCAAATGTGACTCTTCTGGTATTGAAATATTAATTTTGATGAAACTTTTTTCTCTGTCAATTCATGACAAAAATGTTAGAAAGATCTAGGACTTTAGTTCTTGATTGCTTATGTATTCATGAATTTATTTCTTTGATCCAACATGTCAACTTGACTGAACATAAAAGATTTTGAGTTATACTTCTTCTGCTTAAGGGTTTTTAAAATCATCATTTTATTCTTTTGTAGGATATGAATATGTTCAAGAGTCATTCAGATTTCTCTCCTTTTTATGATTTTTTTTCCAGAGTTCTCAGACGATATTTTATTTTTAACCAATTCAAGTTTAATTTTATTTACTTTATGTGTTACAAAATGAGATTTTGTTTTAATATCACATACATAGATATATAGAAAATTAATAACCTTTCTATCCCCTACAAATCTCATGTCTCTGATCTTGTTTTACTTCTATATACATACAAGCATTTATTTAGTTATAACAGAGACCTATCATAGGTCCAAAGTGAACTGATTTCATAAATGTGAATATTCTTTAAGTTCCTGCATGCTTCTTTCATTCATTTTTTTTTCTGAAGAGTAACCATTTTTCTGACTTAGAAAAGTTAAAAGTTTTGCTGATTTTTTTCCCAAAAACTCAAAAAGCAAGTTCTTGGGCAAAATAAAAGACAGACAGATGAAATGTAACATTAAATTTCTCTTTTATTGATATAATACAAGCATCATACATAGATAATACAATATCAAATGAAAAGAGGCACGTATATTTTAAGTACTACTTGAATAAAATTTTCTGAGCAATGTGAAAGGAGATGAAATTTCCCTGCCTGCAGGTATCAATGATTATATTGATGTGGAAAAGATCATCAATTTTTGATTCATTGTTTTATTTCACACAGCTTATTATTCCCTTCCATTAGGCCAGTGATTACAAGCCTTCTTAAGTAAAGACATTTTGGAAAACAGATTTCAATTAAGTGTTATATAAAAAACTAGCAAGAACCATAATTGCATCGAACCAATCTAATCAGTATGGAGATCATTAAAGAGAAAATTACCAGGGGAGCAGGAGTCCATTTTCCTGACTTGGAAATCTGAATGTCTTTCCTGTTTCCATACACAATATGAGTAACATACACTATTTAGTCTTTCATGGCTTCTTCGCTCAGCATTATGCCTTTAGTGCTCTGTATTCATGAGCACAACATCTATGCATTCAATTTATTCAGATCAAAAGTAGTTTGAGGGCTGGAGAGATGGCTCAGTGGTCTAAAGCACCTACTTAGAACAAGCTTAGCAAAAGCATCAGGGACCGCGGTTCAATCCCCCAGCACCACATGCC
>NW_004524585.1:5838873-5855902 GCF_000260255.1 Octodon degus | reverse complement strand
GTGGTCTAAAGCACCTACTTAGAACAAGCTTAGCAAAAGCATCAGGGACCGCGGTTCAATCCCCCAGCACCACATGCCAGCCAGCCCGCCCCCTGGTTGGGCTGAGCTGGCCTCTCTCTCTCTCTCTCTCTCTCTCTCTCTCTCTCTCTCTCAAATAAATAAATAAATAAAATTTAAAAAAAAAAGTAGTTTGAGACTACACTTGTGTCTATATTGAGCATGTGTAGACATTTTCCCTTTATTGTTCTCTAAATAATACTGTACAGCAAGCATTTACACAGCATTTTCATTTCCTCATGTGCTGTAAGTAATGGAGAGATGATTTAAAACATAAAGAAGAATATTGTGGGTTGCATGCAGATACTATAGGATTTTATGTAAGGAACCTGCACATCCTCAGATTTTGGTATCTGATAGAGGATTCAGGGAACAGTTACCATCAGACACCACCACATAACTATTTATGAGCATCGTTTTCATTATTCTGGCTCTGTGTCTGTTTTTGTCCAAATCTGCCTCATGTTCTACTGTGTGGCTAAACCATCATTTACTTACCCGTTCAACTCAATAGCATCTGGGTATTTTTTGATCATAAAAATAGTGATGTTAAAGATATTTTAATACTTAATAAATCTTTTGGTGAACATCTCTATAAATTTTAAAGTGTGTGCCTAGGGATGAAATTGGTTGATCATAAAGAATATATGTATTTCCATTCGGTAGAGTCTACAAAAGTGTTTTAAAGTGATTTTACCACTATCCACTCTGCTTAGGGAAGTATAACACTTATGTTTTCTCCAAATCCTTTCCACTACTCAGTATTTCATGATTTTTTTTTCATTTTAGCAATGTTTAATAAGTTTGTGGTAATTATACCTTGTCCTTTGAGGTAACTTTTTTGTCCTGATCCTTTCAGGCTGTCCTCACGGAAGACCATAGATGCAGTGTCATAAACAAGAAATATTAGTTTCTCACCGGTCTGGGGATCCAGTCTCAGATCAGGTTGTCAGCATGGTAGGAAAGGACCAAGAGAGACAGAGAGGAGGGCAGGCAGGTGGGCAGGGAGGGAGGGGGGAAGGAAAGGTGGAAGAAGGGAAGGTGGAGAGGAGGGGGAGATCAACACTCTTGAATTTTTTTTTTTTAAGGGCACTTTTTCTATTTTAAGAGTTCCACCTCCAAAACCCAAGTATCTCCCAAATGCCCCACTGCTGAGTTCTATTTACTGGGAAGTAGAATTTTGAACATAGGAATTTAAGGGAAGACATAACATGAAAGTAAATAGGGGAATGTACAGAACACATTGTCATTCTTTTTTGATTTTTATTTTTTGAAACAGTATCACTATGCAGTTCTGACTCATAGTGATCCTCTTGTCCAGATCAGCACTTCTGGAGCTGCAGGCCCTGCAGCTTGCATGACATTCAGCACTGGGGACTGAACTCCAGTCCTTGTGCTTGTCTGCCAGGCACTCAGATTGCCCAGCTATCTCCTCAGCCCCATATTTTTTTCTATTCCTCTTTCCTTCAATACCCACCTCTCCTCTCCATCTCTAGATTTCTTTTCCTTATTATTATTGTTATTATTTTAGTTTGTGTTTACATATAATGTTTACATCTGGGTTTTATGCTATTTCAGTTTTCAATGCTTATATTTGAATATTTTTAAAAATTTTCTTTAAATTTGCTATTCAACATTTACAAGTACTTATTCTTTACACATAGGTACATAGAATAAAAATAATCATATTATTCAAATGAAGCTATAAAATGAACCTAACTTCTTACTACGACATTAGATAGTTCCTTACCTTTGAAGCTTACAAATTTTAGAAGCAATGCTTTTCTTTTAGTTATTTAATCATTGTTTTAAATTCATTATTTGTGGGGCCGGCGAGATAGCTCAGTAGAATAAGCACTTGCCTGGCAAGTGCAAGGTCCTGAGTTCAATCCCTGGTACTGAAAAAAAATTTATTTGTTTTGTTTTGATTAGGCTCCAGAATCAGTGACTTGACCTAGTAATACTGGGTAGTGCAGAGGAGCCTAACATGTTGCATTTTCTTTACATAGTCTTTCTTATTGGCGTTTCCTCTCCTATTCTGTTTTCCTATCTAGTAACTACCAAACATCAAAACCATTTGATGGGTACACATTCTTTGCTCATATTCTTCGAAAATACATATTTTATTTTGTATATAAATTACATAAAATTCACCTCATGCCAGTCCTTAGTTCTTTTGTCCAGTTATGTATTTTAAATACCTACCGTGTTTGGATATCTATTGTTTCCATAATGCAAACCTATCATAGGTAATTTGATTATCTCCTCATTGGCTGTCATCTAAATTGTTTTATCTTCTTGCTATATTAGGAGTGATGCAGTATACTTTTTGTAGTTGGTTGTTTTATAGGACTATAAGGACATCTTTGGGCATTTAAAAAGTATGTATTTGGTTCAGGGTCCCACTACGCAGCTCAGATTTGTAGTGATCCTCCTGTTTTGAGCCTCCCCAGTGCTAGGATTACAGGTGTGCATCCGGGGTGGGGCTGGCATAGCATGTCGTGCTGGGGATTGAACCCGGGCCCTTATACTTTCCAGGCAGGTGCTTAGACCGCTGAGCATATTTTTGAACATCATCCCTGGTTCAAAAAGTTCATGTTATGCTAATAGATTGCTTTGAAAAATGGCTGGACCAGTCTATATTCCTAAACACCACCCAATGATTTCTATATCCAATATCTCACCATCATTTTCATTTTGAATTGCATGTGGGTTACAAACTCACCCTTTACTAACTTTAGACACTGTGTTAGATTTTCCCAATTTGTCATCTGTCTATTAATTTTAGTCAGATATCATTTTTTGAGAAAGACATTGAGTTTACCACTTATCCAGTAATCTTTTTTTAAAACTAATATTAAAAAACCATTTTATTGCACTAAGTTATAAGACAATACAATTTCTAAGAAAGTCACACCACAGAGGCAATCCCTTTAGAGTTTGCTTTCAACCATCATGGAAGGCAGGCTGTTATGTAACTAAAATTAACCAACTTGAATTTGATTGTTTTAAATCAGACCTTAGAACAGCAACAACAAAATAAACAGCAAGAGGAAGAAAGATTGCCTAGCGTAGTGTTAAACCACTTTCACAGTGCAGCTGAGTTGTGGCTCCCTACACAGTCATCTTTTTTTAAAAAATGTATTTTATTTTATTTTAAGGAGTAAAAACAAAAGCAAAAATAAGAAGCAGATACAAAGAGAAGAGGGTAACACACGCTTCACATGTTACAGATTTTCAAAATAAGAACAGCAAATTAACAACGGTTATTATGTTACTGATTTTCTTGATGAACTTCCTGACCAATATTGAGATTTTATCAATCCATTTGGCTCCTCCAGAACTTTTCTTAGTTTTATTGCTGTCAATCAACTTTTCTTAGTATTGCTTCTGTGATTTTAATGGGTAGTATACAATTCCCTTTATTTTATTTTTTTTGAGAAAATGTGTGTTTACAGGAAACTTGAATTTTTAAGAACGTCTTATTCTTACATAGCTTACCTATGCCCTGTTTTCATTATTGTGTTACCACATGTTCTAGTGCTCAGTAACACATTATATTTATGTTTTCCATTTATGTGCTAGGGTCTCTAATCAGTTTCAACTAGTTTTTAAAAAATTACATGTTTGTTCTTTCAAATCTGCCCTTCAACTTACAAAATGTAGAATAATAGAATTGAATTGTGTGTGTGTGTGTGTGTGTGTGTGTGTGTTGGTCTTTGGATGTTGGATTATTTTACTCCTCTCTTCCTTATTCTTCTGCGCTCCATAAACTGCATTTCTGGCCTCACAATTTTTTCTTCATGTTTTATTTATTTGAGCTCAAGAAAACTTGATTTAAACTGTCATTTGATTTATGATTAATCATCTAGTAATAATTCTTTTTCTTCTTAACATTGCTTTTTTCTTTTGTAATTCTTTATTTTTTTATGTTTTAAAGAGAGTACAAATTGGAATTAAAGCAGAAAAATCACAAGTGCTTCAGAATTTCATTTAACAAAGAAATATGAATTTCACAGTATTTGTTATAATAATACATAGTGTTGTCTTCCAACCAGTTATTTGTATTACCAGATATGTACATGTAAAATTGGAAGAAGAAAGAAAAAAGAAAGAAATGTGTGAAAAATTAATTTAATTTTTTAAATGTCTGAGTATGTTAATCATGTTGGTTTTCTTCTGAGTCTTATTAATTTTAAATATGGTGGATAAATCTGGCTTAAGTATTTGCCAAAATAAAATAACAAATGAGGAATGCAAGTGCCAGTTGAGGCAGGAGGGCATAGGACACACTCTCTTACTCTGTGTTGCCATCTCTGTAAAAGACTGCGCTGGTACTCCCTTCTCTGCTGACGAGCAGTATGCAGTTTTCATAGCTCCTCCCTGTGTCTCCAGAGCCCGTAGCTTATTTAGCACATATTACTTTATTTTCAGCTGGCTTTGATTACCTTTCATCACAATGCTCACGGTAGGCATCCTCCCGATTGCTTTTTGAAAAGATGGTGTATCTATGAAGGTTCTTAATCTGTTTCTCATTAGCCTTATTTTAGAACAACAGTCGACTCACATTTCCCATGGAATGCATTTGTAATCCTTCTAGAACCACATCACCTTCTTTGAGGCAGTCATTACAGTATTTAAAATACCCAAGTTTGCATTGCTGTTGACACAGACTCTCAACTTTTCCTTTTTTTTTTTTTTCCTGGTAACAGGGATTGAACTTGGGACCTTGCACTTGCCAGGCAGGTACTTATGCCACTGAGCTATCTCCTCCACCCTCTTCACAATTTCTTTTAAAATAGTATTTCGGTTTTATGATTTACTATGTGTCTGTCTTCTAGTCTGGATGAAGACCTAGCAATTTGTATGTTTTTATACTTGGATGTTCTTTCAGTTGTCATTATAGAAAAAAGTAGATAAAAGGGGAAGATTGTTCAATTTATGTTTGATATAAAATAACATATCAGTATTAGGTAAAATATAGTGCTACTCAGTAAATAATTTTAAAGATTTTTTTGTGAAAGTCTGCTATAAAGTTTTATAAGGGATCAGGTGGTCTAACGACTGCTGTGAGTGGGTAATTACTGCAGAATTCAAAGGTTAGGACCTGAACATGGAAAGTTAGTCCATGCCAAGGATTTGAAAATTAACATCCAACTAGCAATGGAATTTGCTGAGGAAAAAAATTGCAAAGTTGTCACACTATTTAGTTTTATTATGAAAAGACTTTGGTCTTAGGCCAAAAATGACTGGTGAGTATTTGTAGCATATTGAGATTGCCTTGCCATATTTTATTAGTTAGATTTTTTTTTGAGATATGAGTGAAAGAAATATAGTAATACACTTGGTCATTTTCCAAAATGCCAAGTGAAACAAATATAGTGAAAGTTATCTTAACCAAAGAGAGAATTTATTGATTTCTATGATTGGTATTCTAAGCTTGATGGTTATTTTACTTGTGACCACATGCAGAGATTTCAAACAACGTTGTTGTTTTGCTGTAAGGCACTGGTTATTCCTAAGCCATTTAAAATAAAGACATACATATGGAAATTCTTTTCTTGCCAGCATTGCTAGAAATCCTTTCCTGATATTCACATGTGAAAGTTTCTACCTCCCTACACTGCTTGATCCAACTTGGACCATATGTCCATAAAGGTGCGTATGAAGAGACAGTCGAATCTTACCATGGTCAAAAAAAAAAGTGCTGGACTTACCCATATAGGGACAGGATATTGAGAGGCCAAAAACAAAGCCCAGTGTAGTTAATGGAGACATAATATTTCAATATCTTGAAATATAAAGTAACTATAAGCTTTGCATTTCCACTTCGAGTTTCTGAAGTCTATTTTTGTTTTGTTTTGAGAAGGACAGTGGAAAGAATGAACCATATAGGCAGAACTTCAGTAATCTCTAGGCCATATGGAAAAACCAGACTTGGGACATTTATTCTGGTAGCTCTAAGTTTTGCTGGGAATCCTAAATTTAAAGATCTTTGTTCTGTCTCTATCTCTGTCTCTGTTTCTCTCTGTCTCTCTCTCTCTCTGTGTCTCTGTCTGTCTCTCTCTATCTCTGTCTCTCTATCTCTCTGTCTGTCTCTCCATCTCTCCTTCTCTGTCTCTGTCTGTCTGTCTCTGTCTTTGTCTCTGTCTGTCTCTGTGTCTGTCTGTCTGTCTGTCTGTCTGTCTGTCTGTCTGTATCTCTCTCTCTCTGTCTCATCACAATACTAAATAGAAGGAGTGACAACTGTTATAAATCAGGGCAGGACATAGCAGGTAGGACAATTAAGTACAAAAGCATTATAACATCACTATGTCTGGTCTTGTAAAGCTGCTGTATTTCTGAATTTTTCCACATGCAAGATGATAAGCTTATTTAATTTTTATTACATTGTAGATCAAATATTCTCCTAGTTATAATCAATATTTTCTTCAGGAATATATCAAGACATTTTGTCTTTAGTCTTTTTTTTTTTTTTTTTGTCTTTAGTCTTTATGAATAATGGCAGAATCTCATTGCCAGATATCTAATACAGATATGTAATTTTCACCTAAATATCCTTTGATGTTCCTATAGTTCCTTTTGATGTAGATAGTGTAAGGAAAAATAGATTGAGTTTAGCTCTGAGATTCTTCCCCTTTTGTCAAGCATCTATATTTAAATTTTTAATTGACTCACTGACTTTGTTCTTCTTTCCGCTTCTAATTCAGCTTCCGTAGTGTCTCTCACAGGGTCTCTGTTACTATTGGACTATAACTTGAATACTTGTATTTTCTTTGATGTGATCAATTTCGGTTATAAATTCACACATGATTCTAACACAAATGACCTGGCCTTAGTTTTTTTATGATTGCAGCTCACCTGGAAAGTTAGGTTACAGTGTAGCTTTTCAATCGTGGTTGTGTTTATCAGGGAGCTAATCCTAAACAGGAGTTCTTAGCTGTGAAGAAAAATAAGACATAAGGAACAAATGACGGGAAAATGAAAAGACAATTATTTGATAAGATATTATGTTCTCTATGTTGGCTTCATTCAGGTCACTTTCTTTTTCCTTTCTAATTAAAAAAAAAAACCTTTTATTTGTTTGGCACAGGGTCTCCATACACAGCTCAGACTTCTAGTGATCCTACTGTTGCAGCTTGCCCAGGGGTGGAATTATAGGTGTGAGCCACCACGCTTGGTTTCAGTGGTGAGCAGGCACACCTGGGATACCAGGGATTGCACCTGGGTCCTTGCACTTTCCAGACAGATGCTTAGACTGTTGAGCTATCTCCACAGCCTCTAAATTCACTTTCCAGTTTAATTAAATATGGATAATACATTTTTGAAGGGCTGACTGAACCAAATTGATGAGTCATAAAAAGATCTTGTTCTTAGGAGAATTGGTAGTCATTGATACAATGTATTTCTTTTTTTTTCGGAACCGGGGATTGAACTCAGACCCTTGCACTTGCCAGGGAAACGCTTATTCCACTGAGCCATCTCCCTGGCCCTGATACAATATATTTCTGACTTAGGAAATCAGTTGAAAAGTCATCTTGTGCTTTCAGGACATTAACATCTAGTGTCATTCAGCATTTTTGTACCATACTGTACAACTTGCTGATTTTCCCCGTGCTGAGGTCGTAGAGCACTCAGGCATATAAGCAAAAATAAAGGAAATAGAAACCACAAAGGGAATTAAGAGTTGTTTCATGTTTGTTTCCTAAATTTGTGTAAATGCCTTGCTTAAAAAATGTTAGTCTTGTATTTTTAAACCCTATAAATTGCCTTGCTTCACAGTCCTCAGTCCTTCCTTGCATTTTGCACTGCTATTTGAGTGGAGTGGCTGAGCTCCTCTCCTATTCACTGAGGTGGCAGTGGCATTTCCCGGTTGCTTTTTCACTGTATCTTTATTTTCTCCAACCACAACATGTGCGTGGACCCAGTGTAAAAACTGCATTACTCACTTAGCTCTGTCAAATGGGTCAGCTTGTTGCGTTTTGACTCAATCTGGGAAGCACGCACACGCATGCAGAAGCAATTTTGCATGTGAATATATTAAGATGCTTACTTTAATTTCAAATGTACATATGATTTGCCTTCTAACTGGAGAATATTTTAGGTATTTTTGTGATTACCCATATTTACTACTTCCAATGGAGATAAAAAAAATAACAGGCTTAATTACTTTTTTTTTTTACTTCAGTAGATTTATGTTGTCTGAATTGTTCTAAGGGTATGTACTTTAATGCTTTACAGAGGGAAAAGAAAAGTTTTTTAATTGGTTGTGAGAATTTTGAAAACTATAATGGAATTTATTTTTTGCTAAATAGTAAAGATGAGCTTATAATAAGAAAAATATAACAATTATGTACAGCAAACATGCACTAACAAAATAAAAATTAAAAATAGAAAATCTAAAAGTGTGGATCCCAGCATTTTGAAAAACACACATAATAACAATAGCAAACTATGTGGTGAGCATGGTTCTAAAGCAGTTAGATGCGTCAAGGTATTTAATTCCTCCCAAATAAATATTCCGTTCTGGTTTGTAGATTGTGAAACTGAAGCACACTGAGAAACTTGCCTGAGACCAAATAGCTACTGCCTGCCAGTTTCAGTAGTTAAGTCCAAGTAGTCCAGATTTAGAGTGTGTATACTCCATTGTGAAGCACCATTGCTTCTCAGGCAGTTGGTTGAGATGAGACAGAGAGGAGGGGCAATCTGTGGAGACTATGAAACCAGAAGTGAGAGGGCAGGGGTTGGGGCAAGTTGGAGAGCAAGCACCTCTACTTCAGGAATTGGGAACCTCAGTGTTGGGATGTGTTATGGTTTGTGTCTAACTGTCCCCACAAGGCCTTATGCAGCATCCAGGGCATGATTCTAGACTTTGTGATTAATTCATGATCCAAGGCTAGGAGTATGTGTCTGAGCACTGCTGGAATTATGGGTTGGAATGCTACACCCACTCTGGGGCAGATAGCCTGAAGACAATATAAAGAGACAAGAAGAAAATCAAACAATGACAATAAATTGTATAATGATAAAGTTTTAAAAGATACAATTATAATAGGTGGTGTGATAATTCTGTATAACACAGTGACTGAATGGCTTCTTCGCATTAGGTGATTAGGATGAGGTGGGTCTTTCATAGTAAAATGATACTGAATTTATGAAGCAGCTTTATGAAGAAGATGGAAAAAACAAACAATGAAAGTTGAAAGAAAGTCTCCCTCACATTCCTACTCAGCACAGTACACTTAACTTTTGGTTACTAAAATATACATGGGTGTTTCTCCCCAACAATAACTAACTGATTCTCCAGTAATATCAATTGATTGTTGTATAATTTAATTTAGTTTGGATGTTATCCACCTGGAAACGGTTTAGGTCCCATAGGGTAAAGGCTTAATCCCAAGAGAGTGCTCCGTATTTTAGATAACAGGTGTAAGCCTCAACGTTTCTAGGTACCTGACTATAAATTGAGGTTCCCTGAACACCCTCTTCATATTTAATTACTTCATAAAACAGTTAATAGACCCATGGGAAACACTTATATTTCAGTGATTGGCTTATTTATTTATTTATTTATTTATTTATTTTTCCACTGAGGATTGAACCCAAGGAGTGCCAAGGTAAAACTCCAGCCTATATGGAGACCATTTTTTTGCTAAGTTACCCAGGCTAGCCTTGAACTTGACAATCCTCCTGCCTCAGCTTCCCAAATAGCTTTATGACAGGTCTATATCACTGTGTCCACCCATTGAGTGTTTAATTACAAAGGACAAAGGACACAAAAAATAAGATGAAAGAGATGTATAGGGCCAGGTATGGTAAAGGTCACAGATCTTTTGTGCCTGCCCTGAGGGTGCAATCTTCCGTGGACCTCCATTTAGTCAGCAATATGGAACTCTGTCTTTTAAAAATTTATTTAAATTTATGTTTATATTAGGGTAATGTCACATGATCTTAAATGATTTCATTATTGATTGCTGGTGGTCAGTTCTATCTTCAGTCTTTCTCCTACCCTTTTAAGTTGGAGCAGGGGGAAAGTTTTCAGGATTGAAAGCTTAAATATCCGATTAATCATTACCCAGTGTTTCTGGTGAACAGATTCTGTGATTCCTTTTTATATAATGATATTAAACAAGGTAGTTGAGGGTGGAGCAAATTGGATGAATGTTAAGGTATATTTATAATTTTGTGTTACAGTTTAGAAGATCACTTAGTAAGCATCAATATTTACTATTAAACACAATCTTCCTTTCATCCAATATATCACAGAGGACATAGATTTATTTATCACCAAATTAAGTACTGAGAAGTTTTCTTAGCATTTTCAAGTTGAGTAATACTTTCTGAGCTTAAGTTTTCATCTTTAAAACTAGATTATTATCATTATTATTATTATTATTTTCAGAATTGTTGTAAGGTTCCTAACAAAATACTGGACATTATTGGCCCTGTACCTATTAATTTTTCCACCAGTGTGAACAATTATATGCTTTTGTATTTCAGTAGTTATAAAACTATGACCTAGCCTACTCATATATTCCATTTTTTATCTAATCGTGAAGCATTTGTTGATCATCCACATGACAAAATTGTGTCAGTCGTTACTTGTTTTGGGGGTCAAGGTGGAGGACAATCATGAACACAGATGTCTCCTTCAATCTGTCAGTGAACAGAATTTGGGAAGATCCAAGATAAAAACACAGTCTTCCAAAATCTCTGGCAGAGATTTTCCTCACATAGCACGCGGAAGAACACTTGAGGGTAGGGTCTCTGAACTGTTGACAGCGAACATGCTGAAAGTTATGTGTGGTTCTGAGTCATACTCCTTGGCTGTACATTGTTATGCCAAACACTGAGTCAAAGGGAATATTTAAAAGCAAATGAAGTGCATATACTTCATATTATTTACTTATACTCTTCAAATGGAAATTGAGAAAAAAGACCATACTTTGTTTTTTTGAAAAAACTTTTCTTTGTATTGCTTTTAATTTTCAGTGTTGCTGAAATTTTTTAAAAAAAGATTTGTCTCACATACCTGACATGCTCAGAATAAAACATAGGTTTTGTTAAACTTTTATTCTGTTGGTAGAATCTATTTTAACTTGAATCAAAGGTTCAAGAGTAAGACTAACCTAGAAAATAGAGCAACACATGTTGTTTTAATCTGGTACCACAAGTTGGCTCCCCATTTGGTTTTGCTCTTGGTTCTCTGATGTATCACTTCCTCCTCTCTTCTCCCCTCCCCATCTCCCACAGTGTGAGTCAGGTGCCTCTGTCTCTCCTTAGCATCAGCAGCACCTGTACACTAATGCTTCCCAGTTTCATGGCTTTGGCCAGGTATCTGGTCCTGATAAGCATACATGTATAGTCAAGCCTGCACAACTCTCCACATGATCTTGGATCAAAGCAGAGTCATTTTTCACTCATATTTACCTTTATGTTCTCATGTGACTCAACAGTAAAGCCCCTGACCTACATATTTACCTAGCTGACCCTTCACCTCACTGAGTTTCACACTCTCTCAATCATCCAGTCCTGGGATTCTACATCCTTAGTCTCCTATAAATCTGTCATCTGCTTTGCATCTGCTTTTCATTACAGCCTTGTTTCATACAATTGGCCTATTTCATCTTAAATACAATAGTTTATAATTGTTCTTCTATTCTTTTCTTCTCCATCAACTATTAAGCTACATTGACACCATGTGATCTTTTCTGGATGAATAGGCCTTTATCATTTATTTGCTTAAAATCCTGAAGGGATTCACCCAATTCTTTGGTATAATACAAAGGCCCCTAAGCTGGGATATTTAATAAATGGAGGCCATTTATAGCCACCTATGTTCCTGTCATTTCTCCATTGCCTTTGTGATCCTTTTCTAAAGGTACATCTCACATAAACCTGATTACACTTCCATTTGCTGTGATTCACATGCTTCTACACAGAATTTGATGATAAACCATTACATACATACACATTATAAACATGCATCTTCATTTTGAGTAAAATTATTTCATTTTCTACATTTGTAATTATATTCAGTATGCACAAAATAATCAATAAATTCTTAACTGTTAGGATCATTCTTCATTGAAGGGAATGATTTAATTCTTTCATTTGCATGACAAATAAATGCACCAGAAATAAGAAATTTTAAAAATATTTTTGTTGGAAAAATGAGGAATTAATAAGACATCCTCAAATGTGCTTTCTACAAAATAAAACTAAAAATTTTAAAATTATAATTTTTAGTTGTTCCTAACCTGCATTATTGATACTTATTAATCCATCAACATAATTATTTAGAAAGTGTTTGGTGAGTGCTCTCTTTTTAGTAAAAGATAAATCTCTTGTACTGCTTATAGTCTACACTAAATGTTGATTAGGAAACATAAGAACACCAGTGAGGTACAGCATTGCACTGTACAGAACCATGCTCAAAACTGTTTCCAAAAATTGAATCTCACGTTATAGTAGAATAAAAGCTTTCATCCACACACAGAGAGGAAAAGACTCTATGAGATAAGAGATCAAAAGCACATGGTGAAAAATAGAAAACCAAGGTAAAAAGAGTGAAAGAGGAAAGTATATTTTAACAGCAGGGAAGGACATGACATTACAAGAAAAGAAAAGAATAAAAGTGTGGACACATAGGTGGGAGAGCTAGGAGTCCAAATTAATGACAAAAATGAAAGTCTTCTGATAGAAAATAGAAAAAAATGTATAAAGTTGAGCCAAAGGATCTTCCAATTATAACCTTAAGTTTCGATGTCCTCCAAATTGCTATAGGTTAAGAATACCGCGCTATCCATGCTCCCATATTGAAAAAAAAAATCTTAAATTTAGAACTTGCAGCTTTTTCACTTTCACAACAATTTCAAGGCAGGCTCACAGAAAATCAGTCCATCATTGATGCAAAAAGATTCAACTTGTTTGGTGTAAAACATTAGAGTACTTTGTAATTAGTAGTATCCTTAACAGCTGTGCTGTGACACTGCCAGCTGAGCAGAATTTTACTAAATGACTTACAAATTTTTTCAACGTACAATGTTTTGGTCTTAAGCCTTCAGCACTTCCGGAATCCAAAATTCAATAGTTAGCTCTACTTCTGTCCTAAGAGTCCTCTGGATCTGTTCACTGAAAACAGCACAGATTTTTCAGCCACCCAGATAAGTCAGTGCATACTATAATCATACAAATATTAACCTGCAACATTAAAAATGAATTTCAGAGGTTCATCTTAATTGCAGATGATAAATTCGAAAATATAAATCAGTTATTGTATCTCTCATCTCTCTCTCTCAATAACAATGTAACAATAAACTTTCTTATTTGTCTAAATGACTATCAAGCTGCAGCTGAACAACGCTTTTATGAACCTATATCTCTGGAGCTAAAGCGTTAAAATACTACTTTCACGAACTTCAGCACATATTTGATAAAATTTTGCTGTTTTGAATTGCAAGATAAGCCACAGGGAGAGGTGAAGACATGTAAGAAAAGCGGACAGATAATAAATAGTACAGCAGGGCAGACTGTGACAAGGACTGAGCAGGGAGATGGAGGGTCCAAGGGAAGCGGGCGTCACAAGCCCCTAGAAACATCAGGGTGCCTCGTGGAGAGCACATCATTTGAGATAGGTCAGAAAGACTGGATAGATGTTGTGACTGGAGACAAAGGATATGCCCCTGCTCTTGCAGCTGTTATCTTTCAGATTTAGATACTCATCGTATCTTATATGTGATTACATTCTTCTGCTGATTTCTTCTGCATTTGAATTTTCTTTAAAACTGCCTGTTACATGACGTCCATTGAGAGTTCTGTCTGTCTGTCTGTCTGTCTGTCTGTCTGTCTGTCTCTCTGTCTCTCCATTTAGTACAGGGTCTACAAGGTCTCACCACTACGTAGATGGGACTTCTAGTGATTCCTGTGTTGAGCCTCCTAAGCGCTGGGCTTACAAGTGCGCGCCACCACGCCCAGTCTCCATCGCCCTCTCAGCGGTGGGGCTGGCCCCTGCACGCCTGGGATGGAACCCCGGTCGCTGTGTCTGCCTAAGCAGATGCTTTAGTCCTCGGAGCTATCAGGCCAGCCCGAGAGAGCTTTTCAACACCAACTGAATCACCATTTTCTTGATAAGTCTTTTTTTTTTTTTTTTTTTTTTTTGTCTAAAACCTCACTGGCTCTGTTCATACTATTCTCTTTGGTTGTTTCTTATTTCTTCCTTTACTTTAAGCAGGTTGCAAATGTGTCTAGAAGGCTTAGTGGATTTCCAGTGTGTTCTTGGCCGCACTTCGAATAAGTGTGTTATCACGCAAGTACGGTTCTCTAATCTCTTTTTGATTCTCATCTTGTGTAACTTTCACCATGAACTTGTTTCTCCAAGCACATTGTGAGGCTCGTGGCCGTTGCCTGGGCAGAGTGATGCAGCCCTCTGTAAATTCAGCCCAGTCTGCCAGGAGATTAATATCTCTGGGTCTGTATG
The DNA here is from genome assembly GCF_000260255.1 of Octodon degus. Taxonomy (NCBI): domain Eukaryota; kingdom Metazoa; phylum Chordata; class Mammalia; order Rodentia; family Octodontidae; genus Octodon; species Octodon degus. The sequence goes on along the minus strand of NW_004524585.1, from coordinate 5,841,366 downwards.
CATCCGGAGGAGGTCAGTTCCTGACCGAAAAGACCCTAAGGGCAAGCAGAACTCCAGCTCGCTAGCAGCCATCATGCCAGCCGCAGCTGAGGCTGAAAAGCTCTCTCGAGGCTCTTGGGTTCCCTGATCAGTCCGACCGTGGGAACCACTAACAAGCGCACATCTCAGGCGAAGGGCGCAACCTGGGATTCCCACGACGCTGGGAGCACCGCCGGCGGTGCCTGTGGCCCACGCTCCCCCCTGCAGCAGGTTCACCCGGGCGCCTCAGTGCTTCTCTTCAGTGGAGGGCTTCGGTGGCCCTGCTCCCTCCCTCAGATCAGGGAAACCCCTCCTTTCTTTCAGAATGTGAGAGGAAAAAAGGGACTCTCCTCAGGCTGAGAGCGGGGATTCCCTTTCCAGAAAGGTGCCTTGTTCCCACCCGCCCACCCGAGCTGAAAGCAACCAGAGCCCAGGAGCTCCCGGCACTTGGAACACTCCGCGCACCCCGCACCCGCTTTTCCAGAGAAGGGTCTGAAAGCCCGGAATCCGCTAATGAGCTCGCCCCCATTGGCCGTCCCCAAGGCTCCCCCGTGCCGTCACTCCTATGCTAATGAAGGCGAGGCTCATTGGCTGGGCCTCGGCGACAGCCCTGGTGGACCTGTGCGCGGGGAGCGGCTCGGCCGCGCCTGGGGCCGGAGCCCCCCGCGCGTCTGGCCCTGCCGCCCTGGCTGCGCCCGCGCACGCAGGATGCCCTGGAGGGGGCGCCTGTCCCCCCGCTGCGCAGCGCGCGCCCCGGCCCCTCGCCGCTCGCCCAGGCGCCGCGCATCCTCTGCCCCCTCCCGGGCCAAGTAACTTTTGCATTCCCGCCTCCCCTGCGGTCCTGGGGACCAGAGGCGGCGCCGCGCCTGGGGGCGGTTCCTTGGCAGCGCCGATTGGAGTCTGAGCCAGACTTTGGGTCCTGGGTTCGGTTTGCATCATCCCCACCACAGCCCCGGAGAGCGGCGCCGGCCCTGCTCCGCAGCCTCGGCTTCCGGCGCCCGGCGCCCCCCGCCCTGCCGCCCCTACCCCTTCACCCGCGCCTCTCCAGGCTTTCCCCACCCTCTCCCTCGCCCCGAGGGGTCCCCAGCCTGCTCCCTCTCGTCGTCCATTTGTTGTTTGATGTTTCCGACTCTTGAGGAAGGATGGTTGATCTGGAGAGCGAAGTGCCCCCTCTGCCTCCTAGGTACAGGTTTCGAGATCTGCTGCTAGGGGACCAAGGATGGCAAAACGACGACAGGTGAGTGCTGTGGTTCGGTGTGCTCCCTTCGCACCGATGGGGAAAAATGACAGAGGTGGGAAGCTGAAGGGGGGAAGAAGGGAGAGGAAGACAAGAGGCCAAGGGAGATCGCAACCCTGGGCGAAGAGTCCAGGAACCTTACGTCTCTCTCCATTTTGGCCCTGCACAGCACTTGCTGGAGACAGGACTCTTCCTTTGCACTTCTTAACTCTTGCATTGTGTCTATTACGTTTATCCGGTGCTTATTCTCTGGTATGTCGTTGCCTTTCCTGGCCGTGTATGAGGCTGGTGTATCAGAGGTACAATGCATGCGAATGCCACGCAGTATAGCTGCCACATAAATTTTGGATTTTCCTTAGGTGTGGTTCAATCCAAGTTGATGGAAAACGCACATTAGCAACTTAAAAATCTCCTGCGCTTATTTCCTTAAGCCTTGTCAGCGTTGTCTTGAGTAGATGTCTACTTGCCACTAGGAATGTTGTTGCTGGTTAAGCACTGGGAGTTTCAGATAGACAGCTGGTTTAGATATGTAACAGGTAGTTAGTGAAAATGACCACCATGCACAGAAAATGCTTATGTCGAACAGGTAACTGTGAATATTATGAATGATGATGTTTGCACAGCATGATACAATCTTCCCATGAAGCCCATTTTTCATCTAAACAGTATACGTGTCTCAAAATTTAAGTTTCAAAAGTAGACTATATATATTACTAGCTAACATATTGTTCATGCGTTTTCATCAGTAGCATCAACGCTTAATGTCAACTTATAAAATTCTTCTAGCTATCTCTACCAGTTTATAAAAGGGACATTTTGTATTTTCATTTGCATTCAGTGTTTTCTAGAATGATCATTTCATGCATGGCATGTTACATTTTCTTGTTTTTTAAATGGTGTATGCATAATAACTGAGCTTTTGACTCAATTAAAATGTTTTCTTGAAGTTCAGTTTGGCATAAATGTTCCATTTGAATTAAATAAAGGGTCCATTATTGGCCAATCTGCAGTCTCTGCATTTACCATTGGGCAATGAGTCCTTCAGTTCTCAGCTCCCAGCCCTAACTCCTATTCCCTGTATTAAAGACTTGGGCATCAGTCATCTTTATTAGTGTCATATTAGTAATTTAAAGGTATATCGACATTTTGTAGAGGATAATATTTCAATAAATTGCTTCTTTTAAGGCAAAAGCATATACACACACACACACACACACACACACACATATATATATATA
>NW_004524585.1:5825605-5838773 GCF_000260255.1 Octodon degus | reverse complement strand
CAAATAATTTAAAGAGGAAATACCTGACACATTAGCCAGGTTTTGCTTGTAACCTCTGATGCTCTGATTAATTGAAGGAAAATAAAGAATGTTGAACTAGATTTGCAATGCTAATTGACATTAGATTAAACCCTATTAGCCAACAGAAATGGTTGAACCACTGCAGCCTAGTGTTCATGGTGATTTAATTTATATTTATTTCATGTCTTTAGGATAGTAACATAGAAAAGAAAGCTTCATTGTAGAAAGTTTAAGATATATTAGGTATGTAGAGGACGTATTTGGTCAAAGTGATGGCAGTGTTGTTTGTATTTAAATATCATATCAGACATGCTAATTGTTCTTGTGGTTTTTCTCATCTTTCCAAGAATGCTGCAGAGATATTTCAGCAATTAAGGATTTGGGTTAGTTGAATACTGAGTCATTGCTTCATTAAAAAGTTTTGTATGGTTTCAGTAAAAATTAATGTTTCGTTTTAGTTCTATTTGTTGTTAAAGCTTTAAAGACCAGATACTCAAAATGAGAGAGACTTAAATTTCAGTGTTTTCTTTATTCTTTGAGGAACCAGGTGGACATAGACAAGACAGTCAGCTATTAAGAGAGTTAAGGTTTTTATTGTTATAGAGGGAATATCTGACTTATAAATAACTTCATAAAATGATGACAAGAAGGAAGGACTAATGCTTAGTTGGTACTAAAACGGCCACGTGCTTTGATACCTGTGCTGTTTTTTTTATTTCATTCAATCCTCATATAATCTCTTAATATGAGATAATTGTATTAGGAACAGAGAAACCAAGGTTCTGGGAAATTAAATCTAAGTAATACCTTGGTTTCCGAATGCTTTGCCTCACCAACAATTTGTGTTGCAAATAGAAGTGTTGGGCAAAATTGTGCTTCCATTTGGAAACTCCACTTCAGGTGATGAGCATGAATGGGCCTCCTTCCCCAGAATCCTGGAACCAATTAAGATCATGAAGCTAAGCACCCCTGTATTTGTGTTGGGTACTACACCTTAGGGTAAATAGGATTCCAGCTCAATTCTTTGTGACTCATACTTCTCAGGAAAGACTTAAGGAAAACAAGGAGAGCAACTTTTTTTCCACTTAATGTATCTGACTTTAGAAGAAAAAAATTTATAGCACCTGGTGTAGTTCACATTCTCATTCAGTGTTGTATTTCACTTTTGATTTGTAATTTGTGCTTTATTTTCTTTGTTTTGTTTTTAAGATCCTAAAGTAGCATGCAATAAAATAATTTCTTTTGTAATAGGTATGGTCACAAATTTCTATTAGAAATTATGTCTGAATAGCAATCCTAGCCATCTGATTTGTCTTCTAGACTCAGTTCCCACAGGATTGAGGAGAGAAGCTTTTTTCATCTAGGAGTGAATAGATCATTTCCTTCAACAAAGTCATTAAGTTCTCAGCTCATGACCTTTGGACTTCTTTCTATGACTATCTTCTGCTTGATCGTCCTTCCCTGAGCACCAACCCACAAACACACTCCAATGGTGGTGCACCTGTGGCACCCATGCTGCAGCAGGCATGCAAAGTGATCCTTGAGCCAAGTCGCCCCAGTATTAGCCCAGCAGCTAACCATATAAGTTTAATTGCAGTGTTGTCACTTTGCAATGAATAATTGGTTTTGGGCTTCAGTTGGGAAATTCAGTTTCTAAAAGCTTTTTTTTTTTTTTTTTTGGTAGTACCAGGGATCAAACTCAGGACCTTGCCGTTGCCAGGCAAGCATTTATCCATTGAGCTATCTCCCCAGCTCTTCATTCTCTAAAAGGTTCCCCATCACTGAGTTAATGAGGCCTGAGAGGCCAAGAAAAGCCAAAGTGCCACTGAGTAAATAAGAGTTGTTTAATAAATACTTTAGCTGTCTTGATCCTTTGTTGGGATCATCCTAAAAGGCCTTCTCCAAGGGGACTGCATTGCGGATATCCACGGTGGCATCTGGTTGAATACTCAACGCTTTACTGGCTTGCAGTACCTCTCTGCTCAACTTCTAGTTTCTGAAATCAAGTCTTAAACAAACTGCATTACAATCCTTTCTCAAGGGTGGTTTCTAGGGGTGGGGAGATGAATTTGAATCATGGTGGGCTGTCTTCTGGATTGAGTCACATTTTAGAAAAGATGGAGCTATTGCATTCTAACTGTTGAAGGTAGACACTTTCTACCTGCTTCCCTTTGGCATCTTAGTGGAACATAATTGTCTGGCATGTGAAAATAAATGTAGCATATGTTAGATGGAGAAAATCGCATTATTAAGAAAAATATATCGGGGCTGGTGAGATGGCTCAGTGGTCTAAAGCACCTACTTGGAACAAGCTTGGCAAAGCACAGGGACCGCAGTTCAATCCCCCAGCACCACATGCCAGCCAGCCGCGCACCCTGGTGGGCTGAGCTGGCCACACACACACCCACCCACCCCACACACAATAAATAAATGTTAAAAAAAAAAAGAAAAATATATCAATAACACTATTGGGCATAGAAAGTATGTTTTCTACCCCATATATTTTGTGAAATACGCTGGATAGATAGGTAACTAAATTTGTATTAAGCTACATTTTAGCAGGTAACCCCCTGCCCAATACACATATATAATGCACGTGTAACATATATAATAGGCATATAATGATTTATATTGTGTATATTATATGTGTGTGCATGCATTATCTTAATTCTATCTTTATTTAATCTCTCCCTCATTTTCATTCTGATATCCTTTTCTTGTTGAACATAATGGATCACAGTTAGACATAACAGTTCAGAGAATTTAGCATTTTGATAGTATTAGTTGTTATGAAGTGAGTTTGAGAAAAACACAACTTATACCTTGGGGATGTCTGTGTTACATGGGATGCATATTTATTTATTTGGCATCCTGAATATAAAACAACTATTTCAACTAACTTGTATAAATTTCTTTAATGGCTGTTTATCCACTCAACTACTCTTTGAATACTTGCTACTTCTCATTAACTAAGGTTTTGAAAAAAATATAAAAAGATATATGAAATAAGGCTTCTTAAAAATCATAATTGAAGTACTCATTGATATAATTAGAAGTGAGTTTTTTGTAGAATATTGGCAGTGTTCTATATGATGTGATGATTTCCTTGTACAATTTCAACTTTAAGACTGTCAAGAAAATCTTTTTTTTTTTTTTTTATGTATTTGGCACAGGTTCTCACTATGCAGCTGGGACTCATGACCCTCCTGCTTTTAGCCTCCCCAGTGCTGGGATTACAGTGGGCACCACCACACCTAAGCAGTTCCGTGTGCTCGGGGATGGGGCCGGTGGGGTCTGTAGTGCCACGGATTGAACCCCAGTCCCTGTGCTTGCCTAAGCAGATGCTTAGTCCACTGAGCTATCCTGCCAGCCCTTGTCAAGAAAATCTTACATTATTTGTAGATAGTATATTTAGCACTTGATCAAAAATAATGTAGCTGAAGTCACCATATTAGATAGTGAATATATTTTGAATATATCATGTAGAGTAATGAGGAGCTTTAACATTATTTGATGATTAAGGTGACTAGAGATTGAGGGTCAGTGGGTTCATTTGGAAACTATTCTGTGATATGTAGACTCATTGTATTGCTAAAAGCCATTATTCTCTATTTATGTATTTCTATGATTTATAAAACAATAAATATTAATAGTATTCTGTATTTAAATACTGGTAAGTTTTAGGTTTTAAGCACTTTGAAATATCTAGTACAAGTCCTTCTGTTCTTTCATCAAGAGTTGGCAATTTCAGGCTTTAGAACACAATACATTTGATGTGAATAAATTGTCACAATTCCAATTACTGTTAATGGACAATTCTCAGTTGTAGTCATAGACGACTAAGTCATTTATTTAATTAAGACCATTCTTGTTTTTGAAAGTCAGACTAGTTGTTTCAACTCCGGTAATTTAAAGTGTGTTTTTATTGTTTTTAGGTAGCACTTAAAAGTAATGCATACAAATGTCTCCGATTAAAACCAAAGAAGGATTTGAATAAGAAGTGCAAGTCTCAATTAACAGTCTAAGAAGTATTTATAAAATAGGGACACATTTGAGTAGCTTTTAGAGTATGTGCAATTTTGGGTATTATATAAAGCAAAATATATTCGTACAATATAAATTTTGGAAAGGGCTTTTTTTTTTTAAATTTTCCACCAGGAATTAAACTCAGGACCTTGTGCTTGCCAGGCAGGCGCTTTGCTGCTGAGCCATAACCCAGAGCCTTACATTGTTTTATAGAAGACACGTAGATTCTTTCCCTTTGACATCCTTTCATCAATTGAATTCAAATTTATTTTTTCAAATTATGTACACTATAGTTTAACTATTTGAGCCCATTCAACCCCTGTCATATTAAATACTTTCAACGTTTATCATACGGAATACTTTCTGCATTTAATTAGTTTCAGTAATACCTTTCTAAGAGTCTTGTGCCTTTTTCTTTTAAAAGTTCTTCCACTCATTCGAATGCAGTAATCTCATTTTCCCCATCTAAAGCATAGTATCTTAAAAAGATTATACTTTAATCTGACCAATCACTTGCAGAATTAACTACAGATGAGTGACTAAGAACATCATTTCAATAGCATAATTGTTGTAACAAAATTATTAAAAATATTTTTTATTCTATTATCCATGTGACAATATTTCTGTATCAATAACAAAAAATATTTCAAACAGGATGGAAAATAGTGACTATGAAAACCAAATACTTGTAGTTCTGGTCCTCACTTTGAAATAAATAAAAATTAAATAATAACTATGTAATAACAGCAGTAGCTATATCATGGTATTATCATTTTGCTAATGTTAATACTGAATTTAATATTTTATTGGCTATTACAATTCATGTTCCTGTTTATTAAAATATTTTTAGAAACTCATACATCATTTTGTCATTGATGGTTCTTCTGGTTTTTATTAGTGTAGTTATGAATTGTCAGTGTCTTCTTATCTATTTCCCAGGCTTGTCTAAGTTATCCTTAGAAAATGAAGTAAAACATGTTTTTTACAATGAAATTTAACCAGTTGCCTTATTCACTTAAAGGTTGAAATTTAGTGTGGCCTTTTCTAAACACCACTCAGTATCCTTCATGTAGATCTCTATTTAAACTAATGCTTTTAAAATCTCAGTTTTAGACATACTGATGTATTTATGCAGGATAGTTTCGATAATGGTACTGCTGATCTCTGCTGGTCCTTTGAAAAGAGCCATTGATGCTTAATTTTTTTTCTTTTCATTCCTATTTTTTAACTTTTGAAATTCTTATAATTTTTTTGTTATTGTTTTATCTTTAAACCTATCTTGCATGTCTAGTCTGGCAACCTAAACTGACTTGAAGATAGCATCATGTAATACAGCAACCATTGTTGAATTCCTATTATTTTGTTTAGTTGAAATTTTGTATCGTTTCTAATGCTGTTTTTTTCCTGCTACCATTTTGCCTTCTTTGAAAAGTTTAAAACCTCAGGTTTAGATTAGCAACTAAAATTTTCTTTGCAAAAGTAACCAAACATAATGATTGGAAAAGACAGTTTTTTCACTTTTTGATATACATATTTACAGATAGGACATTTTTATGAGTGGAAAAAACAATTCTTAAGAATCTTAATCATTAGAAATCAGTCAACTTAAAAGTCAAGACAGGTATCTATGCAAAAATTATGAACTAGTGAGCAACATAAGTTATGTTTGTATTGATTACAATATATTTAGGTACTGGTTCAACTTCTTTTCGAAGTTTGAATAGATAGAAAAGTCCTCCATTTAAGAAATCATTTTTAGATATAAAATCTAGGAGTAAAGATGGAATGAAGAGGAATTCATCTATTAGTATTATTTTACTTATAAATCTGTGTAGTAAATATTAAAGTCTATTGGAGTAGAAAACTGATTGATAGATGATTGATAGAATACCATTGTAAGTGCTTAAAGTAATAACTTAATTAGTAAAGCCAGTTCTACTTTTGCTAAATAACTTCTCCCTGAAAAAATTCTGACAGAGTTCTAGAGTCCTAAGTCTTTCTCTGAAAAATTGCTTCATCAGATTTGGAAATGTCCTGTTGAAATCCTTATAGTATTGGTATCATTCTTCTACAGACATTAAACAACTATAAAATGTGAAGAAGTACACTAAGTACTATAATAAAATCATAAACAAAACTGTCTTAGTTCTGACACCGTAAAATTTACAGTACTAGAAACAAACATACATTCTTTCTTTTTTTTTTTTTACATTCTTTCTTTTAAGTCTCAGAAACAGACTTCAAAACTGATTGTGGTAGACTACAGAGAACATAGTGGGATGTGCTGAGAAGGCATACTTGGAGGAACTTGTGTAGCTTGGCAGTGCAGAGTGTGGTTTGGGGAATTTTCAAAGAAATTTATGTTTAGATTACAGTGAAAGGATAAGATGTTAGTAGATGAAGTGGCAAAAGTCTATTTTATTCTAAGGATCATCTTGTATAAAGGGTTTGTGAAGATGAGAACAAGGTCTTCTTAAGGATCTTAGGGGAATCAGGGGATGATTGGAAATGGACTTGGAGTCTAGGGTAATGATCTGAGAAGCAGAGCCCAGAGCTATTTTCTGTGCTTTGATCTTTCATGCTGTCCAGGTTTCTATTCATCTGCTTCAAGCATGTATGTGATCATTCTTCTACATGAGAGGTATGTGGTCACATCTCCAGTGACCAGGAGACTTCCAATATCCAGACACTGGGACAAATTATGAGGCCCAATACACATTGAAGATATAGAGGTGGTTGGATCCAACACATGCAAGGAGACCTCAGCTCCTGAGCATCAGTTATTGTTTATTAACATGAACTTGCTTAATTAAGAGAATTGCAGTAATATAGCATATGATATGAGAACAGTTAGTGCAATTATTATTTTATGAGCAAAAGAAACTAATTTGGCTAGCAAAACAAAACTCATGATTTTGATGTGGTGAATTTTTTGGTCTCTTTGAAACTAGAATGAAGGATAATGATTGTATATGAATATTGCTTGGAACAAATAGAGGAAAACTTGGGGCTGGAGAGAATGATCAGCCTGAGAGGGAGACCAAGGACAGTGAGACTTCTCTGTGTAGTTTTCAACTGAATTTTGAATTGATTGTATTTTCATGTGCTTTGACAAATAGAAAGAGAGAAGACAGTAGAAACAGAAGCTTAACTGTCAAGCTTGCCTGATCTAAAAGAGACGGGCTGGCAGCAGACCTCCAACTCTTGACCCTGTGCATCTTCAGTCTTAGCGTGGTCTGCCTTCCACACTGCGCTTCAGTAATTTCAGCAATGTTGTAATGATGCCGCCTTTAAAGACTGTGAATCATTTCCTTCTGTGTATTCATTCCTTGAACTCAGAGTTGTATTACTTCCAATTTTCACAGTATGTAAATATGTGTAAGAAATGGACTTCGCATGCTAAGCCAAAAATACACAGTGAATCTAAGAAATAAAGGACTGCTTGTTCTTGGCTTTCTTGGACTGGACTCATACAAAATCATAATGACGAATTGTTATTACAAGGGTGCACTTAACCCATCTTGTAAATCAGTGTGTGAATAGGGATAAAAGTGGATTAACACATTTCAACCTCATTTAACTTCCTGTGGGAAAACTCGCATATTGTCCTCATTACAAACAACCAGTTGCTGACAACAGGAGCCAGATGTGTGGTTTAATAATGGACAGCCTGCTGTCTCAAGTCTGTCCAAAGCCCAAATACCACTCAGTCCCCTGGGAGTCAGCGCGGGTGACAGAGAGTGGCGCGGGTACCATGAAAGAGTGACAATAAGGACTTCAGTTAGTGCCACACTGTGTGGTGATTTCAGTGGCTCATTATTGATGAGGGTTTTTAGTCTTTTGTTTCTGTATCTTGCCTACTCCCCACAAGTGAGTTTATGTACTGTGAACGAGAAGGCAAAGAATACTATGAACATGTACAGTTACACTGAATTTAACTTTTATTGGAAGACAGTGGGTGCTTACTAAGGGATTAATACAGGTCAAACACTGTTCTAAGCAATTTAGAGTATTATTCATTTCTATACCAGCTCAGAAAAGTTCTGTTATTATTTCCATTTATAGATGAGTCACCACCCAAGGTACAGAAATACATATTTTGTTGTTGTTCTTGTTTTTTGTTTTATTTTGTTTTTTGATATCAGGGATGGAACTCAGGGTCTCACACTTGCCAAGCAGGCGCTTGTGCCACTGAGCTATAACCCTGGTCTGGAAATACAAAATTGTTAAGACATAAAGCTCATAAAGCTAGATTCAGATTCTCAATTGTAAGGGTTACTGACAATTTTATGACAGATAGAAATATGATTTGATATTTAAGTAATAGCAAGAAGCAATTACTTAGAAGACCAATGTTGCATATCATACTTTTATTTTTATTAGATGAGGGTCCCACTGTGTAGCTCAGGCTGGTTGTGAACTTGCTGTGTAACCCAGCTGGCCTCGAACGCACAATGATTCCCTGTCTCAGCCTCCAGAGTGCTGATCTGGGCCTTGCATAGAATTACATAATTGTTGTATCCCCGTAGGCCAACATTGTGCTGACTAGCTCAAAACAGGTTGTGGAATTATTGAAGTTGTAATATTTTTAAGGAGAAAAATGTGAACAATTTAAAGTGTTGCTCACTGGAAAGTCTGAAGAAAGTGACACAGTGGCTGCCTAGCAAATACAAAGTACTGAGTTTAATTCCCAGTGCCTCTCCCACCTCCCCAGATTGAAATGGGAAAATAGAAATATAAGGCAGAGATTTTTTTTTGTATATGCTTATTTATTTTAAATAGGTTTGGAGTCCTGCCAGATAGCTCAGCAGACTAAAGTGCCTTAGGCAGACAACTCAGGGATGGGGTTCCATCCCCAGCCTGCAGAGCTGGTCCTGCCCCCCAGGGCATGTTGAGACTGCAGTTGAGACTGGGTACAGTGGCACTTGCTTGTAATCCCAGAGCTTGGGAGGCTGAAAAACAGAAAGGATCATTATGAGTCTGATCTGTGTAGTGAGACACTGTAGACTCTGTACTAAAATACATTAAAAAAATAAAAAATAAAAAAAATAAATAGGGTAGGACTGGTGATATAGCTCAGTGACACAGTGGCTGCCTAGCAAGTGCAAAGTCCTGGGTTCAATTTCCAGTGCCCCTCCCACCTCCCTAGAATTATTAAAGATAGTATCTGTGGAAGTAAATGAAGATAATAACTTTGTAGAACAGTTATTGTGAAAAAAATAGACCAACGATGAATTCTGAGCATATATGGATCAAAGCAATAATATAGATGAATATAACTAATATTCCAAGACGTTTTTATGTATTTAGTACAGGGTCTACAGGGTCTCACTATACAGATCAGACTCATAGTGATCCTTCTTGTTTTTCAGCCTCTCAAGTGCTGGGATTACTGCCTCACTTCACCACGTCCAATATCAATTGTAGTCTCAATGCAGCTTGGGAGCAGGGCAGGCACAACAGGCCCGGGATTGAACCCTGGGCCCCTGCCTCTGGAAAGACTCTTAAAATACTTATAAATATTAGCTAGAGTCATTTTTTTGATACTTTGATTAGTCCAGAATAATTATCATTCTTTTGATAGTTGGGTATTTTATTCAGTGGGCTTCTCAGTGGGAATTTGAGGTTTCTTGCTCTACTCCTAATTCCTAAAAAAGAATACATCTGCGCTGTTTCCAGAGCTTAGTTATTGTAAGTTATTCCACTATAAACACAGATATGTATGTGTCACTGTGGCATGTCTTTAATGCTTTCTGGAATATACCCAGAACAGTATAGCTGGGGAAAACAGTATTTCTATTTTTAGTTCTTTTGAGCAGCCATCCTAGTGCTCATCAACAAATTAATGGCCAAAGAAAATATAATGGAATATTATTCAGTCATAGAGATTATGTCATGTCATTTATGGAAAAATGGATAGAACTTGAAACTAGTATGCTAAGTGAGTACACAAGCCAGACTTAGCAATTTAATATTATGAGTTTTATCTTATATGAGGTACCTAAAATATAAATAAGTGAATGAATAAACACAAATAAATGAATGAATGAATGAATAAATGCAAGCAAAAGAGGGATCCTTGGAGTTAAAAAGTAAACTCTTGGAGATGGGGAAGGAAGTGAGTGGAAAAGCAAAGTAAAGGCAGAGGTGGTGGTTAAAGTGTTGAAAATGCTCAAGATCTACTTCATAGCCATGCTTCGAAAGGAGCATCACTATTCCATGTTACAATCATGTACTGCAAGATAACAACAGGAACCTGGTTACTGATTAATTACTGATGGATTACAAGTCTTTCACTTAATCCTTAAGATTTTAAAAATACCCATGGTTTTTATTAATACAAGAATATAAAGAGATTGGAGTTACACTCTTTGTTGAGAATCTGAAGCAGAAATGCAGTAAGTAAAGGGTAGAGTGGTTGTCCTTTTATGGGGAATGTACTAGGATACTGACCAAAAACACTAGTGTGAATGGTGGGCATTGTCACGTCTTTAAATATTTTGGATGAATTAATTTATACTTTTGTAGTGGATTTCTAACTAGTGGCCAACTGCTTGCAGCAATGAATTAAACGATCATGGTCCTGGGGCAGGAGGCTGGGGCAGGTGCTGAGGCTTGTTGCCAGCAGCATAAAGTCAGAACAGGAGAGGCTGCCACAATGCTGTTACAGATGCTGTTTGGAGAAGCTGTTGGAAGCTGCTAGTTCTTTTGGGCTGTTCTGCTGGAGGACTGTGCCATGCTGGCTTTCCCAATGAATTTTGGAGAAGCTTTGGTCCTTATCTGGAACACCTATTCCTGGCTCTGGAGGGGAAGATGATGCACTGCACAGCCTCATGAAGAAGCTTGTTGCATTGGCTTTTTTGATGGGAACTCGGCTTTCCTCATCCGTGGAGGAGCTCAGGACCTCAATGCTGCTGAGGATGGCTGTGGTACCTTTAGGGGAGTTCTGGTGCTTACCTTAACAGTTGCTTCCTAGCTCCAGTTCAGATCCCTCAGTCTGCTAGCACAGATCCTTTGTCCTGCTGGCATAGACTTCCTAGCTTTCACCACTGATGTTTGGGCCTTTCCACCTCATATCCATGAAGCGGGCCTGCATGGGACTTTGAGGTGGGCTCTGGGCCTCCAGTTGGCCTTTTGGGAAGCATTGTCATGGCCTCTAGGTTTTTAGCTGGAGTCATGCAGTATATTAGGATCTCGGCCCTCACCTGGAGTCTTTAGTGTTTATGTGTGTGGACAAATTTCCTGCATTTCTTATATATCATTCTTGTGTGACTCATTATAAAATGTGTCCTGTATTGTTCCCCTTGCAAAACACCTGAACCATGGCAACTTTGCTCCCAAAAATGTACAAAATAAATGCATTAGCTTTCCTTCTTTGTTACATAATAACATTGAAAATCGATTTTGTTACATAATAACATTGAAAATCGATTTACAGAAGGAAAAGTTTATTTTGGCTCATGAATTCAGAGATGTCCATCTGTGGTTGCCTGGCTCCATTGTTTCCAAGCTTGTTGTGAGGTAGTAGACCATGAAAGAAGGGCCTGACAGAGGAAGACTGCTCAGGTTCTGGCAGCTACAAAGAAGAGGAAAAATCCAGTAATAAAGCCTCCCTGGTTGCACACTCCATGATCCATAAGGCTTGGGAGACCCTATCTCCTAATGATCCATTCAGTTATGATCTTGTGGATTAACTCCATTGAATTAATAAATTCAATGAATTAATCCCTTTAAGAGGTTAACAGTCTCAGGGCCAGTGAGATAGCTTAGCAGACTAAACACCTGCTTAGGCAAGCACAGGGACTGGGGTTCAATCCCCGGCACCACATGCCACACTGGCCCCAACCCTAGGCCTGCTGAACTGACCACCTGCATGCCTGTAATCTCAGCATTGGGGAGGCTAAAAATGGGAGAATCACTGTGTTTCCAAGCTACATAGTGAGACCTTGTATCAAATACATTAAAAAAAAATGTTAACAGCCTTATCATCCAAGTACTTTTCCAAAACTCACCATGAACACTACTACATTGGGGGTCAAACTTTCAACACTTGAATTTGGGGGCAGGCACCTTATATTTATATTGTACCAGTAAATATCATAAAATTTAAGTATCTTAAGACTTGAAGAGTATCTTTCATTTGCTATCTTTGTAGTTTCATATATCTAGATGTACATAGATACACATGTATATATCTTTTTCTATGTCTATAGTACATATTAATCACATTTATCATATAAATAACCTGAACCTAAAGTATTATTGTAACTTAACATAAACCAATATCCCTCTAATTATCCTATATTTTCCTTTTCAAAACCTTATAGTAGTTTTGTCTTTCCCACTAAGCTTGCTAACTGTAACTAACTATTGAACCTCAACTACCCTGGTGGTATTTCATCTCCTTATTTGAATTTTTCTAGCGCTTGGCTGATATACCATATTATTCTTAGTCAATTATGTATCTCAACTCTAGTAATCCCTAATGTCCATCTCAAGTCTCACCCAACCTATGTGTTTCATCATAATCTTCTCAAATGTGATTTTTCCTAAAATGCTAATTTTCATATATGTATGAAATAGAAAATATAATAAAAGATAGACAAATAAGAAATAGGGAGAAGTTCAACTAGTTCCTCAACTTCCCTATTCTGTTGTTTCAAGACAATCATAACATGAACGCTGATTTGACATTTAGAATAAATGTCATTTAGAATAAATTAATTTGTACTACTAGTTTCTCTTAGTTTATTGAAAAGAAAGTTTTGTTCTATCAGCTATTTCTTCCTTCATTGTAAGAATCTTGTTTTTTGTCTGTGTTCTATACTCTGAGTAACTACTTTTATAATACAGTGTATTAGCAACTTTTGTTCTCATTATTTTGCTATAAAATTTTGTTTCATTTTTTCATGAAATAAATCCATGCTGTGAAACTAACAATTGTGATGTGAAATTTAAACTGTTTGGCTCATATTTGATACTTATTATATGATACTTAAACTGTTAAGCTAAATATTCATTGCTCTTCCATTAATTGAGTGTTTCTTCTTCTTCTTCTTCTTCTTCTTCTTCTTCTTCTTCTTCTTCTTCTTCTTCTTCTTCTTCTTCTTCTCCTTCTCCT
>NW_004524585.1:5818782-5825505 GCF_000260255.1 Octodon degus | reverse complement strand
TTCTTCCTCTTCTTCCTCTTCTTCCTCTTCTTCCTCTTCTTCCTCTTCTTCCTCTTCTTCCTCTTCTTCCTCTTCTTCCTCTTCCTCCTCTTCCTCCTCTTCCTCCTCCTCCTCCTCCTCCTCCTTCTGTTTTGTATTTTAGGGAAGGGTCTATAGGATGTTTAGGATCTCACTACTGGATTGGACTTGTAGTGATCTGCCTGTTTGTAGCCTCCCAAGAGCTGGGATTACAGGCACATGCCACCATGCCCAGTCTCAATTGCCATCTCAGTGCACCCGAAGGGCGAGGGGGAAAGGTTGAGAAGGATTTTTTTTGACTGGCTCAGGCTGCCTGAAGGGTGGGTCTGGTAAGGCAGGTGGAGCTGGGGATCAAACCGTAGTATGCTGTGCCTGACTGTATGAGAGGGGCTTAAACAACTGAGCTAACTCTCAGGCCCCCCCTAAAATGCTTCTTGATTACAATGACTGTAGTTATTCTCAAAAGTTATATTTTCTCTTAGGGCTATCTTGTCTCTCTTCCTGTTGACATAATCCCTTTCTTCCTGGCTAGACTCAGTTTATTGCAGAACCAGTTATTAATAAAATTTTTGAAGTTAATATTCAGTATATCAATAGTATAATCTATGTGTTATTTTATTTATTTTTATGTATATATTTAGTACAAGGTCTCACTATACAGCTCCTGTTTTCATCCCCTCTGGTGCTGGGTTTACAAGTGTATGCCAACATGCCTAGACTTGCTGGCTGGCTCAGTACACCTGAGTGTGGGCTGGCACAGCATGTGGTGCTGGGGATTGAACCCTGTGCTTGCCTAAGCAGGTGCTTAGTCTGCTGAACTATCTTGCCAGCCCCATTATGTTGTTTTATAAATATGCCCATGTTTCTGTAGGTATAACATTACTTTTAGGGAAAAGGTTATATCTTCAATTCAGTTTGAATCCACCTACATTATTTATTATATGTAGTTTATATAAAACCTCCAATAGTTTTAATTCTATAGCAAGATATTGCCAAAAAATAGTAAGCCACAGGTCTGAATGTATATATGTACCACGTAATACTTTATTATAATAAAAGTAAGAGGTCATTTGAATGCCAGGGCTTTTATTCCCCTTATGGAAACAAATAGTTTTTAAAGGCTCACTCTGAACCCAAGTATTATAGTTTTAAGTCATTGACTTGAAAATGTCTTTCCCACACCTAGTTTAATATTCACAAGGAGCTTTCCTTTAGAAATAGCAAAGCAGAATGTGCTGAACGTGCTTCAGTCCATAATTCATACTGTGACAGTTCAAATGAGTGTTAAAGTGAATTCAGAAATTTACACGGGGAGCTGCTCAGTGAAAACCATCAATCTCCTTGACAGCCAGCAGTGCCATTGTCCAGAGGCCTTGTGGAGGTGTCGCAAATGATCAACTCCATCTCATGGGAAGATACTGAGTGGTAGTAGTACTTACTTGGGGAGAACATAATGGGATTCTATTATTTTCCTTTGTTTTAAATCCTATAAAAGTTTTATTTTCCTTACTGAAGAATAATGCTTCTAATAGTCTATTAAGATCTGTTTCATTTTGGAATGTTAGCATGAACAAAAAATTATTTTTTTGAGGATTAAGAAAAACATGTGACTATACCTGTGGCAATTATCTAAGTGCATCCCAAATCTTTGACTAGAAGATACATTATTTTTAAACATATTTATATTATTATTCTAAATGTCAAGCTACATCTTATGCTGATTGTTTTTGTCCCTTGGAGTGGCACTTTTGATTTAACTTTGCTCTTCTTTTCCAAACGACAAAGAAACTTGTAGTACATCATTTTACACTTGAAATATAGGACATATGGAAAGTAGGAGAAAAAAATGGTCTCTTATAAAAATATGTAATTGAATGTTTGCTTAAAACACAAATAATTAAAATGTGCAGTACAGTATTGGTGTGAGGTGGTGATTCTATCCCTCTTAGATATATACCGAGGAATAACTTCTCTCAATAAATTCTCTTAACAAAGCAAAGGGACAGTTCTGTACATGCAAAATTCTGTTCAAAATGAATACCACTTATGAGGTGGAATAATGTATGAGAGGCTTTAAGTATATGGTTTAATGCTTATAGCTTTCTTGAACTTACATTGGGTGGCAGAGATAAAATATATGAAGGAACAGTTATGTAAACTGGAATACGAAAAACAATGGTTCTATCTGAGTAATTGGAAAAGCACTTTGGAGAGAAGAGTTCTGGAAAGAAAGCAAATTTTATTTATTGCCAGATTTTATTTATTGTTAGAAATAAGGGTAAAGGTGAACCCAGAGCCACAAGGGTGGACCCAGTAGGTGGACTTACATGGGAAACAAAATCTGAGGTGAAGATCAAGACTGTATCTTATTGGCAGATTGGGTAAAGATTGTAGGAAAACTTAAATTGCCAAGTGGAAAGATTATTGTTATTATTATTATTTTTTATCTTGTGTAAGAGTTGTTAAAAGGTTTTGAGTGAGGAACTGGTGTTATCAGAGTTATAACTTTCATGAAATTATTTCAGAAGTATGTGAAATATTTCTTCTCTTTGGAAGAGAAAAAGTGTGAGATTCATTGAGTTACTTAAGTGAACTAAAGGAGGTTGGGAAGTGATAGTAAAAATGTCAAATAAAAATATACAGTGAAAAACTTCAGAAATGTTTTTAAGATTTGAGAAGGGATTACAGAGAAGATTAATAATGTAATTGATGAGGATATATACAAAGAGAAGCAAGTTATGATAGCATTTTTATACTCATTTAATGCTATTTTGAATTATTCATTTAGATTATGAATTCCATACATAAATTTTCTACTATCTAACTGATGTGCTTTCCTGAGCACCCAAGAAAGTTTCTATTCTGTGCATTCATTTTCATTATTAAACACATGGAATTTCATTGAATAAAGATTAGTTAGGGCAGTCCACAAATTCTGTAGTCTGTCTTATACAAATGTGTAATCTCGTCGTACATAATACTAAAAAAAAAAAAAAAAAAAAGAAGAACAAATAATTGAGTTAAAATAGAGGAACTATGGGGCTGGGGTGACAGCTCAGTGGCATGAGCGCCTACTTGCAAGCACGAGGACCCGAGTTCCATCCCCATCCCTGTATGTCCTGTGGACTCTGGAAGTGGGCATGGTGGTGCACACCTGCAATATCAGCACTTGTGTAGTTGAGACAGGAGGATCGAAGTGAGCATAAGTCCCACATAAACTGCATAGCAAGACCCTGTCTTAAAAGAAAAAGAAACATTGTGTGATACGATGTGCACATAAATATAAGACATATGCAATGTATACAAGCTTAATTCTGTGTTTAAACCTATTGTTTTTGTGTTCTTCACAACATGACTGAGAAAGTTAGACAATCCCATGTACACGTTGTGCACAGAAAACTGAACTACATTAAATCAAATGTATCTTTCAAAGAGCAGAAAGTCTCCGTTGACTCTTTTATTTGCAAATCACTTAATGATTAAGATAGTCTTAATAATTAGTACATTCAATAGAGCAAGGAGTTTAGAATTAGTGACTTCTAGGTTGACTTGCAGTCCAGGGGATTTTAATTTCTTCTCATCAGACCTTCATACGATCACCCATTTCTGACTTCTGTTCATCCTACTCACACAATGGCCCCTTTACTTCTGGGAACAGAAACCACAGGCAGACAAGAGAGCTGTGCTCCTCCTAAATGTGAAAAGCCCCACTCCAGAGGCTTCCACATGAAGTGCATGGGCTACAGTTCTACTAGATTCCTCTGTGACAAGAGAACTAAGGCACTGTAGAAGCAATGTGGCAGCTACAGAGGCCATGGAACACTTATGTTCAAGCCCTGCTACTAGCTGTAGACTCAGCCTGTGAAGAGTTTTGCTACTTTGAGGGGTGTGAATAAAATTAAGTAGATTTGTGGAAAAACCACACGTGTGTGTATGTGTGCATGGGTTGTGTGTTTTGCTGAAAAGGTGGGGAGGGAGGGTGTGATAAAGGGGTGAGAGCTGGGCTAGGTTATGGTTTTCATGGGTTGAAACTTATTTCTGAGAGTATCCTTCTTTAATTGTTTTATTGTTTCCCTCACTTCTGGGCAATTATTAGTAAAAAATTACAATTTCACTAGCATACTTAATTTTTGACAAATGGAATGGATGTATATATAGATTCTCATTTTCCCATATGGAAGTTATAACATAATAAATGCTATTCCAACTTGTACCAAGGCCTTTTGGAAAACTATGAGTTACCCCATTCTTCATTGTCCTTGTGGAATGTTTCAGGCCAGCCCTTTTCAACATTGTATTTATTTATGTATTTTTAAATCTTTTATTTATTTATTTATTTATTTATTTATTTATTTATTTATTTGGTTTAAGGTCTCACTCTGCAGCTTAGACTCATAGTGACCTCCCCAGCACTTGAGATTACAGGCATGTGCCACCATGCCTGGTTTTTTTGGTAGTATGCTGCACCCGGGTTCCAGGATTGACACAGCATGTGGTACCAGGAATAGAACCTGGGTCCTTGTGCTTGCCAGGCAGACGCTTAGACTACTGAGCTATTTCCCCAGCCCCTCTACATTTTATTTTTAGAGTGAGAGCGTATCACTAAGTTGCTTAAGCTGGCCCTGAACTTGTGATCCTCCTACCTCTGTTTCCATGAGTAGCTGGAAATACAGGGATTACTGGATGGCTGGGATTACAGATCTAACTGGATATCTGGGATTGTAGTTGGGTACTACTATGTCTAGTTGAGGCAAAGCTTCTTTAAGATACTGATCATTTGTGTTTATAGATAAGGAGGTGGTCATATTTTGAGTTCCATGTTAGTAAGAGAGTATGTCAACTTGTGGCTAAGTGAATTTGCTCTCAATGCCATGTTACTTCAAAATATCAGTTTAGGAGCAGAGATTTTGGTCTCATTTAAAATTATTGAAATAAGACAACCACTAGGATTATGAATGATGGAGCCCACACCAGCTCCTCATTGAGAAAGTATTTTTTGTGTGTCATTAAGAAAATTTCTTTCTAAGAGACTGAGGGCCCTGCCAGGACAGAGAAAAAGAAGACCCTCTGGAGGGGTAAAAGGGTAGCCTAGGACTGTCATCTGGCACCTGGTCTATGTCATGGTAATTAGGTTCTGGTTCTGTTCCTTAAAACATCTCATTTGACAATTAGAATTTACTCTGCTCATTAATAAACATGACACTGTGTGTGAATAGCCAGCAGCTATTGATCATTTATGGTAGATAAGTGGTTTTTATATAGTTCTTTTTTTGTCCTGGTCTTTTATAGTTTGCTCCTTTGGTATATTTAAAATAAAAAAAACAGCTATTACCAGTCAGATGTGTGGGAGAATTTAAGATTAACATAAAGTAATATACTTGGCTTTTTTCTTTTCAATATCGACTTAAACAGTTTCCCAGTGTTTAGAGGGCCACACCATTTTAAAAATAACAATGGCTATAAAATTTTTTTTTTTTTTCTGGTATTGAAATGAAGAAAGTGAGAGGAAAGTTAGTCATTTTAATTTGTAAAAGATAGCTTCAGGGAGGCTTGTAGTCTAGGTAATGCTTAGTAAAAATTGATTTAGAAATTTATATGCTTAAATTAAAGGGCTATTTTAATCAAATGGAATGAATTTGGCAATGTGTGTTCAATAACTGACACAGTGAATAAAAGGGACAGTTAACTTTATTCCGAAAATCTATAGAGCCTCAAGAACATCAGGTATGTGCTAGACAGTCAAGTACAACAAGTCTTAATGAATGTAATGGTGCTACAAATACATGTTATGTTGTGTGCTTTTATAGGAAAGGCAGCAATTTACAATTATATTAATTATATTATTTTATAATATTGTATTAATTTTAAAGGGGTTGGTCTCAGAGAAGTTTTGTTTTGTTTGTTTGTTTGTTTGTGTTTTTTTGGAAAGAGTCTTGCTATGCAGATCAGGCTGGGCAGCAACTCACTATGTAGGCCATGTTGGCCTCGGACTTGGGGTGACCCTCCTGGCTCAGCCTTCTGAGTGCTGAGATTGTGGGTATGTACCATGCCTGTAGGAGTTGTTTTCTGAGTGAACACACAAATAGTAAGAGTTTCGGGGTAAAAAAATGGAACGCTACGATATTTGTGACTGTTGATCATGCTATCTCAACCTGAGTGGATTAAGAAGCACAGCGGATTAGCCAAACTCTGTGCAAGGCGTGTCTGTGTATGATTGACAGGTAGGCCAGCAAATGAGGGGGTGAAGACTCAGTCTGATCATCCAATAGTGTGTATGCTGTACAAAACAGGAAGTGTGCCTGTTTCTAAGGTGCTCCTAGCCTTGTCATCACCTCAGGCATGGTCTCTAGTTCTTCAGCCTTCCACTGCTGATTCACACCACCACCTTGGACTGGTGCTGCGCCTTTATCGCTCTGGTTCTCTGGCTCCCATCCCTTGGAGCTGAGCAGCTACTGGATTCGCTGTCTTCAGTGCTGAAATGGTACCTTGGACTTCTCTGCCTGTGATCCCATAAGCCTGCCTAATAAACACCCACACAATCATACGTGTATTTCCTGTTGATTCTGTTTCTCTGGAGAACCTTAACTCATTCCCTAAGTTTGCTGTACAAAAATCATTTTTGTTTCTTTACTTTAAAAATACATTTTGACCTTTACTCTAAATATGTACTTCTGGAGCACAAATACTGTTACTTTTTTTGGAATA
>NW_004524585.1:5788811-5818682 GCF_000260255.1 Octodon degus | reverse complement strand
TATACTTAGTACACTTAAAGCTGTGAATCTGTTAAAATAAAAACATTAAAATGCTCTAACAACTTGTATGTATACATGTAGTCACCAATTTTGTTTATTAGTAGCTGGATAGATTCTAAGTAAGTAAGTAAGTGGGCATATTCCATAAAAGATACAAGTTTGTCTGCTCTTTTCTTTTCATGTATATTGTTATGTAAATTTACTTAAATCTGTTGAATGTTTGGTGAAATATGTCTTTAAGCAGGTTCTTGAAATGACTATTTTTTGATAGTATAATACTCCATAATATGAGTGCATCTCATTAACTTAATTAGTACTTGTTCTTGGTAAGTATTTGTTTTTAGGTTGATATCTTACATTATTGCCTCTACTTATAGGAATCTTTGGGGTCTACTTCATGATTTTCCTATAATAAAATCCTAAATGTAACTCTTGTGAATGAATAACGTAAGTGTGAATATTTTATAGCTTTTAGTATGAAATTTTTATGTAACCCACAAATAAGTTTTAGAGTCCATACACACTGTTACTCTATGTGTTATTACTGTTTGATAAAGATTAACTCACAACTATAGTATTTCTGGAACAGTGAAAAATATGTTGACAACATGGTCTGCTGGAGAGCACTGAGTTACTTCTTTTTACTTACCATGTGTATTATCATATCTTTGTACATTTTTATTACAGGCAAAAATTGGGAACAAGGAATATAGTAAGAAATTTGACATAGTATATATATTAGCAACAGCAATAAAAATAAAAATGTAAACAAAATTCTTGCATGACTTTTTGTTTTTCTAATCAAATCTATATTCTATTGTCTTCTATTAAGGAAAATTAAAGAAGTATAATGCATTAACATTGCCTTCTAAGAAGAGCTAATGATGTAAATAATATTCATATTTTTTATTATTACAAGTAAATGAACACATTTGTACTGTACTACTCCTGGACAATTGGGCAACAGCTTATTATTAAAAAGATGGCTAATTCATTCATTTTTATATTTATTATTGCATATATGTACATAATGATTGCATACATTGTGGAATGTTGGTACATATATGTTAACAGCTTTTGCTTTATATGTTTGTTTTCTATGCCCATTACTCTACTTTTAAATTCTACACAATACTATATTCAATCAGATACTATGAATGAAATGCCTCTAGCACTGGCAAATATGGTGTTTAAATATCATAGACATTGAGCTTAAAAACTTGAGATATGCAAAAGATATTCCTTTGTAGAGTGACAGCTTAGATTAAGAAGAGAATGTGCCTCTTACCCTGCCTTAAGTGACAGGAAAGTCTTTTAAAATAAGAATTGATTATGATGATTATGATAGTGGTAATTTTTCCATATTATTTTAATAAAGCATGAGCTGGGTAATCATGGAGCCAGAACTTTTCTCTGTTCAAAAAGATGAATTTGTTTTTCTCTGGAATGAATTAGATATTTGAGAACAGCGGCTTGTGTCATTATGTCAAAGCAGGGTAATTTGAGTTGTCTTAGTTGCACAGGGGACTTTTAATTTTTCATCATGTTGCACCTACCTAAGTTGTTGTTGTTATTATTATTATTATTATTATTATTATTATTTGTATTTAGTAAGGGTCTACAGGGTCTCACTACATAGATCAGACTCATATGATCCTTCTGTTTTCAGCCTCCCAAGCGCTGGAATTACAGGAGGTGCACCACCATGCCAGTCTCAATTGCCCTCTCAGAGTGCCCTGGGGGCTGGGCCTGCATGGCATGCTGGGGATTGAAATCCCAGTCACTGCACCTGCCTAAGTAGGTACTGTATTCTGCTGAGCTATCTGGCTGGCCCTGAATTCTAAATTAAATAAACTTTCCATTTTATCCTAAAATAAATATCAAAAAGTTGTGGTTATATATACTATGAATTACTCATAGACCTTTAAATAAAACACAAATTTGAAATTAGAGTAGAAAGCAAACATATCTATGTTGAATACTTATGAAAGCGTATTTCTATAAATTATTATACTTAGGACCTGTGAAGCTAAATCATATAAACATTTAATTAATTGGAATTCTGAATGAAAACATGATACTTAGTTGTCTTAATGATGACATAGTGTGTTAGTACATGATGGTACTTAATGACATGTCATTATGGTAGCCAGTTGAATAAATAAAAAGGAAAGACCAAGTGGCTTTAAAATATTAGTATAGCAGAGATCTTGAGAGAATAAACTTTTAAAAACTTCTTTTAAACCTGCAGAATTTGTGTCCCTCCTCCAGGATTTAGTAGCTGTCTAGTAATCAGTATCCTCATCAGCAAAATAAGGATTATAATTTTATTATCTTTGAGAAATGAAAAGTAGTTCATGAAAAATAGTTACTATTTTATTAATACCTCTTCAGTCTTTAGAAATCATCAATGTTATTTGAATTTTGTTATGATTTAGAAAATTATTTTTGAACATAGATTTTAAGTATATGAAATGCCTTTTTTTGTTAAATTGTCTACACCTAGAACAGTTTATTTTAATTTTAAAGGGAATAGATAAACATAAAAATGAAACTAAGTTTCAAAACAGAATAGTAGGACCGTTACAGTAGTTGCTACATTGTGTATTGTTGTCTTCCTAGTGGTTATTCAGAAGAGGAGATAATTGGCATGCCATCTTGTCTATACAATGCTTACTTTTCAATGAACTAAGAAAAACTAGCTGAATAACTGTCTTAACTATCTATGTATATACTGGTTTTCCTCTTTCTTTCTGTAAGTGAAATCAGTCAGACCCAAATTTGTAAGCATTGTATTGTCTCAGTAGAGGAAATGAACAGGTAAATAAGATCCAAAATATTCTGTAAAAATTGTGAACTGGGAAGAAAAGACATACTTTGATGGAGGAAAGAAGCAAAGTAGCGTAGTTTATATATTTCATTAAATTGCTCTGAGCAGAATAGAAACTTGATAACCAAAGTTTATTGTTGCTCATATTTCATAAATGTTGTGTCCATTTTAACTGCATTGTATAACAATTGTGCTCTGGGCAGTCCAGGTCCAAGTCCAACAATTTCTTCTCATTATCTTCAGACAGCAAGAGCTCTATCTTCATATGTTTTAGTATTTATAAATATGGAATTTATTATTCAGTGTAGACACATTTCATCAACATAACAAGAGCTCAAGAGGGACATACGAAGAGAAGAGTTTGTAATGGTAAAATACAGTGAAACAAATTATAAAGTGTACCTCTTAGGGTTCTTAGAAAATATTCTACTCAATGTTTAGTTTAGTATGGCTCCCAACAGTTTGTCTCTGGGTATACATTTCTCTCACTTATCTTCTTCAAAACTCACATTTCACAAAAGAAAAGATGGTTGGATACTGGATATGGTAGTAGCAGGGTAAGAAAATGATTCAGCATTAAGTCAAATAGTGGCATTAATGGTAACAGGAAAGAATATTAATACACATAAGAAATGTCATCTTTCCAGGCAACAGGGAAATTCTAGCTTATTCACTGATTTATATTAAAGCATGGTATCTCCACAATTAATTCCGAATGTAGCCAAATTTTAAAACTTTAAGTTGATAGTTTGACATTCCATAAGATCTTAAAAAAAACCCCAAAAAAACCAAAACAACAACACGGTGGATAATTTGGTAGCAAGAAAGATTTGTAGAGCTTGATTTGTCTGCCAATTATATAATTACTTCAATAGAGTTGAGATTTATTTGCATTTCATTAAAATGTTGATTTCCATCCATGTTCATATATCCTTATCAAATATTTTTGATGGGCTATAAAACTAATGTAGCTGGAGGTATAATTTGTGTCTAAAATTTGAGACCTGAACCTATAGGTGAGTTATCCTGTTTTCAATTTCTGCATGACTGAGACCGCATCGAAGAAACTGAAGTGATGAACCTAATGGGTGAGAGTTTTAGTTTGCGTTGTAAGTGTCCCTCAGTGCCATTGTGTTATAAACTTGGTGCTTTTGGCAGGTAGTGGCATCTGCAGGTTGCGGAACCTAGTGAGTAACCTGTGGATCGCTGGGGCTGAGGCCTAAAAGGGATATTGGGATCCTAGCCCCTCTCTCTTGCCCTCTGGAATGGTTCTGTTCTATACCTGATACTGCTGTGGTATGCTGCTGCCTTGCCAGGGTTCCCAAAGCAAAGGGGCCAAGCAAGTGTGACCAGAAACCTTGCAAATTGTGAGCCCAAAGAATTGTGCACACTCAAGTTGCCTTGTCTCCTTACAAGTTGGTTGATCTTAGATGTTTATTATAGAGATGAAAAATTACCAACCACATTGGGTGAATAAATGACCATTTTTTCCCAGTAAAGAAGGAAAATAAGTAAAACAAATTTCCTTTCCTTTGTTGTTTTGTGCTTCATCAGTTATCAAATTGATTTTGTGATCTCTTCAATGGTGTTTTCCTCGCTGCCCTAATAAGTAGTCACTTTCACAAAACTGGCACGTTGTTTTTAATAGGCTAACTTGCTAATTGGGGGGGGGGGCAGAATGACAAACTGAATTCCTTAGTTTTAAGGGTACCTGGTCAATATGATTGAAACAGTAAGCAAATAGAAGACCTGCAAAGACCCTTGTTTCTTCCACTACCTTTACTGTTATTTGATGTGCAAGTCAAGTTTCACCCTTTGACCAACAGCCAGGGTTGTGTAGCAGCTCGAGAGTGTTCCAGCGAATTCTCTTACCTATCTGATGTCTCCCAACCTCTTTTTGCTCTTGAATGTACTTCATACTCTCACCTTCCTTTGTGTTTAATATTTTATTTAATTTTTGTAACTATTCCCTTGAGTTTCTTTCTTTAATAACTCTAATTTCTCCCATCTAGGCTCCAAGTTCCTTTTATATTGTATTGTGTTCATACTGGGAAATAATAAATGCTTGGAAAATATGAACAATTGGCTTTTTTTTAACCTGGGGATGATTCCTTTTTTGCGTAGAACATGTGTGGGCAGACTCCTCCCCGTTGGGGCTCAGTAGTAGTGCAATGCAAGAACTTTCTACACAGAGTTCATTTGTGTAGCTCCACAAACCAACCAACCAACCAACCAACCAACCAACCAACCAACCAACCAACCAACCAACTAACCAACCAAATAATATTTGTTTTATTTGGAACTCTAGACAAAGTCTCCTGAATACCGAACTGAGTGATAAATCATATTTGTGCTTTCACAAATTTTACTCAGAACTCCCTATGGAATTTCAAAGCAAATTTCATCCCAAATGCTACGTTTCCTGGTCCAGCAAAGCCTACAAATTTGCTATTAAAATTTGATTAGAAAGACAGGGATTTTCTTTTGACAACATTTCTAGACATAACATTATTTAATGATAGAATTTTCTGAGGATGTGTTCATTCATCTGCATCTGTCATTGTTTCATCCTTCTAATCATCAATGGCCCAAGCACTGCCCTCTCTGTGAACCTTTCTTCTGAGTTCTATGAAATTTATGCACCTTGTAAACCAATTTCCCTATGCTTTCAGATTTGTCAGTGGGTCTTCCTTCTGCTTACTTATTTTAATAGAAGTCAGTCTGTAACCTTAGAATCCTTACAGTTGCTTCTGTTCATGTTCCTGTGGTTACCTATGTACTGTGTATCTGAGAGTATATTACAATTTTGCTTGCTAACAATACAGAATTGCATCTTTTTTGTCTATGTCTATATCTATATCATTCATTCTCTCTCTCTCTCTCTCTCTCTCTCTCTCTCTCTCTCTCTCTCTCTCTCTCCTATGCTTTTTCTTTGTTACTGTGTCTGTCTTCATCATACTCAGGGAGAGTTGGAGCTCAGCCTCCCACTGACCCTTCTTTTCTCTTTTCCTCTTTTTTAACATTCTTTGCCTTAGTGAACAACCTGTTTAAGAACTTGTCTTCATCGTTCTTCTAGTTTGATGACTTTTATGTCCGATTGTGTTGTTCACTGTCTCATCAGGCTGTTTTGGCACAATCCAAATTACTTCACTGGTGGAATTGTGTACTAAATCCTGCTACTGTCTAGCTTCCACTTGACCCTTCACCCTTCACACTGTTAACCATACTGAGCTGATTTACTTCTTATGTGTCATCAAAACTTTTTGGTGCCTTGTGTATTTAATTTCTGCATTTTTCTTCCATTTTGTAAACTGCAGTTTTCTGCTTTTCTCTCACTCTGCGTCTCCTGGGCCCTTTTCCTTCTACCCTGTGCCTGTGCCTGATTCACCTCCTCTTTCTGTAAACTTCCTTTTCTTGACTTCTCTGCAATCATTCTCCTTCTGTCTAGGTGAGCAGTGGTAAGCTTGTGGCCCACGGGCCTCAGAAGGCATACAGAACCCTCCCTGTGGGCATGAAAGCCAAGTGTTTGTGTAATTTTTTTCCAAATTAAACCTAAGTATTCAGGTTTAATTGCAGTGTTGGCCCTTTGCAATAAATAAATGATTTTGTGTTGTAGTTTTGGGCACTTGGTCTCTGAGAAGTTCACCATCACTGTTCTAGGTTCTACCTATTTTTCTTTAGTTCTTCTATTTAGGTTATTTACATTTTTTTCAAAAGAAATTTTTGCTTTGTGCTTTGTTCTTTTCACTTCTTACCTTTTTTAGCCCCCTGAATTAGTTGCAGTACTTTTACTGTTCTGTTGGTGATTTCCCAATTTTAACTTTTGTCTTACTTCTCCATCAGAGATCTAAAGCTATACAGACTGCTTCCCACTGAGTATATTTACCCAACTACACAATGGATGCTTCAGTTCAGCATATCCAGGGGCTTTGTTGTGTCTTTGCAACTGTGTGCCTTCTGGTATTTTTTTATGTTGGGGAATGACACCAACTAGTAATCTGTACAAGCCTGGATCAATAAATTCTAGCGATTGGTTTACCACAAGCCCCATTGGCTTAACTCAGCTTCAGTAGATAGCTTCGTGACTTCATTTCAGTTTTACACTCCTGTTTTCTCATTGAGACTATAGAATAATGCCTCTGATATTTGATCTCTGACTTTGTCTGCAAGAAACAGACCTTTGGAACATGTGTTGTTTCAACCTGTCCTGCTGCCCCCACAGTCAGCCCTGTTCTCCATCAGCTGTCACTTACTTAATCCTTATCTCAGCATTTTTCTATATGGATCTCTGTTCTTGTAATCCTTTATATTATACTCTTCCTGGACCTTTACCACACTCCATTTATTCTGCTTTATTTGTTTGGATAAGCTGAAACAGTTGATGTGGTTCCTTCATGTATTCTAATGTATCAGTGAGATTTGAAGGGAGGAACAGTGCCATGAAAGGTTCCCAGGGCTGTCTTTGAGCCATGTGCACCCATACTGCTCTGCTTTGAGTCTCTGTGTGGAGACTTTGAGGTGGTCAAGTCTGAAGACACCTGGAACTTGATTCTTTGGTA
The DNA here is from genome assembly GCF_000260255.1 of Octodon degus. Lineage (NCBI taxonomy): Eukaryota > Metazoa > Chordata > Mammalia > Rodentia > Octodontidae > Octodon > Octodon degus. The sequence continues at coordinate 5,811,293 of NW_004524585.1, read as the reverse complement.
AGGCTACTTGCGTGTCTTTGTGTCTTTGCTCTCAATTCTCTCTCTCTCTCTCTCTCTCTCTCTCTCTCTCTCTCTCTCTCTCTCTCTCTCCAATTCTCTCCCTCTCTTCTCCCCCTACCATTCTTCACTTCCTAAGAATATTCCAGAATTTTTGTCTAATGAAAGTAACATTATGGAAGAGACATACCACAAGTATTCTAAGGAGAGATGTTTCCTTGATTCAAAGTGCTGCATTCTTTTATCTCTTTATTGTCTTAAGTTTGTATGTTGTCTTCAATTTAAAAGAGGGGTGGAAGATCAGTGAAAAAAGTGAGGAAAAGGTTTATCAGTTTCTTTAACTTTGAATGTTCTCTGTTAAGACTCTATACAATAAAAAATGAATTACACCTACAATCATGTATAACCAATAATATGACTAAAAATGCAGTGTCTAATGTTAGCATCCTTGGTATTAAATACTAGACACTTCATTAAATTTATTGTTTTATTTTGCATAGTTTTCAGTATACCTGCCTATGTTTACAAAAGTGATCTCTCTGTCTCTCTCTGTCTCTGTCTCTGTGTCTGTCTGTCTGTCTGTCTGTCTGTCTGTCTGTCTGTCTGTCTGTCTGTCTGTCTCTCTGTCTGTCTGTCTGTCTGTCTGTCTGTCTGTCTGTCTGTCTCTCTCTGAATCAAACTCAGGACATTGCACTTGCCAGCTAGGCACTGTGCTACTGAGATGTATAAGCTATATCCATAGCCTTCCATTTCCTTAGTATCTTGTAAGAATAATCTCTCTATAATGATGTGAAAAAGGCAAGCATTACAACCTGACCTGACTAGCTCTCTCCACAAGCTAGTATTGATGTGATCTTATTTTAAGCTTATAACATAAATCTGTTAGTACCAAAGATTGATTACATTGCACATATATAAAATGTTTGTATGCAAATCTTTGAATGTTTAATCTGATTAAAAAATGTACATGCTTTGTAGATAGCTGCTATAGGCAGAATCAAGATGATTCCTGAAGGAATTAATTGCTTTTGCAATTGTTTTTCTTGTCATAACAATGTATGTATGAAGCTGGAAAAGTCAACTACTGTGAGAAAGATTATAACAAGAAATATGAAAATAGTTAGCCAAAGGTGGGGCAATAGCTTGGCAGTCTAAGTGCATGCCTGGTAAATGCAAGGTCTTGGGTTTGATCCCTGGTACTTCATGTTGTGCTAGCCCCAAAGCCTTGGGTTTGACTTGCAAGTCCAGAAACTGGGCGTGGTGGCACACACCTGTAATCCTAGTGCTGGGGACACTAAGGCAGGAGGATCACTAAAAGTCCAGCTGCATAGTTAGACCATGTATCAAAAAAATAAATAAATAGATCATAAAGAAGAAAAGAGTTGGCTCTTGTCTTAACTTAATAATCTTTCCATGATGTACTTTTCATAAATCAATAGTTTTTGGGTTTTTTTTAGCTGTCTTTTTTTCCCCATAATTTTATTGAGAAACAAATAGCAATGAGACAGTTTCAAACCAAATTGGTAGGGCAGTTTCAATAATTAACACATTGCATATATTCTTCCTAGTGGTTAATTGCTGTATAAGATGTGGACATGATATCCTATTTACAAATACTATTAGAACATTTTTAGCTGTCTTTGATTTAAATTGTTTTTCTTTTTCTTTATATATTTGGTCCAGGGCCTCACTATGCAGGTTGGACAGGTAGCGATCCTCCTGTTTTCCTCAGCACTGGGATTACAGGTGTGTACCACTATGCCCAGACTCTGCTGGCTCAGTGTGCCCTGGGAGCTGGGCTGGTGCTTCATTTTAGATTTTTATAGTAAGACTTTTTGTTTTAGATAAGGTCTCTCTGTGTAGTTCAGGCTGGCTTTAAACTCACTTTGTAGCCCAGGCTAGCCTTGAACTTGTAACTCTCCTTCTTCCTCAGCCTCGCAAGTGCTAGAATTACAAGCATGCGCTACCATGCCTGGCAAGCTTTGGGTTTTTTATCTTTAGGCCGTGTGCATGAACTTCCAAGAGCAGAAGATAAACATTTAGTAGAACATATCTCTACCACACACACCTTCAGCTCTCTACCCTCTCAGTCTAGTCTTAAGTTTCCCAAGAGGAACATCAGACACACTTATATGACTATTGAAATACTTCTTAGAACTAGTAATATAGTATGTTATCTTCATAATTTTATTATTCACAGTTTTAGTTTCTTAGGGACTTGATCATTTTCAACTTGTCCTTTGTTTAGTTTTCTAGTCACCTCTAGGCAGTAGTTTTGCCAATACCAAAGTAGAACAGTAAAGCATTTTGAGCTATAGTCAAGCACATTAGGGAGTAAATTATCAGGCTGGCCCAGGTTCCAGTATGGTAAGAAGATTCCCAAATCCTCAGTGGTTTTCCTCAGCAGGATTATTTAGAACTCCTTCCCTTCACTGAACCACTGTCAAGTTTTGGTCCAGACACGAAGCCTGTGAGGCTTGCTCTCCCTTTTGGTATGTTGAGCTGGGGCCTCCATTCATCTTTTCTTGTTCCATTTCTCACTTCTGGAGCTGGGCTATCTATCCATCACTGTATCGCTTATAGGTGTGTCTACAATTTCCTGAATTTATTGCACTGTGTTGGTGGAATGTCTTGCAGAAGTATTTTTTAGACACGTTTTTTAAAGAGGCAAATTTTTGAGCTTGTAGAAGATGTGAAAAAAAATTAATTTACCTTCCTGTGTCTGAAAATTTCTAAGTTAGACAATAATTTCCTCTCAGATTTGGGAAGGCATTTGTCTTTGTCAGGTTTTTCTTTCCAAAACCTGGAGAAACGTGTCAGGTAGTGCATGAGCATAGAATTGAGCAAGGGGCGAGAAGGGTAAGCTAATGCCATATAAGGGCCACACTCCTGCACTACTGTAACTATTTCTCCAAAAATGACACTGATCCATTCATGAGGGTAGCACCCTCCTGACCTACTTACCTTCAGAGCTCCACGACTAAACGTGGTTGTATGGAGGGTTACATTTTCACTGCAGAGTCTCTGTGAAGCATACTCAGACCCTTGTAGTGGTGGGCCATTATCTTCTAGTTTATGAAAATTTTATCTGCAGTCTTCTGATATCTCTTGTTGATCTAAGTTAACCTAGGTCTTTTTTCCCCCATTTATCACTGTAATAGCAAAAAAAGAAACTAATTGGAAATTATTTATGAATGGGTGGAATTTGTTGCCTGTCAGTTGTGTTGTAGATGATCAGGGAATAAGCTGAGTATTCACTTCCTGTGCTCTCTTTTCTCTTATTCTCTGACAGCAGTGTTTCTAGTCTTTTGAGTCAGTTTCTCTTCATCTGAATTTTTAATGCCCCATTTTCTAGTATATTTCTAGAAACTTACAGGTAAAGGAGTTCTTTTTGTAATTGGAATCTTTTGACTTTAAAACCTGTGGGAGTCTGTAAGTCTATAGCTCTTAAATATATTGCAGGTTGCACTTCCCATGGCTGTTACCCTGTTTTCCTAATAAGAAAAGAGCACACATATTTTAAAATAACTTACATGTGAAATAGTGAAGATTTTAAAATTTACACTGAGTCATATTTTCCATTATTTTGCATTCTTAATAAGTTTTATTAAAGGGAGACACTGTGGATTCTATATTTTGGGTGAACACTGTGGAGTTTTCTAAATATTCTTGAGTTTTGTTTTGGCATGTTATTTGGAGATAGTCTGATCCTTTGGGGTCTTGATTTTAAAACTTTCTTGGGGGCACCAGAGCAATGGTCAGACTAAGACTTTTACCCTCCACCACTTAGGCAGGACCCTTCCGAGAATGCTAGCCAGAACCCAGGGCATCGCGGGGTTTTGCAAACTAGCTGGTACTAGAAGACACATTTCCTGGCTCTGTAGCAGGGACAGGTTCCATTAACACGGGGTCTTTTCCTAGTGTGCATTATTCGGTGATCAGCTGAGTGCTTAAGGTTGTTCTGCTGGTCTCTGGAGTTTGTTCTATGTGAGCTAGCTTCTCACTGGTTCTATGTTTAGCTGTCTTGATCTTTTCAGACTCACAGATCTGTCTTCCCAATTCACAGCATCTGCAAGTCTTCTCTGGTTTTTTCCACTTAGGAAAAACAGTAAGAGTAACCAATCTAAGACAATTGTAGAATTCAGCTCATTTGTCCCACCCAAAGAATTACCATTCTTTATTGTCTGATATTCAGGATCTGGAAGGTGTTTTGTGTTTATGTAGTAACAGTTCTGTGTGTTTTGATGGGGTGACAAATTCAGTGCCTGGTGCTCCATTTTAGACAGAAATAAAAACTGTGGTATAGATGTTGATTTTTAACTGATTGTTACCATACATCTTTACTATGAGAAATGCACATTTTCAGAAACAGTTACTACAACAGGAGCAATCTGATAATATAATCAAATTAAAAATGACAAAATTCCTTTGAGAATTTTTTTTTCTAGCTAGTATGTCAGTAAGTACTCTTAAGTGGGCATCACATAGAAATTATTGGTGCAAAGATAGAAAAATTGTTCACTTTTTTTGAGAAAATTTTGCCAGGACAGAAGAGTTTAATAAAGATTATGTTCATCACATAAGAAAGAATAGGAAAGATGGAAGGGAAAATATCATTGATTGGGCTGATTGATGTATGAATTTACATTTAGAAGTCTTTAAAAATGAATTTTAAAAGCAGTTATGCTCAGTGATTAAAAATCTTTAATTAGTTGCATTCCGTAACCATACACACTTAAATGTGGCCAAAGGTAATTTTTATTTCTAAGGAATAGTTCTGCACAGATAAATAAAAATAATGCAAGGGGTTAAAGAACATATTTGCAACATTTTCCATTTACAATTATGAAATGTAAATGTTAACTCATACTTTGACTATGAGTTGTTTTTTAGAATTGCATACTAAAAATAATATGGAAAATTTTCACGTAAGTATGCATATGACAATGTCTATTTTACTCTGAAGTATGCTACTAATTAGGACTCCTAATGAGTTTTGCTTGGAATATTTTCTACATAATATAGGTCCTTCAGGAGACAGTAGATTAAAATAGAAAAACGCTCATTCAAATTTGTGTGATATCTCTGCTTGTGTGTTTCCTGGGATAATTAGTTTAATTTCTCTGGATCTCAGGTCTGTCTTCATGAAATGATAGTAAAGCAAACTGGCTTTTGAATCAGATATGTTTGTGTTTATATTGCTTTTTTTTAGCTAGTAGCTTTGAGTTAATTAATCTTGGGAGCTTTCCTTCCTACCATCTTAAAAATGAGTGCAACTTTGTTTGCATTGTTGGGATTAGAGTTTTTTAAGGAAGTATATAAAAATATTATATTGACTGTCTTTATGAATATTCACTACTGTAATTAAAATCCCTTCCTCAAACAAAACTAACAATATAGTATAACAATGTTAGACTGTATGTATAAATATTTAAAAATATTAAAACAGCCTACATAATGAATAATAATGCCATTTTTATAGTAATTAGAGCCAAATATTCTACATGCACCATAACTTTCCACATTAAAGGCATTAGCTCAATTATTAAACTTTTTAATCTCATTGGTGGCTTACATCTTTTTCTGAGTAGAAGCCAGGGAACCCCCAGATATTTTGGAATCAAGGAGTTTATTTTGGTGACTTAGGTCTCATCGACAATAAAACTGTAACAGGCCATTAAGTATGTTATTGCAAGAATATTGTTAAGATAAAGGGAAAAATGAAGTAGACTTGATTGAATTACCCACTGACACACACTCTATACCAAAATTAAAAAAAGAAAAGAACTGAAGATATCATTGGGCTGGGGATATAGCTCAGCAGCCCAGTACCTGCCTGACAAGCACAAGGGCCTGAGTTTGATTCCTGGTAGATAACAAAGTAATAACTGTATATAGAGATCAATCATTATTGACCAACTTAAAGCATTGTATGATATATAATTTAAAAACATCTCTTTTTATGAATTAATAAATAATAATGACCCAACCTGGGATTACAGGCGTGTGTCACCACATCCAGTCTCAGTGATCTGCTTGTGGAGCCCGGGATGGGTCCAGCTTGGAACACTGAGTTATCTTCTCAGCCCTGAAGTTAATTTTTAACAAGAAAGACAAATTATTTTCCCCATGTAATTTGTTTTTTATTTCAACATTTATTAATCATCATCAAGTAGTACATGATTTATATATAAATCATATATTTTTTGTATCTGTAATAGGTCCATTTTTTAGGTTGCTTAAATTAAAAAAAATTTACATTTATTTTTTAAATCTTAAAATAGTCTTGGATTCAAAAATTGTTATTAAGAAGACATCATTAGGAAACTATTTATATCAGAGAAACTAGAAAGTACTGAAATATAGAAGATGAAACTGGGTTCCAAGATGTTGAGTTTTCCATTGCTGCCTACTTACAGTTAGCTAACAGAACTAAATTCTTTTACTTTTACATTACTTTTGTTGGTGTTACTGTCTCAGTATTGGGGATCTAACCCAGAAACACATGTTCTGAACAGTCTACCACTGGTTTACATTACAGCTCTAATTTTTTTTTTTAAATGTAGCATTCTGATTTGTGTTTAAAAATTTTTTTGCCATAATTTTATTGATAAACAAATAGCAATGAGACAGTTTAAAATCAAATAGGTAGGACAGTTTCAATAATTAACACACTGCATACATTCTTCTTAGTGGTTAATTGTTGTACAAGATGCTGACTCAACATCCTATTTACAAACACCATTGGAACATATCATTCTATTCATTAACAGAATGTAACTATATAACTATCCTAACCACCTTGAATACACAGATACAAAATGGACATTCATCTGTATACCCTTCTTTATTAAATTCTGTTATTTGAATATTATAGGTGTGTAAACTCAGCAAAATATTCTGAAAGAGTTCAGTAGCCCATAATAGTATTGGGTCTTCCGCTTAACTGGCAAATTGTTGACCTGAGTCCCCCACAGCTCAACATAACAGCATGGCTTTATTTCCTATATTTCGTTTTTATACTTTCCTTCTGGATGTTTAAGACTAAGGTAAAGCAGGACCTATGCAACAAGAGTTGTAGCTTTTGGGTCTGATAAGGTCAGTGAAATCCCCCCAGGATTTATCCTGAGATCCTGTACCTCAGATTGAGATCCTTTGTCAGTGTCAGCCATGTGGATGAGTCACGGCCATTGCTTGGCCAATGTGCTCTCTGTGAAAGCCTGAGAGAATGTTTTCTCTCCATGTGACTCTCCTTAGACACACAATATCATCGATCACTTTTCTCTTTGGCCCCTTAATCTCCTTGATCAGAAAATTTGGGACACTACCAAGTTACATGATGTTACAGTACAAGTTCTCATATGTCCTGAGTCTTAATTGACCTTAGAAGACTAGGGCCAAAATGTTGGCTTTCCTTGCAGCCCTCCTTTTTCTCTAATTTTGCTCTGCAAACTTAGGTTGTTAACCATCCAGAAGACAAGCTCGTTGTTATTATCGAACAACTTAGGCTGTTAAGCTTAACCTCACTATCTGTCTACATATCAAACATCTTAGGCATAATATGGAACAGGTATTTTTCATCAACTATTGATATGTTGAACTTTAAGTCCCTACAGAATATGATAAAAACATTTAAAAATTAGAATATATTTTAAAAATAGGCATAAAGAATTATATACTTCTCATGTTTGCACATAAGTCCAAAAATCTCACCATATACAACCTTGAAGCAGGACAGTCCCACAATATTCCTTTTCCTGTCTCTTTGTGTTTAAAATTTTGAAACGATTCTAAGTTTTGTTTTAAAATGAAACATTACTCTCATAGAAGTGTTGTGGAAATCACATTAGAAAATATCTTTGAAAGTGTTTGGTAAATTCCTTAGAAATGTATCCATTACTGGGTGTGAAGATACTAAATTAATTAATATAAAACACAATTTTGGGCAGGCCAGATAGTTCAGCAGACTAAAGCGCCTGCTTAAGCAGAGTACAGAGGCTGAGGTTTGATCCCCAGCCTGCCATGCTGGCCCTGTCCCCGGGGTGTGCTGAGATGGCGCTTGAGACTGGGTATGGTGGTGTGCATCTGTAATCCCAGCACTTGTGAGGCTGAAAACAGGAGAATCACTATGAGTTCAATCTACATAGTAAGACCCTGTAGACCCTGTGCTAAACACAAAAAATAAAATAAAATAAATAAAACAATTTCATTTATTAGGGGTGTGTGTGTGTGTGTGTGTGTGTGTGTTTGTGTGCAGGGTCTCACTACACATCTTGGACTCGTAGTGATCCTCCTGTTTTCAGCTTCCCTAGTGTTGGGATTACAGGTTTATGCCACCGTGCCTGGACTCCATTGCTAGCTGAGCACATTTATGTGTTTTATACTTTTGTTTATCTATTTATTTTTATTGTATTTTCAGGGACAGGTCTACAGGGTGTTCAGGATCTCACTACTAGATCAGACTCATAGTGATCCACCTGTTTACAGCTTCCCAAGAGCTGGGATTACAGGTGCGCACCACCACACCCAGTCTCAATTGCTGTTTTAGCTCACCCCGGGGGCTGGGCCAGCACCACAGGCCTGGAATCAAACCTCCAGCCTCTGCGCCTGCTTGCAGGATCTTTAATCCGCTGAGCTATTTGCTGGCCCTTGTTTTATACTTTTCAAAAGTTGTCCTAAAATTAAGTATTTTTTTCATATCTCCAAATTAAGTAATAGTACTATTATTAAGTGATACTCGGAAAAAGTATTTGTTTTGTTCAGGACGATAGAAATAAAATAGCTAAGATTTAAATCTAGGTTTACCATATTATACTCTTCCACTGGCACTTGCTTGCATGAATTTACCTTAATTTTTCTTTTCTTGAAGGTCTATCTATATTTATATCACAACTAGTAGCTGCTACTGGCCAGGCATCATTATAATTGAACTCATACATTTATCATATGATAGTTCTCAAAGTGACTGAGAAGATAACCAAGAATGCTGTTTGTATGCCATGGCAAGTTTCAGGTGTGAGATAGCCCAATAAAAGGAAAGATGAGGTGGGGATGGATTGGAAGAGGATGAGAGATGTTTGAGTATGTCAGATTGGTCTTCTTGATAGGGACATGTGGAAAGGTACAGGGTTACAAGAGAACTTGAAGAGTGCACATAAATTACAAGCTAACGCTACAGACTGGATACTGTCAAGGAGCTAACATTATAAGAGTGTGGAGACTTCTGATCCAGGACATATTCTATACTTTTCTTAAGCTCTTGACTTTTTATTCTGATGTGATGTGGGAGAAAGAATAGTGAATGATTTTAAGCCATGAAGCAACTAGCTGAGGGTACTGTTTTGGACGTATCCTTCGTTTGGTTTTAGTAAGTCTTAGCTGGATATGAGAGAACATTTGGAGGAGCAAGATTTGTTGGAATTTGAGATAGGTACAAAATGCATGTAATTTCTGGTGCAAATTTCTGTTGAAAGATTCATTATAGTAAATGAACTATTTCTCAATGATAACCATTTGTGCAGCTATGTCATTGAATGTTGAGCTTCTTGTAGGCAGTACTTGCCCTGGTACTAGTGCAAGTCTGGATGCACTGAATGTGTGTGCTTGTATGGTTGATGGTGAATATTGTATGAAATAACTCTACAAGTTGATAGTCCTTTGTGCAAGATAAAGGATCAGAAATGTTTCAGCTTTTGGATTATCTTAGATTTATAATATTTGCATCAGCCAAATATTTCTAAGAGAAATTTCTGAGACATTTCTAGGTAAATGGAGGCATCTTGAGACTATACTCTTAAGTAAAATAAACTGGATACCACACTGTTTCTCTGGTGGGAGCAACTAAAAATGCAAGTAAGGACCAATATGTATAACAGATTTTGGGAAAGAAAAAGAAAATGTTCAAATGGGAAGGGAAACAAAAGGAAGGGAGGGGGAAAGGAAGGAAAGACCAAGAAAAAAGCATAGAATGAAAGTATGGAAACAAAGCTTTTGTTAATAATGAGGGGAAGAAGGTTTGAAAGGGGTAGAATGTGGAAAAGAAAAAGAAGCAAAATCTATCATGTACAGGTATAAATAAATTCCATGTGGTGAATGTTATCGTTATGTGTATCTAAAATTTAGCAGTAAGAATTGTCAAAATAAAGAGAAACACACAATTTCCTTCTGCATCACCTCACCCTTATACAGAGATCCTCAAGGCCACTTTATACAGCACTTTTGTCACAACCCATTTTTGACTTAAATTTCTTATTTGAAATTTTTCATTGTGGTGTCCTGTTATTCAAAATTTTTTGGATTTTGGAGGATTTCTAATTTTCATATTAGTAATTGTCAATCAGTATTGTTAGAAATCACAATATGTATAGAACAAAATAAAATTGGCAGAGAAAAGAGAACATGTTGGGTCTCAGTTAAGATTCAGAACTCTTAGATTTTTAAAAATCTGAGATAAATACTTCAGATAATGGTCCAAAGATGATATGAAAGAATGACTTCATGCAGGAGGAATTATTGTTTCACCATGTGACATGAGCTCAATTAAGAGCTGTTGCTATGTCGTGAATTATAATGACCCTATCCCTCCCTGCTGGGAATAAAATGTACTTCGACAACTGTAATAAGTTATGATAATTGTTGTGATAGAAATTTGAACATAAAGAAAGTTACTCAGACCAAAACAAGTTTTTCAGCATATTAAACTGAAAGAAATGACAGAAGTTGCCAAAGGTTAGGGCTTGATCTCTTAATTCTGTACGTGCTACTCAAGTATGACTTTTCTTCTTAGCATGTCCAAGAGGTGTGAGTACTATATGAAAAATGAAGGGGAAATAGTGAGACCCAAGAAACAATTTTTGTGTTGGTGGATGAAAAGGTTCAAGATAGATGGTTAAGAATCTGTTCTAAGGTTGAAACGATTCCTACCATGTTTTAGCAAGGTTTTTTAATAATAGAAATGGACAACTTTATTCTAAAATTGTTATGAAATGGGAAAGTCTTTGGAATAGCCAAAGACAATTCTGAAAGAGGAAGAATACTGGAGGAATTAGCCTTCTCAATGTTAAATCATATTCTTCAGCTACAGTGTCAAAGACAGTGTGTTTCTGATGGAGATACGGACCAATGGCACAATAGAATTGAATAACAAACAGAGAAATAGACCCACACACATATGCCCAGTTAATTTTAAACTAAGGAGCAAAAGCAGTACAATGAAGCAAAAATAATCTTTTCAAACAATGGTGATGGGGTAATTGGATATGGAAAGCTAAAAAAAAATCATGCAGTTAAATGTAAGTTTTGTTAAAAACAGAAGAAAATCTTTAGAAGCTTGACTAGGCAAGTAGTACTACGACCTAACACTGAATGTATGATCCCGCTAGAAGGAAAGAAGAAGCCTTGTTTGTGCATCATTGAAATTCACTTCTTTTGCTTTGAACAGAGGCTCTCTAGCAAGGTTACAAAGACAAGTTGCAAACAAAAGAAAAGTTTGTAAGGAGCATTTTGACAATGATCTTGTTCCTAGAAAATACAAAAGAGCTCCAAAACTGTACATTAAAAAGAAACAACAATAATACTAAGTAGAATGCTGTTAGAAGAAATACACAAAAATGCAGTTTCACCAAGGAAGGCATACAGAAGAGAAATGAGCGCATAGAAGGTACTTGATATCATCAGCCACTAGAGAAGTGAGAGCTAATTCCACAATAAGGATATCTGTACATACTTATCAGAAAGAGTGAAGATGTAAAAAATTAGTATTAACTTTTGACAAAGATGTGCACAAATCAGATCACTAAAGTGTTGCTGGTGGAACTGGGAAATGGTACAGCAACTTTAGAAAAATTATGGAATAAATGTACTTTTTGTTGATTTTATTTTTTTCTTTTTGAGACAAAGTCTCACAACATAATTAAGGCTGGTCTTGAGCTCACTATGTAGCACAAGCTGGCATTAAACTCACAGTGATCATCCTGCCTCAGTTTCCTGAATACTGGGATTACAGCCATGCCCACCATGCCTTGCTGTAGTAATTGCTCTTAAAATTGAACATAGACTTAACAAATGACCCATTTTCATTCAGAAATTGTATACAAATATTCATGACGGTTTCACTGCCACAGTCAATATATGACTAAAATGTCACCTCCTTGTGGTGGAATACTAGTTAGAAATAAAAATGAATAAGTGATTTGTAGAGCCTCCACTTTATATGAACATGAGTACAGTTTTGTGTTGAGAAGCAAAAGAAGACTCAAAAGAATATATGCTGCTTGAGTATATTTATTCCATATTTCTGAACTAAGGTACAAAGATGGAGAACACAATGGGGTTTTCAGATGTTGGTCATATCAGTGGTGATATGGCTGTGAGCAGAGAGCGCAAGGGGCTTGTCACCATGCAGTTAGGCACCTCTCCTGTTGGGGCTGTCACGTGAAGGTGCACTTGTGGTATGGTGGCCTGGAGGCGCACACACACTCAGGACCCTAACTCATGTCTTCATGACTGGTGAAACCCCACTAAGCCCTTGGATTGTATTCTTTCTTATTTTGATGATGTCTTCTCTTTATGCAGAGCATTAACACTGTGGTAAAAGATGGGAGACGTTGAGCCTAGCCATGAGCCTTTCTTTGCCTTTTATAACAATCTGTACTAACCTAAAAATAATAATTAAAAATAGTGAACATTAATAGTAATAAATGCCTTTGGGGGAAGTAAATTTTCCCCCAGCCATTAAACAAATTGCTGGAAATAAAGTTAATTCAATCTTAGGAATATTTCAGCCAGTTTCCTGTGAAACAATGCATTCAGTTGTGCCCATCTCTTTTCCTCCCTCTGTTCCTGCCTGTTTTCTTTCATTGATTATTTAGTGTTGAAGACACTTTGAAGGATACTGAAAGAACAGAAGAGAAGATATGTGTGGAAAAAATCTTCAAACTAGATTTGAGTTATACACCCTGACTTGGCAAAGGCATGACTGCTTGTCATTTACTTTTTAAAAAGTCAGTGAAGGCATATTGTTATCCATGTCCAGTCCAAAATACTCTTTTTGCCAATTCTCAGTTCAAAATATGAGATTGACTTTAGATTTAAAATCTGAAATGAATAAATGTAAACACCCACAAAAACATAAATTCCCTTATAAATAATATTTCTGCTTTCAGAAGATTTTAAATGGATCTTTCAAGCTTACCTTTCATTTGGTTGAATATTTCATTATTAAAATTAGCCATGACTTCTCTCTCTCTCTCTCTCTCTCTCTCTCTCTCTCTCTCTCTCTTTCTCTTCCTTCCATTCTCTTTCTGTCTGTCTGTCTTCCTGCCTGCCTGTCTTTACTCCCTCCCTCCCTCCCTCCCTCCTTCCTTCCTTCCTTCCTTCCTTCCTTCCTTCCTTCCTTCCTTCCTTCCTTCCTTCCTTCCTTCTATTATTCAGGAACTGCTATGGTCATTCTTTCAAGTTAAATGGAATAGAGAAATCCTGTGCAGAATAATCCTATCAGCCATTAGGTAGGTAAGATTGAGTTAGGTCCCTGTTCTGTGCCTTGTGCAAATTCTGAGCCAACACTCCATTGAAAATAAACTCTTAAAAGGCAAGTACTACTGTGATTATTTGACTCACTTTTCCTTCTGATTTACAAATGTTCTTGTATTTTGTTTAGCATTCTTTTACACTAAATCGCCTTTCCATTTATTTAGAGAGAAATGATATTCTTTCTATTTAGAGAGAATGGGTATTAGGTTAAAATTGTCTGTGAAGCAAAAGTCATCATCCATTAGGAAACAATGGAAAACCATAGCTTAGACATTTTGCCTCATACAGATCTCGATGCTAGTCTTTCTATTGGTGGTTTCTATGAGCTCATTTATTTTACATAGTGCTCTGCTTTCCATCATCTCAGTCTATTCTCCTTACTTTCTCACCAGCCTTCCTGAAAGCCTGTATTTGCCTATCAAAATGCATCATGGTGTTCAATAAAATAAAATAGCTTTTTTAATAGTATCCACCCTTATTAGAAAGCATTTGAATTCCATAACAATTATCCCCTACAAATTATCCCATCTAGAGTGGTAATAGTGAATGTGATTTACTGACAATGTGGCAAAACACATTTATTTTCTTTGCTTGAATATTTCTTTCTACTCTAATTTACTTCTATGAATTCTTTCCCTCTCTGTAACTTCTGAAAGACCTAGATTAAGAAAACTAACATTGCTTTTACATATCACACCAACTTCTGTTATCTAGATTAGTCTGAATCTCAAACATCCTTTATCAGGTAATTTCACTGCACTTGTATAAGTCTCAAGTTCCCAGTGAATTTTTGTGTGTTGGACAGAGAACTTGAAGACACAGTGTTAAATTTTGGCTAGGAGGTTGAATAAACTTTCAGAATATTCTAGTACCTGTGTTAGTTAATTTTCCATTGCCTCAATGAATTACTCATGGCAACTACCTTATCAAGTAAAAAAAAAATCATTTCATCCACAGTTTTGGAAGTTAGAATACAAGATTGGATGAGAAGATTCCAGTTGCTTGGCATCTGGCGATCGTGGCAGGTGGGAGCATATCACGTTAAAAACATGTGAAGGAGCCAAAAGTCCCATCCTGCAGTGAAACAGAGAAAGAGAGAGTGAGAATGTGGCCCCACAATTTCATGATGGCTCCCTGGCATGACTTAGGGGCCTATCTGGCATGAACTTGCAAATGTTTCAGAACCTCACGATAACACAGCTGGACACCAAGCGTTTAATGCAGGGACTCAACACTGCAGGTCACCTTTTACACTCAGAGTTTGCTGTCCTTCTCCAGTCTATGAGAAAAAAAGACTAACAGTATTTGAGCTTTTATATAGTAAGAGGATAATGGCTTCAATCGGGTCATTTCTTTACTGGTGTTGAGAGGTTGCTTCTCAGTGGCTGCTTCTCATTTTAAAAAATCTCCTTTAAGCAAGCTTGAGCAGTTAGAAAATCAGTCTTGTATTTTAGCTTGAATGTATATTACCAAAAATACATAGTTCCTATTACTAAAATGGAATAAATGATACCTATGCCTTGTGAAGTCTCAAAAGCACAGCATTTCTTCCCAACTCCACATGTTTCTAAGCTGGGGTATGTTCTGTGCAAGTTGAGATTTTGGGGTCCCTAGGACAGTGACCAGCTGGCTCAGTGATCTTCAGAAACAGGTCTCAAAACCAGTAAACCTTCCTTTGAATATGCATAATTTGGAATCCAGATCATTAGACTTTAAGGCACAACAGACTTATTGATTACAACTATATTATTTATAGAGAAGGATTCCACAACATGGAAAGATAATCAATTGTGTTCAAGGATAGGAGACCTGGTCTCTTCTGATGTCCTTTGAACTTGAATTGAAAAACTGGCTCAACTCCCATCTTCTACATTACAGAGTTCTTTTTTTCATTCCAACATTTCTTTCAGCTGAGTGTGAACTGAGCAAGCCATTGCTGCCACAGTCTGGGTTGATCCAGGATAGGCAAAGCACTTTGCCATAATTCTCCTCCAAAATTAGTATCAGGAGGACAGCAAATTGAGAAATTCCTTAGTTATTCTCCTATGCTACCTAACTTCTTCCGACAGATGCTGTTAATGCATTCATAAGCACTGGCTCTAACTGAGCTTATGTCTTCCTGTTCTGTTACTGTATAACCTTAGAGCTTATTATTTCCACACATATGCGTTGAGCACATCCTGTGAGTTACTAGTCAAAGAGTTGATGTCCTGCAGGTAAAGAACACAGGTCAAGATTCCTGCTTTCCTCAGGCTCACAGCCTAGGAAGGAGGGAAAGATAAGTTGGCAATACAGGTAGTTGGCTCTTTTGGACCATATCAGAACAGTGGCATAGGGATAGGTTAACAGAACAATCATGCAACTTTCTCGTCTCTTTAAGTCCTTCTGTTAAGAAAGTTATGGATGCTTTGATATTTTGACTGAATGGGTCAGCAATTATTGATGAGCAAGTATTTATTTTTATTAAGATGAATTCTGTGTTTAGTGGTCACCATCATGAGTAGACAATTCTAATTGAGCCATTTCTTGCAAATTAAAACAACACTGAGATTCTCTCTAACCCCGGAAAGAATGGCTATCATAAAAAAAAAAATCAACCTATATTAAGTGCTGGTGAGGCTGCAGGGAAAAAAACTTTTTTACTGTTGTTGCGAGTGTAGACTGGTGCAGCCTGTGTGAAAATCAGTGGTGTGGAGATTCTCCTAAAAATTAGAATCAGAGATCTCATTTGACCTCACTATTCCTTTCTTGGTACTTTTCTGGAAGAATTAAAAATATCATAGCACGGTAATATATGTACACCCATGTTTATTTCAGCACAATTTATAATATCTAAATTTTGGAAACAACCCGAATTTCTATCAACTGAGGAATGGATAAAAAGACATGGTAGTTTTATACAATGGAGCATTACTCAACTATAAAGAAAGACAAACCCAAATTTCCATCAACTGAGGAATGGATAAAAAAGACATGGTATTTTTATACAATGGAACATTACTCAACTATAAAGAAAGAAAAACTTAGACTTTTATAGGTAAATGCATGCAACTAGAGACCATATTCATTAGTGAAATAAATCAGATCTGCGTGTGTAAATATCATATTATCTCATTACTGTAAGGAATAGTGCTTATATTGTTTGATATATTGTTGGATCAATTTTGCATACCTATATCTGATAATCGGAGCAACTACTTCGAAGATAAAAACATGTAATGTAATAATCATTATTAATTTCCTATTATCTTATTTTGAAATTCTGTATCATTTTTGTTGTTTTTTTAATTCTCTTTAAAATAAAAGAAAAAGTATTAAGCCATCTCTGAAAAAGACACTAGCTATTTACTTAAAGAATATAAATTTTTGTTTCAGAATCTTAACCTTCTCTGTTTTGATCCCTTCAGGGTCTGTCACAATTCTGTATAATGCTTCACCTGCCCTAGACTATGAGCAGCATTGTTCCTGTCAGTTTATAAGATTTGTAGTGTATTTTCCTGGATTTTTCCCTCAGGTGTTGAAATGTCCAGGTTTCCTTGGCATGAAATTAGAATGTAACATTAATATACAAATAAAAGTGCTGAGGTGAGGTTCCCACATGCAGGTCCACTGCTTCATCTCATCAAGTGTTTAGGGTTCTCTACTTATATTATGATGAAAGTAGCTTATTATTTCAAAGTTGAACTTATTCAGAATCAATTCAGTTCTCATAGTTTCATAGTTTCCTCAGTTTCATATTTCAAATGCAATATGAAACTATACTAACACCTATTGGAGAAATTTTAAGCAATAAAAATTTTCAAACCTAGCAATTTCTGTGTGGCCTGGATTGAGATTGTAAGTCCCTTTCAGTGAAGAGTAACATTATGAGATCTGAGGGCTGAAAAAAAAAACACCAAAAAACCAGTAATGCCTCAAACTGAGAGTAGCATTTTGTGGATGCTTCATTTTACAGTTCTTGTTGTTGTTTTGCAGGGTCTTTTTGGGGAGCAGTTACAGGAATGAAGTGTCTCAAATTTCTTCGCAGACCCTGTAGAATTTTTCTTGTTGCATCTTTGTGTTCTGTAGCTTATTTCTCCTGTTCTTGAATTCTTGAATGATTTACATCAAATGACATTTGCCCAACTTGAGCTTTTAAAAGTCTTCCTTTATCATTTATTTACATTTTAAGTTGTAGTAATTTAAAGAAGGCATTTTGTAGACAAGATTTATGAATTACTTCTGTTATCCCTTATGTGTTTTTACATACCAGATTAATGTATACAATACACTTCCATTCCAAATGAGTAGGCAAATGTTGTTTTAAAAAATAAATTTATGATATATATTTGAATTTTACAACATATTGTAATATGAAACATGATTAATGCATATATATAAATAAATGTACATTCAGGATGATTATTGTAGTGAAATAGATTAGCACATTTAGCATCTAACATGGTTATTAGTGAGTGTGACAAGAACAGCTAAAAATCTACTCATTTAATGAGAATTCCTGATAATACAGACTTGTCAACTTCATTGTTGTACATTAGATCTCTAAATTGTTCTCTGAGTACCTACCATTATGTATGTTTTGATACAATTCTCCCTTCTTCCTTTGCTTCACTTTTGTAGCCTGTAGTACCTGGTGTTTCATGAGACTATATGTTATTTTTCTTTCTGTGACTCATTTATTTTAAGTGCCATAAGTCCTCTAGGGCCACATGTATGGTGGGAAATGGCAGGATCTCTTTTCCTTAGGTGGAATGATGCTGTATACTATTTATGTTTTTTTTTTTTTTTTTTCAGTGCTTTGATCTGTTAGCGGACATTTATGTACTTTCCATTGCTTGCCGGCTATGAAGCATGGGAGGATCAGATTATCTTTAGGAGATGGCGAGTTTATTTCTTTCATGTGTACCCATACTATGCATTGCTGGGCTGTATATTTTACATGTCTTTTTTTAAAAAATGAGTTTAGGACAGGGTATATAAGGGGTACAGGGTCTCACTAGGTAGATCGGACTCATAGTGATTCTCCTGTTTTCAGCCTCCCAAGTGCTGGGATTACAGGCATGTGCCACTATGCCCAGTTTCTATCGCCATCTCAGAGCACTCTAGGGATGGGACCAGCATGACACACAATGGATCAAACTCTGGCTGCTGCACTCTGCTGAAGCAGGTGCATTAGTCCGCTGAGCTATCTGGCTGGCCCTTTATTTTACATTTCTTGAAGGGCCTCCATACTGTTTTCCATAGTGGCTGTACCAATCTACGTGGTTTCTGTATTTGTGCCAGAATTTGTAATTTTTGTCCCTGATAATAGCCACTTTTATTGGTATGAGGTGATATCTCATTGTTTTATTTTTCATTTCCCCATAGATTTATGGTGCAGAGAATCTTTTCATATCTATTGGGCCATTTTTATGTCTTCTTTGGCGAAAAATCACTTTAGGTGCTTTGCCCAATTTTAAATCAGGTTGTTTGTATCTCTGCCTTTCAGTAGTGGAAAAAAAAAGTTCGTTATAAGTTTTGGGTATTAGCCTCTCATCAAATAAGAAGTCAGCAGTGTTTTTCCTCCAGTCAGTATGTTGTATTTCCCTTTTGTTGATTGTCCTCTTTACTGTGCAGAAGCTTTTTAATTTGATGTATTTCTATTTATCTTTGCTTTTGTAGCCTGAGCTTTTGAAGTGATATTCAAAAATAATTACCAAGGCTAACACTGAGAACATTTTCCTCTCTAGTCTCTTCTAGGAATTTTATTGTTTCAGGCCTTGCATTTTGCACTTTTATCCATTTTGAGTTGACTTGTGTGTGCATTGTAAAATAAAGGTTTAATTTCTTTCTTCCCACGTGGGTAGCCAATATTACTTCCCTATTGTTAATTTTTTGAATTAACTTCTTTAACAAGCTTAAGGCTTTTTTTTAAAGGTCCCTTTAGATGTCTAAACTCTTTCGGTAATATCTGCCATAAATAGTTATTGCAGTCAGTTGTTCCAAATGATCCTGAAGAAACTTACAATATTTAATTGGGATTCATAAAATAGAGATTTAAACAAGTTCTAATGTGGTAAATCAACACTAGATAAATTCAGAGCTTTATTTATATACCTAATAAAAGTTTTAGTATTTTTATTGAACATCACTATCAAAGTAATATGAAAAATAAATTTTGTACTGTAAGAGGGTGTTTGAAAAATAGAGGTAGACATTAATACATATGAAAACATATTTTAGGTCAAGACATTTATTTTAAATAGATATTAAAACCCATTAAGTAAAATCCTGAAATGATAGATGGTTAAAATAAGTACTTAACGTCCTCAGAACTAATACACTAACTTAAAGAGAAATAAATTCAGAAATACAATTAGCTATTAAAGTTAAATCAGCATAAAGTTCTAATAGATTAAAAAACAAAAGTCACATAAAAGTGGAGACAGTGGAAATCAAAGTGTAGAACACCAACAAAAAGAGACATTTTCAAGAATGAATTTGTAATAGCAATGATTTACAACCTCTTTGACTCCTGCCTTATTTCTTATCTTGGGTTATTGTTTCTTA
The DNA here is from genome assembly GCF_000260255.1 of Octodon degus. Lineage (NCBI taxonomy): Eukaryota > Metazoa > Chordata > Mammalia > Rodentia > Octodontidae > Octodon > Octodon degus. The sequence goes on along the minus strand of NW_004524585.1, from coordinate 5,791,217 downwards.
AAAAGATTGAAAATTATAATAAGAGAACAAATCAATAGATATGCAGGCTGTGAGTTCTCTGATTCCTAAACTGTGAATTTTATTTCTGTCTTCCGAGCATCGTGTCTTTCTAGCATGCATTCAGCTAATCTACTATTGCTTCAATTATGTCAGAGCCTGAGGAGGGAGAAAATAAAACATTCAGTATGCAACATAAAGAAAGAAAACACTTGCATTTGTGGCAAATGAAGGTGAAAATTAGTACTAGGTATTAAAAGACAATAACAGAAAGGATTTTGAACTCAGTTGGGGAAGAGATGGTTTCAGGGGATTTTTTTACCTGTGTGCTTGTTATTAAGAACAGATAGATGCCTTTTGTGGCCCATTATTCCAATTGCTAAGAATTGAGAAGAAAATCACAACCACATAAATGAAAACCTAAAGTTAAAGGTATAGGAGTTATGAATGTCATGGAAGTCCAAGACGAAGGCAGGCTGTGGCACTGGGGAATGGTCAGAGGTGCAATTGTGTTCAGCCATTCTGGCTGCTCTAACAGCCTGTGGAAATATTCTCCACTCTCACACTGCTTCCCTGCTTTAAAAAAATTATTTATTCCGTTCTATTGTTTTTAGGTGGGTGGGGTCTCACTGTGTAGTCTAGGCTGACCTTGACCACACTGTGTACCCCAGGCTGGCCTCAAACTCATAGCAACCCTCCTGCTTCAGTCTCTCCCGTGCTGGCACTGTAGGCCTGTTTCTCCACACCAGACACTTCAGTACTTTTAAATCTTTCTAAATAGAAGGTCTAACTTTTTCCTTCAGGAAGTAGATATCAGTAGGGGGCTCCCCTCATGTTTTGTAGCCCTTCAGCTGTGAACATTGTCATGCTAATTGCTGGCTGAGGAAGCTCCTGGTGGGTTTTCTTCCAGATAGCAAGTCACACAATTCTCATCCAATCTTCTTGCACTTCCTGGTGAGTGCCAAGCAACGGTAATCCATCCTGTTCCTGAAAATCAGAGAGTATTGGCGAGACCTAGACTCACACCAGCAACGTCTGAAATTCAGTCTCATTACATGGGGATTTAAGAGCAGCGTTATTGAATGACCAAAGTTACTGAAGAGGGCATTTGTTTGAACCCTTGACTGATGAGATTTTCAAGAGTTTATACTGCCAGCAGGTATGATGCATAAAAAGAGAATTCAAAGAAGAGTTACAATCAGGAAATGGCACACAAAGTAATACAGCTTAATTGAAAAATTAATGTTCAGTAGAGAAAGAGTGAGAGATATGCCTGAAAGATTGTGTTGTTTTATGATAGACTATTCAAAATCGAGGAATTCATACTACATTTCATTATTGATATTTATTTATTTATTTTATGCAGTTGGTACAGGGTCTCACTATGCAGCTCAGACTCCTAGGGATCTTCCTGCTTTCAGCCTCCCCAGAGCTGGGATTACAGGCTTGCACCACCATGCCCAGTTCAGTGGCTGGCTCAGCCTGCCTGGGGGCAGGACCTGGGGGTGGGGCTTTAATGCAGGGGGTCAAACCCCGGTCACTGTGCTTGCCTAAGCAGCATACTGCATTTTATAATTAATATTTACTCAATTACACTTTTGATTAGTGAGGATGAAAATAACTTTTTTCAATTGGATATTTTATAATCTTCGTGCTTGTTTTTTGTATATTTGTGTTAGTATATATTTTTGTTTATTTTGCACTTATTTATTGATTTTTCCAAAATATTGCACCAGACATTTAAAATATATAATGAAAACTTAACTTTTTTTTTTTTTTTGGCGGAACCAGGGATCGAACTCAGGCCCTTGCACTTGCTATGAAAGCACTTATTCCACTGAGCCATCTCCCCAGTCCAAACCTAACATTTTTAATCTTGCTTTTAAAAGTGTTTTTTGATAAAAGAAAGGATTAACTCTTATCATCTGTGTGTATACCCTGTATTTCTCTCTTAGTAGATACCTATGTTAAGTCAACATCTTTATGAAGCGTTCATTTACCATATTAAGCCCTGGTAATAACATATAGTTTCCTTTTCAACTCAAAGGAAATGGCCTTTAATAGTATTTTGTCAGTTGATGCTAGCAAGGTGAAACTATAAAAAAAGTTTATTTTGAAACTAAAGGTAAACTCGTGTATATTTTATAAATTTTTTCTCCTTGTATGAAAAAGTAAAATAAAACTTCATAACAAAATAGTAGGAGAATAACATAGTTAAACCATTGCATTTTATTTTGAAAGTGAGTATTCAGAGCACAAGTTATAGGCATAAAAATTTCTCCAAACCATGTTAGCACAAACCTTTCTTTTCTTTCTTTCCTTTCCTTTCTTCTTCTTCTTCTTCTTCTTCTTCTTCTTCTTCTTCTTCTTCTTCTTCTTCTTCTTCTTCTTCTTCTTCTTCTTCTTTTT
>NW_004524585.1:5755470-5788711 GCF_000260255.1 Octodon degus | reverse complement strand
CGGAACTGGGCATTGAACTCAGGCCCTTGTGCTTGCCAGGAAAGTGCTTATTCTACTGAGCCATCTCCCCGGCCCCCTTTCTTTTCAGTGAACTGAAAAATGAGAAAATTTCATTTTTTCATGCTAACATCTACATTTGTAATCTTTTTACTACTTCACATCTTGTCCATTGAAATCGATTCCAAGACACTGATTCCCTAGCCCAACACATTTGACTAATCATGCATATGGATGTTCCATTCTTATTCATGAAAATGCTTTAAATATGGCCTTTCTCAGTATAGTAGTTTCAGTGCATCCCCATGGCTTTTCCATGGTTCAAAGGATAGAGTCCAAACTCTGAAACTTAGCATTCACAGATCGCCAGTTTGGGCATCAGTGTGCCCAGGTAATCTTTTAAGTGCTCTCTGCAGGTAATTGTATTCTTAGCTTATGTTTTTTATAAGCACATTAAGCTACTTGCAAGTCACTTTGCACTGTTTCAACTGGCTGAAATTTGACATAGAAATAGTAGTTTCCCTTTTTTTGGCAATGAAAGAGCATTAATAATCTGATCCAAATTATCTGTGAACTTTATTGCCTGCTTATTATTTTTTAAAAATTATTTACATTTGTCAGCATGGAATCCCAGTACTTGGAAGCCTGAAGGAGGAGGATTGTTGTGAGTTTGAGGCCAGTGTGCGCTACACACTAACTCCAGGGCTAGTCTGAAGTACATATTGACACCATATTTAACTCCCCCATAAAAATTAAACATATTAATTAGCTTTAAATTGACCAAATTGTATGGACTTATTGTGTAAAAATGATTTTTCAAATATACACAATGTGTATCTTTGCTAAATTAAGCTAATTAAAAAATGCATTATCTTAGTGCCTATAAATTTTGTGGAGAAGAAATAAAATTATTCTCTTAGTAATTTTCAAGAATACAATGTATTATGATTGATCTTTTTTTTTTTAATGGAATTGAGGATTGAACTCAGGCCCTTGCACTTGCTAGGGAAGCACTTATTCTACTGAGCTATCTCTCTGGCCCCTATTATTATTAATCTTAAGTATCATGTTCTACAGTAGAGCTCAGATCTCCTCAATGTACCTTCCCACCCAAATCTCTTAGTAACTACATTCCATTCTGTACTTCTATGAGTGCACTTTTTAAAAAAATGAATCTGCCATAAATGAGATGATGTCTTTCTGTGCTTGGCTTCTTTACCTTAGTGGAATGACTTCCAGGTCATCCCTGTTGTTATAAATGATGCTCACACCTGATTTTTCACGGTAGCTGTACCAATTTACATTGTTACCAACAGTGTACAAGGGTTCTCTTTTTTCCAATTATTATTGGTTCTTTTTGTGTTTTGCCTCAATAGTAGCTATTCTGACTCATGTGAGATAATATGTCATTGTGGTTTTAATTTACATTTTCTTGTTGATAGCACATGTTTGAAAATATTTTAATTGGCCCTTTCCATGTCTTCTCTTAAGAAGTGATTCTACAGGTCTTTTGTCCATTTTAAAATCATTTTGCTTGTTTTTTACTTTTGAATTGTTTGAGTTTCTTATATATTGTGCATATTGAATGACACCTTTGCAGATGCATGGTTTGCAGATATTTTCTCCCATACAGCAATTTCTTCCTTCAGTTTCACTGTTAATTGCTTCCTTGGCTGTGTAGAAGCTTTATATTTTGATGTCATCTATTTGTCTATTCTTGTTTTATTTTGCCTGTGACTCTGGGATCGTATTTTCCTCCAAACCAGTACCCCAAAGCAAACAAAAAGCAAACCTGAAAAATTCCCTCCAAAACATCATCCAGAGGATTGTCACAGTACTTTTTCTGTTTAATTTTTTAAATATTATTTATGTTGGTGTAATTTTGCTTATGGTATGTGACAACAATCTAATTTCATTCTTCTGCCTGTGGATATTCAATTGTTCCAACACTATTGAATAGATTATCCTTTTTTTAATTCAATGTCTCTGTTTACTTTGTTGATAATCACTTAAGCATTAATAGATGGATTTCCTTCTGGTCTTCTTATTCTAGGCCACTGATCTCAGTGTCTGGTGTTTTTTTTTTAATATTATGTCTTACTTCTTTTTTTTTCCTGAACCATGGATTGGACTCAGGCCCTTGCACTTGCCAGGGAAGTACTTATTCCACTGAGCCATCTCCTTGGCCCCTAAATATTATGTTTTGATTGTTGTATTTTGTAGCATATTAAAGTCAACCGATGTAATACCTTTAACTTTTTTCTTTTTACATAAGCTTGTGTTGATTACTTAGGGCCGTTCTCAGCTTCATAAAAAATATTAGGATCCTTTTCTCTAAATCTGTGAAATATATCATTAGGATTTTGGTGATAGTTGTCTTGAATCTGTAGATTGCTGTGTGTACTGTGGATATTTTAACAGTATTAATATTTCCAATCCATAAACATATGATAATTTTTCATCCATTTGTTTCTTTTTGAGAGTTTTGATCAGTATTTATAATTGATAGTAGTTATATCTTTCATTTTTTTGATTACATTTATTTCTATGTAGTATTTTGTAGCTGTTACAAATAAGATTTTAAAGAATTTCCTTTTCAGATAATTCATTGCTAAGGTATAAAAATGCTACTGATTTTTGTATGTTGATATTTTATGGAGCAAATTCATAGAATTTTTTGATTAGTTTTGGTTCATTTTTCTGGCAGGTCTATTGCACACCACACAAGGATAGGTTTTCTTCATTATTTCTAATTTGGATGCTCTTCGCCCCCCTTTTGCCTAAAATTGCTTTGGCTTGGACTTTCATTACTATGTTGAGTACAAGTGATGAAAATTGTCTTGCTCCTATTTTAGACCTAAAACAGGAAGAAAATAGGGGAATCATGGAATCTTTCATTACTGAAAAAACATCTGGTGAGCTATTGTCAATGTCTACAGAAAGACTTTTATTGTTAAAAATTGAAATTGGGCATGCCACATAAGAAGCAGTCCTCTCTCTCTGTGTCCTGCCACCTTCCCATCTGAAGGCTGAGAGGCTTTCCCTCTGGCTTCCTGTAGTGTTTCTGCTCTAGCCTTTGTAGCAAGGAGATAATATTGCTGCAACTTGGTTATTGCCATGTGTCCTTACTGACAGGTACTGTGAGTGAGGCAACTTTTCCTTTCATTATGCCTGAGTCTTTAAATTTAATTATGGTGGAAATGAATCAAGAAACATTATTTCAAGCATAGCAATGCAAATGTAAGGAGAGCAACAATATTAATTCTCTAGTTTAAAAGTAACATTGTCATTCTGTCCTTGCAATGAGTGATTTGAAAATAATATTAGTATGGGAGTTGCCCAACCTTCTGACACCCTTCTAGCCATGTGAAGACTATTACTTATAATTTTGAAAAACTTTCTTTAGATGATGACTTAGCTTTATTTTGCATGTAATTATAACTTTATCAATGAAAATGTGCTTTTCTAGTGCTATGTATGAAATGCTCAAGGTCCTTCACCTAAGCCAAAAGTTAATGAAGGAATAAAAGATATCTTCCTAACATATTATCAAGTATGTACACAATCTCATTTTTTATTGTTTAGGCTAGAATTAGGGCAGTGAATTTTTAATTTCCCACCATCATGTATGGTATTAGCTCTGAGTATGTAGTATGTCGTTCCTTGTTTCTATACCTATTTTTTTTTGCAAGTTTTGTAGTGAAAGGATGCTCTATTTTTCCAGATGCTTTTTCTGCTTGTATTGAGATGATCATATGATTTTTATTTGTTTTTGTTGTTTTTTTTTGTGACAGGGGCTCATTGTGTTCTCACTATGAGTTCTCAGGCTTGCCTTGAACTCACCTCTTAGCCAGGTAGGCATTGATCTCCTGGCAGTCCTCCTGTCTCAGCCCCCAAGTGCTGGGCTTATGAATGTGTGCCACTATGCCTGGTGACCATATGAGTTTTGTCCTTCATTCTCTTTGTCATACTTACTTATTGATATTTGTTGAACCATCCTTGCATTATTGGCATAGTTTTCATTTCATCATTGTATCGAATGATCTTTTTAATGTGCTGTTGAATTCAGTTTTGTAGTATTTTATTGAGGATCTATGTTTATCAGGTATATTTGCCTGGAATTTTCCTTTCTTTCAATATACTGGTCTCATTGTGTAGCTTTATTATCAATATAATGCTAATCTTATAAAATAAGTTTGAAAGATATTTCCTTTTCCCCTATTCATTTTGGCAGAGGGAAGACTTGAGATAGTTTTATTTTTTTAAGTTTTGTGGATAAATGTCAAAGGCAATGTCCATTTGATTGCATTTTCAGATTGCACCACATACAGGTGATTTCAATAGCATAGTGAATCCTCAACATCCTGTGATAATTATACTAAGACAGCTAATATAATTGTCTTAATAACTGCCAAATGGTAATTCATTAATAATGCCTATGCAAGAAATGGAAGAACACTTAGAAAGAAAATGCAGCCTCCTAAGAAAGAGTAATAGCAACAAAATCGTTCTTCTTTCTCTTGTTCCTGATCTCCTAATTCTTGATCTCCTTCCAAGGCAATTGGAAGGCTAGGGAATAGGGTGTAGATTAAGGTTTGTAGATTCTTGGGATTTCTGAGGAAGGACTCAAGGTTGAAACCCAAGTCCTAGACATAGAAAAGTTGAAACTTTGAGACAATATTAAAAAAGCAGACTTCTGGTTTGTTATATTAATTCTCCACGCAAAAGGTAAGAAGACAGTTCAAAGGAGTTTGAAGCAAAGACTCTGCTTTTTACTTTGGATGGTGCAGTTTAGGTAAATTGAGAAGAAAAGCATCTGGTATGAAGGAAAATAATATTTTTATTGTATACTCAGTTTGGTGTTTTGATTTCTTCATTTTCTATTGAGGAGAGAAGACATTGGTTGTTAAAGGCTAAAGGCATCAAGTTAAAATTGATTTTGAGGGTATTTTGCAATTCAGAGAAAAACAAAAGAAAGAAAAATGAAAGTAAGAAAGAAACCTTACTTCAACAACCAACATAACATTTAAAATAAGTGGGCCAATGAGCAATTAATCATTATACTTTTTTAATCTCAGATTCATTGTTCAAATATCTCAGTATTGCCTGTGATCTTCCTACCCAAATATTCCTTCACCTGTGTTCAGTATTTCTACTAGGGATTCTGAGTGGGTGGCACCTGATGGCTTTTGTCAGGGGTATTTTATACAGCAAAGTCACAACATAAGTACAATGTAGGTTAAACTACAATCAACTGGTAAGTTTATAAGTATAGTCTGTTAGCTAATATTGATCGAAAGGGAAGAGAGACACATAGTAAGAATGTACAAGGAACATCATTCATCATTAGCTTTTTAATTTTAATTTTCTAAAGAGAATAAAAGATGATAAAAAATTAGAAATGATAAATAATTTCACTAAACAACATTTTAGGATTTCAGTAATGGTTGTTACATTCCATAGTGTTATCAATAACTTCTATTTGTAGAAAGGAAAAAGGCCTTCCTGGAAAGGGATGCAAGGATGAGTTGAGCATCTGAGTTACCCCCGTAGGGGTTGCTGCTTCTCTGAGCTCACTGGGCCATATGTTGCTTGCCATTTACAGTATAATCTCAATCTTCTATTCATCTCTGGGAGGCTCCCAGACCTGGCCCTATGGGTCACCCTATGGAGCGATCTTGTTGTTGCCTCTATTTAGCACTTGCTTTCTCCAGAGCTCAATTCCTCTCCGACTGGCTAGGAATTTCTATCTAACTTTGCTGTCCATAATAATATCATCTATTTTGCTATAAAATAACTGATACATGCTCATTATATCCAATTAATCACCAGATCGCACTGATATCACACAGTAAGTCCTGTAATACACTACTCTCCAGTAGGAGATGCTTTTCTTTTCAATTTGCCTAGACTGCACTTGTACTCTTATTACAATATTCTGTTCTAAATCCTTTGTTTCTGAACTTTTCATTAATGGGAAGAAACTATTACACTCTTATTCATTTTCTCTTTCACGATCAGAAAGATCATCCCTGACATTTTCCATTGCTTTTAAAAGAATTTTATATGACAAATAAAAATTATATATATTTGTGGAATACTACATGATTTGTGTGTGTGTGTGTGTGTGTGTGTGTGTGTATGTGTGTGTGTGTGTGCTGGTGATCAAATTCAGGGTCTTTACACTGAGGTACATCCTCAGCCATTTTCCAAAAATTTTTTTTTTGAGATGAGGTCTTCTTAAGCCAGTAACCACCTAGGCTGGCCTCCGACTGTGGTCTGTCTGCTTCGGTCTCCCCCAGTGCTGAGCTTGCGGGCCTGTGCTGTCACACCTGGTCCTACTGTTGCAGTGCAAGTACACACTGTGGGATGATTGAGCCAAACTGATAAACTCATATAGTCCTTGCTCTGAAAATATTTAAAATTTAATCTTTTAGTAGTTTTGAGATATACAGTGCTGTTCCATCACTAAAAAGTAAGATCATTGTGGGATATAAAACAAAGCACATGTTCTCTTCCCTCATACTGCCAAGTAAATTATGCAAAATAAAATATCCTAACCTAGAGTTTCTTTCCATAAAGAAAAAGGAAGCATTTGTCTTTAAGAAATATTAACCTAGAATGTGTAGACATTAAATTTAAAAAGAAAAATTGATGAAAAAAATTATTGAGATATATAAAATGATGAGATTGAATATTGTATAAAATAATGTGACTTGAATATTTATGAAATATCTTGATGGTGAAAAGCTTTCATATATTAGGTACAAAAATATCGTAGAACCATTGTTTAAGAAAAAGAACAGTAGGGGACTGTGGCGCGTGTGAATTCCAGCTCCTCAGGATACTGAAGGAGGAGAATCACAGGTTCACACATAGCCTCACCAAACTATCAAGACCTCATTTCACAATGAAATATAAAGAAAAGATGAAAATTTGATGTAACCTGTCCCATGTGCACAGACTTAAAGTACACTGGAAAAATATACCAATGGATTATTTTAAAATATTTTCAGAATTAGAACAAAATTGTGGAAAGTTTTTGAAGGTGGTTTAGTGCATGATGATAGACATGGTTTTAATTTTAGCCTTTGACATGTGGAAAACCAGTTTTTCCAGGACCATTTATTAAAGAGGCTGTCTTAGGGCCAACCAGATAGCTCAGTGGACTAAAGTGCCTGCTTAGGCAGAAAACAGTGGCTGGGGTTCGATCCCTGGCATTCTGTGTCAGCCCCACTCCCAAATGAGACTGGAAATGATGGCGCACACCTGTAATCTCATCACTTGGGAGGCTGAAAACAGGAGAATCACTGTGAGTCGGATCTACGTAGTGAGACCCTGTAGATAGACCCTGTACTAAATGCAAAAAATAAAATCAAATAAAGCAAAATAAAATAAAATGAAGAGGCTGTCTTTCTTCCGGTGAACATGTTTGGCCCCTTCATCAAAGATAAGGTAGCTGAGTGTGTTTTTAGTTGTGTCTGCATCTTCCAATGTGTTCCACTGATCCTCAGGTCTGTCTTTATGCCAATACCATGCTGATTGTATCACAGTAACTTAACAGAATAATTCCAGGTCAGGGATTGTGATACCTCCTGCCTTTCCTTTGTTTCCCAGGATTGCTTTTGGTATTCTGGGTCTCTTCTGGTTCCAGCTGAATTTCAGGTATGTTTCCTCTAGTTCTGTGAGGTATACTGATGGAATTTTAATTGGCATTGTTTTGAATCTGTATAACAATTTTGGGAGTACGGCCATTTTCACAACGTTGACTTTTCCTATCCAGGAATAAGGAATATCTTTCCATTTCCTCAAATCCTCCTTAATCTCTTTGTTCAGTGTACCATAAGTTTCACTGTATAAATCTTTTACTATGTGAGATTTATTCTTAAGTATTTCAATTTTTTGGATGTTATTGTGAAATATTTAAACATTAAAACAGAATTACTAAATCTTCCAGAAGAATATTTATGTAGAAATCTTAGAGACATAGAGGTAGGTAGGGAGTTCATGAAGAAAAATCAAACTTCAGAGGAAATACTTCAAAGAATCAACAACTGGGATCTCATCTATTTGAAAAGTTTCTGTGCATCAAAAGAAATCTCCAGCAGAGTAAAAAAGGAACTCCACAAACTGAGAAAAAAATATAGCTGACTGTCTCTTTGACAAAGTCCTTCTATCTAGAATGTATAAATAATTAAAATAATCAGGACCCCCCCAAATTCAGAGACAATCAAAAAATGGGCATTTGAGATGAATATTCTTTTCTCAGAGGAAGAAATACAAATGTGAAGTAAACATATTAAAAAATGTTCAGCATCATTGGTCATTCGAGAAATGCACATTAAAACAACATTGAGATTCCATCCCACCCCAGAAAGAATGCCTAATGTCAAGAAACCAGCCAGTAACAAAAGCTGGAGGGGTTGTGGGGAAAAAGGAGCCCTTCTCCACTGTTGATGGGAGTGCAGACTGGTACAACCACTATGGGAATCAGTGTGGAGATGCCTCAAAAAGCTAGGATTGGATTTGCCATTCAAGCCAGCTATTCCCCTACTGGGTATTTTTCCAGAAGAACTGAAAACAAACCACAGCAATATATGTGCACACCATGTTTGTAGCAGCCAATTGTTGTAACTAATTCTTGTAAACAACCCAGATGTCTGTCAACAGAGGAACGGATAAAGAAGATGGTATTTTTATACAATGGAGTATTATTCAACTATAAAAAAGGATAAATTTGAAGCTTTTATTGGTAAATGGGTGCAACTAGAGACCATACTCTTTTTCTGGGGGGAGGGCTTACTTATTGCTATTCATATATTTAAATTTCATATCCTATCAGTGTGTGTGACAGTTCATTAAAAATTACATAATCAAAGACAGGTTATTGACTATATTATTGCATTCACATAAAAATAAATTAACACAAAGTGGGCATTTATTATTTTGGCTTTGTGTTCAATTATCCAACCCCCCCAACACACAGCGTATTGAACCCAGAGATGCACTGCCACTGAGCTCCATCTCCAGTCCCATTCATTTTAAATTGACCAAGCTGGCTTTGAACTTCCATTCCTCCTGCCTAAGGCTTCTGAGTAGCTGTGATTACAGGCATGAGTCATCATGCTCAGCCCTTAAATAGCTCTTCACCTAGGCATATTTTCTTTCTGCTTTCCTGTTTGAGGGTAGGCCAGAGTTTCACCAAGGGACTGCCTGTTTCCTGAAGTACACCCCTCCTAAGGCAGGAACAGCTGCTGTGCCTACAAATGTGGCCTTGTTTTCAGATGGCCTCTCCCAGCCACTTGTAATTCTTCCCAGGCACAGCTCCAGCCTACAGCCCATGTACTTGCTTTCTCCCGAGGACTCCACCCCTGCTCTCCCCAGCTTCTGTGCATTCATCTGTCCTTTAAGCTTCAGCCTGGAAGCCACCCCTTCTTGACACCTTTCCAGTTTTCTCTGGCCACATCTGTCTCTCCTTCTTGCCTCTCACTTTCCTTTGCTCCTTCATTTTAGGGCATTCAAGCTCTCCTCCCTTTGCTCTGGTTTGGCAAACCCCATACCCTCTCTTTGGAGCTGTGTGTCCTTAGCTGAGTGCCGAAGCCCTCGGTGCCTTCTGTGTACTCTGTGAAGCCGAGGTACTAATTTCTCTGCACATATTGCTTTTAGCCTACAACCAGCACACCACCTCCTGCACCTTGGGCACCAGGAACATGTGTAAACTGTCCTAGAAGCTAAATGCCAACCAAGAGCTTTCCAAATCTCCACCTTCCTCTTCTTTCTTCATCCTTGCAGATTGAGGTCCCATAGAAGAAGACTGTGGTCCTCCCTCATCACCTAGGAGTCTGGCTCTGCTGCCCTGCAGGTGAAGAGACCATACTCCTAAGTAAAATAAATCAGGCCTGCATGTGCAAACATTAAATTGTCTCCTTAGTGTGAGAATATCAAAGAGAAAATAAAATCTAAAGGATATGATAGATACTGGGAAAAGAGAATGAATCTGTTCTAAAGGAAGAAATTACTGAGTTGAGGGGAAATACTGGAGAAGAGTAGGAGGAAAGAGATATACCTATGTATACAAGCAGGATAATTTGGACAACGCTACTGTGGATTTCTGCTGATCTATGGAAAGGAACAGTCAATGCTTAATTCTTATTTCTCTTCTTAATTTCTTATATATGAATAACTAATTTTTCAAGATAACACCATGCATTACAACAAATACTGTGAAATTTATAGTACTTTGTTTAGTGAAATTCTGTATCACCTGTAATTCTTCTGTTTTAATACTTATTACAGTTTGTGTCTAGGTGTCCCCCCAAAGCCTCATAAAAGTCATGGGGCTGACTTCTAGAGTTTATGAGTAACTCATGATTCACTGGGTTTGTGGATGTGAGTGCTCCTGGGGTTATGGGTGTGAGGACTATACCAACTTGGGGCAGGTAGCCTGAATGCAATGTAAGGAAGACTCAGACTTGACCTCTGTTGCCATTGTTACCACTGTTCCTGCCCATTTGCTCTTGCTCTTTGCCACCACCATGAAAGGTTGCTCTCTGCTATGTGCCGCTCTGCCTTGCAGCCAGCTGAGTATGGACTGAAACCTCCTGTAACTGTGAGCTAAATAAACCTTTCCTTCCTTCATGTTGGGTGTCAGGTATTTGTCCCAGCAACAAGGGAAGAGTAACTGAGACAATACTATTTTGTACTTTCTTTAAAAATAAAGAAAAATATTGTGAAAAGTTGAAAGGGAGATAAATGCTAACCGCAAAAATATGAATCATCTGTAAATTCAGAAATGCACATTAAAATAAAATGTGAGCAGAGCCTGATGGGACAATCCTGTTAGCATGGTGCAATGGGAGCCTGAGGCAGGAGGATCAAGAGTTCGCAGTCTGCTGGGGCCACTGAGCAATATAGTGAGGCCCTTCCTCAAAACAAAAAAAAATGGAGAAAGGTTGGGGTTGTAGGCCTTGGATTCAATTCTTAGTACAGAAAAGAAGGAAAGAAAGAGAGAAAGCAGGAAGGCAGCAAAGTTGAGAAGCCTTATTTAGCCCTACATTTTATAATTATACCATTTATTTTATTTTTTAAATCTTTTAAAAAATTTTTGTAGTTGGTACAGGGTCTTGCTTTGAAGCTTGAGTTCGTAGTTGTGTTCCTGGCTCTGCTTCCCCAGTGCTAGGGTTATAGGCGTGTGCCTCCATGCCTGGCTTTGGTGGCTGGTAACATGTGTTGTGCCCGACACGTGTACTGGGGATCGAACCCAGGTCCTTGCACTCGACAGGCAGGTGCTTAGACCACTGAGCTACCCCCACCCGACCTTAATTATACCATTTAATATGGCAAAAGATATAGTAAAATAGGATTACTGTTGTTGCTATTATTATTACTTTGCTAGTGGAGAATGTTTCTACTGACTCTCTAAAATAATTTGTCAGTATTTTTCAAGAGTCTTGAAATGTTAATTTCTGACCAAGTAAATCAACTTCTGAGAATATACTCTCTAGCAATCTGCAACTCAGTAATAGCTTCACTTATGATTCATAGTTCACATGTAAGTGTGTAAAACTGAAACAACATATAAGCTAAATATTTGAAATTCAAATGATGGCTTAATTCATGAACTATATATTCTTGTGGCAAATGCCTATATAAGCCTAAGGTATTTGAATAATGTAAGAAATGTGTATTATGTTTACTGTAGTGTGGAAATATAAATTAATAGCAGAAATGTTCCATTTATTATGAATCAATAAAAATAAACATTAAAAATAGATGAAAGATTTGTTGAAAAGACAATGTATCTTACAGAGATTTAAAAAACCTCTTGTTTTCATGAGATAAATCAAAGAAAGTATGCAGTGAAATTTTTTTCCAAGTAAAACATCTACTGTTTATCTAATTTAAAAATGGGCACGGCTTTTGTTTATACTAACCATCTTTCTGTTTGCAATAAATATGCTCCTTGAGTTGTTGTCTCTGAATAATTTATTTCCATCTTTTTATCAACCTGCATCTAAACCTCGGTGACAGAAGCAGTGTTTACTTCTAAACTTTTACATATAATAAAAAATTGAAACTTGTTCATTCGATTCCTTGTATATTTTTCAGTTTTATTCTGCTGGCAAAATATAATTAAAAATGAATTTCAACTCCTGACTATGTAGAAAGAAAAGTAGAAAACCCTCAGGAAAGTATTTATAAAGAAAAGGCAGTCTAAGAAGTGAATCATGAGCATATTTAATTTAGAGTTTAGGGGTGTGTGTATGTGTGTGTGTGTGTGTGTGAGGGGGGGGGAGAGAGGGAGTGTGTGTGTGTGTGTGTGTGTGTGTGTGTTTTCCTTTTGGCTGAGAGTCTATTTATGTCTGGTTCTGTTTTCTTCTGTTTTCCTGGCAAATTATTGACCAGGTTCCCAAAGACATTACAGATTCTGGTAAGTTACACATTACTAGGCTTATTGCAGTGGCAGTGAAAATATGATCCTTTTTAGTTTCCTAAAGGTGCTTCAGGCCAAGAAACCAAATAGAATAAAAAACAAAACAAGGCATGGTTCAGACAGTCAAGTCACACACAGAGAGAACCAAGTTTCCAAAGTGTTGTAAAATTAAGGCCAGCGGTATAGCTCAGCAGCCTAAGCACTTGCTTAGGTAAGTGCAGGGGCCGGAGTTTGATCCCTGGCACTGCATGCCTCGCTGGCCCCAACCTGGGATGCGCTGAGTGGGCGTGCTTGCACATGCCTTTAATCATAGCGCTGGGGAGGCTGAAAGCAAGAGGATCACCACAAGTCTGAGCTGTGTAGTGAGACCCTGTACCAAATACATAAATGCAGCAAAAGTATTATAGAGCATTTTCTATCAGAACCTGCATCTCATTTTGCTGAATAAGAATAAGTAAGTTTTATCCTTAATATCAAAAGTCATTCTTTGATGAAAAAGCTGGATTTCAGTGGGAACAAAGATATATGGTGAATTTATTTTCATCTCTTCTAACGTACTTTCACTTAAAATATTGTAGGTAGGAGCCTAACAAGTTGGATCAAGTAAATTACCTGAACTTTTCACCCATCAGCCTTCAAAATATCAAAATTATTTTTTACTTCCCATGTAAAGCTTATACTTTTCTGTTGCTTCATTTGAATAAAAATAGATGGACATGTGAGAAGCAAAGTTACAATTTCTTTTCTCTTAATAACCCCTCTGTGCTTGCTGGATCAGATTTTATTTCCTCAGCCAACATTTTCTTTTTCTACACAGAGGTCAAGTTGAGTCATTAAATTTGTAAAGGAAGACTGTCCACATGGACTGTGAAAAATTTTATCCTGGCTATTAAGACCAGGCTCAATAAATGGTGTATGATATTTGTTATGCTTTTAAAAATTAGCCATCTCAGTACTATTAGAATTCTGGAAGTCAATGACATTTTTTAAGATGACTTTTTAAAATAGGAATGATTTAGTTTTTATGAACTCTTACTGAGATTCTTATGAAATGAAGAAATTTGTAATTTCCCTGATAAAAAATAACTATAAATATTCTTCATTAAGAAACAAATTTGTTGAAGGATGGGTACACTCATCTTGTTCAGTGATGGTGAACTATTTAGAAACAAGTGCCCAAATTGCCACCCAAAACCTATTTATTTTTTAGAAAATGCCAACAGTGTCAATTAAATCTGAATACTGAAGTGTTAGTTTAGAAAAAAAGCTACTCTTATACTTGTACATCAACATCTTTGTCTTCAAGAAAAAACAAAACGTGTGCCATAAGCTCTTTACCACTCATCTAGACAATTGGAAGGTGATATTTTAGAATTAGGGTCCCTGAATTTCTTGTTCTTCCTTCTTTTATTCCTCAGTTGTATTCTGGTTTAGGAAGGAGGGTTGGAATTGGGAAGGCAAGAATGAGATGATATAGTGAAAAGTATTGCAAAAGCAATAGAATTGCCGAAAGTTTGAGTTTCAGTGTATTTAAAGGCATTTCTGACATATTAGAAAAGTCATATCATTTTAATACAATTGCTAGCTTCTACTTTTTTTTTTTGCAGAACCAAGGATTGAACTCAGGCCCTTGTGCTTGCCAGGCAAGCACTTATTCTATTGAGCCATCTCCCCGGCCCAATCGCTAGCTTCTTACTACACTCTGAACTCCTCAAAATAAATCCTACATATTGTAGCAAGTTAAGACACAACCAGTCAAGAATCAGGAGGATCAAAGAGTGATCATTTGTTGTTGTTATAAAACAAAATCTGAAGGTGGAGAATGTGGGTGAAAGTTGTGTTCAGATGCCCGGACACAAGGTCCTTGGGGAGTGAAAGGCGGGTGTATTTGACTTGTGGTAGAGTTGTTTACCTTTTGCTAAAGGCAGTCCACAGTGGTGATTCTATGAATTATTACAATTGAAAAGGGAAAAGGTTTTTTCTTTTATGATTCAGAGCAACTAAGATGGCAAGCAGCTGCAGGAAAACATATAGAGGAATAACTTTACTATGCTTTACATTTTAATTAGTTGAGTCCTGATATTAGGCCTGGCTGCCAAGCTGGGTATTCGTCCTTCAAGGGTGGTTTAGATGGTGCCCCTTTAAGGAATACAAGAAAGGTGATTTCTAAGAATATTCATGTCTTAACTTCATATCATTCTTCTTTACATATCCCCAGCATACAAAAACTGTAGTTTTCAAACTCTGTATCAAATAGAAAACAGTCAAAGCATAGTTTTGAAACCATCTTACTCCACATCAGAATTTATCTTTAATGTGCGCGGATCCCTCACACCGTCTTGCCACATGCTAGATCTCATACGCCATCTCTCCCTACTCTTTACAAAAATAATTTCAACTATCAATTTTTTTTTCATTCCTTAAACCAAAACCAAAACAGCTCTTCTTTTTCAGTGTGTTTGTATTATAATCCCATAAAAATAATTCAAAAGAGCTTGGATGAAGACAGACTGAGCAGTGCTACAAGACATGGAGTTCCTCTGATCATCCTGTAGTGGACGCCGAAGCTGAGGCACGCACAGCAGCCTCTGAGCTCCACTGTCTCCTGGGGGCCGAGCCCAGCCCTGGGCTCCCTTCCTGGTCTCCCCTCTGAGCAGTGCTGTAAAAACACACACCACAAACTGTGAGCTGAGAGTGCATGGTCATGCTCAAATTCTGCGGATCTCTGAGCTTAGAAATCATTAACATGGGAATGTGGAGAGTTCCTTGTATTTAGAAAAACATCATTCAGAACACAAGCCCCCTCAGCCACCTTTGCATTTTCAGGGGACCCACGTGGCTTTGACTCTGCAGTCCCCCTCCTTGCTAAACGCCCTCCCCTAGCTACTTCCCCCACAGCCTTGCTTCAGAGAACAGGAGCATCTGCCTGAAGGTAACAGGCTCCCATGATAACTAAGCAGAAAGGGAATAAAAATGAGAAACAGAGTGTGTTCAGTTTCCTGCTGTCTGCAGGCTGATTTATTTTAGAACCTCAACAAGTGATCTTATTTTTAAGCTTGTGTACATGGATACAATATAAATGTGGTCTAGGTTTTAAATCCTAAATGATTTTCTGTGTATTAACACAAGGGATGCTATGCTGGAGAGAGACTACAAAGATAAAGATGTGTTTTTGATTTTGATAATCATTTGTTAAAATTATTTAACTAAAAGCATGTAATGTGAGGGCAGCCAAATAGCTCAGCAGATTAAAGTGCCTGCAAGCAGGCTCAGGGGCCAGGGTTTCCATCCCTGGGCCCACCATGCGGACCTTGCCCCCGGGGTGTACTGAGAAGGCAATTGAGACTGGGCATGGTGGTGCGTGCTTGTAATCCCAGCTCTTGGGAGGCTGTAAACAGGCAGATCACTACCAGTCTGATCTAGTAGCAAGACCCTGAACACTCTATAGACCCTTCCCCAAAATAAAAAAAATTAAAAATGTAATGGATTTTTACATTTTGTGAGACAGTGATTAAAAATGCAATATATTAACAATAAACAGTCTTCATTCTGTGTATTTTCTTACATATGTTATGTGAGGAAAAACAATTGAGATGAATCTAAACAATCTAAATGTGGATTTTCCAAATAATTTTGCAGGATCTTTGGGTTTAAACTTTTCCCCTCTCAATCCTGCTGAGAAGTACTTACATTTGTAATTTAGACTACTTGATCAGTGTTTCTTTTTTCTTTAGCTGATAATAAACATATGGAAGTGGGACTGAATTTGAGACAAGCTGTTAATTTCTATTGAACACTCAAGGAATGTAGGATAGAAAAAGTTTTGGTTTTCTTCTCTTTTTTTTTTTTTTTTAAAAAAAATCCCATGGGGCTTTGAGAAATAAAGTGAGTTTATCATTATTTTGCTTAACCTTTTCAGTTATAAAGCTATGATTTTTCAAGGAACAAAAATAACCTGCAGCTCATGCAACATCAGCAAGATAATGATCAAATTTATCACTTATCAAAGATATCACAATTCTTTTGGTATTTTTTGGCTTGTAATTTTTGGAATCACATAATTAGGCCTGGCCTACTTAGAGTTCTGTGCGTCTCAGACAGATGAACATATATTGAACATGGTACTAGAGAGACATGATTGTGGATGATATAAATACAATTTTATTCTATATGTTGAAAAAGTGTGCCTCTGAAAACCCAAGGGGGATATCTTAAGGGAAGAATATGGAATTGAAAGACCTGAGTTTCATTTGTTTTTATGATACCAAGTAGAGCCATCTCACGTGAACTATGAGCTGTTTTTGTTCCTTTTAATCTTTGTTTAGAACTGGCTGTGCTCTGTGGTAGACCGCTTCTAGCAATAGATGATCTGACCAGGATAAGGAATAGGTCAGTTATCAAACCTGTGCTGACTGTTTAGGAGCCCTTCTTACCTCTGACTCTTTGTCACTTCGTCCTTTGTTTTTGTGCTCATATTTTCTGCTTAGAATCTAGGCCTGAGGTCCTATGAATTTTTCTGCTGAATTCTCTGTCATTTCAAAGCATTGTGTACTTTATACCTTAGTCTTTGGTTTATCCTCCATCAAAATACCTAGGTCCTGTTCAGTGAGACTTCACTTTCAGACAACAACAACATCTCAAATGTATTTGAAAAACAGACCCAGGTACCCCCTAAGTTTTATAGATGGTGTTAGAATCTCCTGAGTAAGTTACTAGCTGCAGATAAACATATATAGCCTGGTCCTAGATCCTGTTAGTGTCCATTTGTAAGGAATATCTCAATGAGATTTTGATGCTACTTGAGAAACACTGCTCTAGAACTTTTGTAAATGATCTGAAGTTTTGAAGCATTTTTTAAAACTTATATCAAGCAGACTCCAGATAAATTGTGATGAGTTGAGGCACATAAAAAATTGTAATTCTGTGTGATTGTACATGCACAGTAAAATGATCTTGTCTGGTTTGATTGCATAGGTGATTCTCAGTCTCCTGTGTGCGAGCTACAAAGGGTTCAATATGTGACTTGAAATTTGTGCTGGAAAGTTAGGCCTTAATTTAGCAGTCCTAGAAATATTGGAAGGTAGAGGTATTCAGGTCATGAAAGCTCCAATTTCATGAATGGACCAGTACAGATTGTAGAAGGCCTGAGGCTATAGGTTCAATCTCTTGCCTCCTTTCCCTGTTTAGCCTTTCTGCTTTTCTGACCTAGTGTGATGCAGTGTGGAAGCCCTCAGCAGTTGTGGCCTGTTAATATGAGACTTCCCAGTTAGTGGTATCCTAAATAACTTGTTCATTCATAACCCAGCCCGTGGTATTCTGCTATAGCAATACAACACGACCAAGACAGGGATCTGTGTGCACAATGAGCTTGCCTTACTTTTATGTTATAAAGTTTGACATGATAGTTTGCTTTGGGATCCTTTCATTTATAGCACACAAAAAAGTACAGTCAAAATAGAGAAAAATGAAAGAAATGACTCTCAAGCTATAAACGTCATTGAGTAACACAATAGGGAAATTTTGCTTCATCAAAACACAACACCTAAAGGAATGTTGCAGAGAATTATAAAATCCTGTCTTCCTTTAGTTATTCTAAACAGTAAAGAATGAATAGAAAGATGTTTTATTATTTTACTTAGTAGCTATAATCATTTTCTTTAGTTACCCCTATGCTATCATTTTCATGGCTTTTCAATGTTCTGTTCATTTAATGAGCCACTCTGTGAAATTGTTTAGAATTCATGACTCAGTGTTTGGACTTAGACACTTAGAAACGCTAAATCTCTGACTCCAGACCTAATAAAGCAGAAATTACATTTTAGGCCTGGTGTGGCTATGTGTGCCTGTAATCCTTGCTGAGCCAGAAAGATTGTAAATTCAAGGGCAGCCTGGGAAAATTACTTAGACTTTGTCACAAAATAAAGTGCAAAGAAAGGAAGGAAGGAAGAGAGGGAGATAAAAAGGGCCGGCTGGGGATGGAGTTCGGAGGCAGAGCCCTCGTCCCCTGTGCATCAGGCCCTGAGCTCAATCCCCAGTGCCCGCAGCAAAAGAAAATGCATTTCAGAAGCTCTGTACCTGATTTGAATTTGTTCTTAGGCTTGAGAAACAGTACCTTAAAAATATTTTTTCCATTGTACTAGAGCTTATTTTGAATTTGTTTATGAAATGATGGATTCTTCTTAGCAATCTTGAAAACATATATTGATTTTATTCATAGGTCCATTTAAGAAATAAAGATAATATAGAGAAATACTGTACAAAGAGACACTCTCATTTAACACTTAGAAATCATGTACATCTCCATATGCAGAATTGGATGTAGATGTAAAAAGATACATCAGTGGATGAAGGTTGTGTGTGGTAACTCCCTGCTAAAGCATTTGGCTAACATGCTTAAGGCCCTGGGTGTAGTTCTCAACATTGCAAAACAGCAGAAAAATAAAAATACAGATAATTGGATCAATGGATAAATGAGAGAATTCAGATATGATTTAGAGTGGAATTAGTCAATATCTAATGTTTTAAAATGAAAAATAAGATAATGTTTAGATTTAAGAAATAACATTATGAAAACAAGTTAATTCAAGTAAAATTAAAGGTATTGCTAATTTGAAGTAAAGGATCCCTTAAAATTGTACTAACATAGGGAAAAAGGAAGGGGGAAAATCCATGCAAGTATATTTACAGGATGGCAGAGATGATTGTACTAATGATTTCTATCAGTTTTTTGAAAGTAGCAGTTAATGTTTAGAATTTTCACCATGATTAACTCCGTATGCTGATATCTGTGATCAAGGACAGCAATGTGTGGTACAAAACCCATGGTTGACTACCTCTCATCCTGGTCTTCTAAATGTGCATTTTCTAGTGTCTTATCAATTATTATCCTCTCTTTAAAATAAGTTTTTAAAAAAGACAAAATATTAACATTTATTGAAAGCAAACACTAATATTCAATTATCTGTCCAATCTTGCAAAACTATATCTGTTAATCTGGGCAACATTAAAAATCAGCTATTTCTGTTTTGAAAATCTGTAACATATGTATATTGTATGTTACCCCATTTCTGTCCTTTTTTTTTGCTTCTGTTTTTACTCTTCAAAATATAATAAAATAAAATTTCAAAAAGCTAGAGTTGGAGATCCAATTCAAGGCAGCTATTCTCCTCCTGGGTATTTTTCAAGAAGAACTGAAGACTTCATGCTACAGCGATATATGTGCACCCATGTTTATAGCAGTAGAATTTGTTGTAGCTATATCCTGGAAGCAACCCAGATGCCCATCAACAGAAGAATGGATAAAGAAGTTGTGATATTTTTACAGTGTGGAATATTATTCAGCTATAAAGCAGGACCAATTTGAGCCTTTTGTTGGTAAGTAGATGCAACTAGAGACCATACTTTTAAGTGAAATAAATCAGACCCACGTGTGCAAACATAAAAAAAAATAAAAAAGAGCTACTAGATTTTTCATGTCTTCCATGCTATAACAACATTGTGAAATGGATGTATTGCCAATTGAGACATCAGTTATCTGTCCAGTGAGGGATGAGTGGGCATCCTTGTTATCTCACACTCCTGCCTCCCTGTTGTGTTTCTTCAAAACAGTATTTTTATAAGGAGAAATGTTCTAATGTTCACATGCTACCTAGAATTGCAATTTCAATCGTTACTTAACCTTCTTTGTGTTGTTCGGGTTTATAACTGTTTCCCTGGTAGTACTTAGCATCTCCTATTCTGAGTTTTAGTTTTGATTCATCTTTTAAATAAAAGGTTTCATTCAACATTTTAATTTTCACCCCAAGAAAAATCTGAAGAGTATTATTTTCTTTTTACCTTTTTTTTTTTGGCGGCTTGACCATGCCTTGAGGGCATTTCTGGTTTGGCGTGAGTATCTGAGTTTGAACCACAGCATCTTCAGCATGAGTGCTTTGTTTAAGCAGGCACTTAAACAACTGAGCTAATGGGCAGGCCCCCTTTTTATTTTTTAAAGAATATAAAATAGTAATAAAAATTAGAAATGCTATAGAATTTCACTAAACAAAAATATGAATTTGACAGTATTTGTTGTATTGCATAGTGTTGTCTTCAACTTAGTTGTTCAGATTACCAGATCTATGCATGCAAAATTGGAAAAAGAAATAAAAAGTTATAAGAAATTAAGAAGAAAGAGTGAAAAAAAAAGAAAAAAAAAGGACACAAAATTTAAGCATTAACTGCTCCTTTCCATAGACCAGTAGAATGCTTTACCTGCTTGAGAAATTATGTTGCCTTTAGAAGGCCAACGTTTGGGAGTGCAGAATCCTTTTGCTGCTCTGTGTTGTGTAACGTTGTAGAGAATGCTATATTTTTAAGCACTGAGTATTTCTATGGGGAAAATTCAGACCAATAATTCACTTACCGCATCATGCACTTCACTGAATGAATGTTATGTTGTTATTTTCTGTGAATCCTTGTTCCTTTACCAGCATAAATCTTATTGCTATTCAGTTTTCATGGCGATAGTGTTTTAATTTGCTAAAATTTTGAGGTTTTGTTATAGTAGTTTTCTTCAGTAATATCTTTATTGATTTTTTTCTTTGCTTTCCATTCTTAGTTTTTCTCTTCCGATTTTTTTTTTAAAGAAACTGTTCATTTTTTTAATGTCCATATTTACTTTTTTCTGTTTCACAAAGCAGTAAGATTTTGTAAAGAGTGGAGGATTTCACTACTTGGATGCTTAGGTTTTCCATTCTTGGTAGCCATTGCTGTTTTTGGGAATTAGCACTCATTTTAAGAGGCTTGGAAGGTGCCGAGTGTTCAGAGCTATGGTGTTTGGTGGCCACAGGGTATGAGCTAGGAGTGACTCAGAAAATGCTCAGACTTATAAGAAAGTGTTCATCTGCTGATAATGTCAGTGTCAAATTGTGGGCCACTATCACTAGAGGACCCACATGCTTCTAGAATGAGAAGGGCTTATTATACTTCACCTCTTTGAAGACTTTGGAGTCTCCTCTATGATAAACACCAGTGTTACAACATGAAAGGCGTGAGTGACAAAAGAAAAAAGAGAATAGACCTTCTTTAACACTAAAAACTATTTCCCTTCAAGAGACATCTCCAGAAAAGTAAAACTCCAGTTCATAAAATGAAAGTGAGACGTTGTAAATGAAGTGGAACAGATGAGAGCTGGCAATGATGTGGAGAAATCAGAGCCCTCGCATACTGCTGGTGGGAATGGAAGCTGGTGCAGCATCTTTGAGAAACAATGGACAATTCACAAAAAAGATTAAAAGTAGATTTGCTGCATGATCCAGGAGTTTTACTCCTAGATATGGGGCTGGTGAGATGGCTCAGTGGTCTAAAGCACCTACTTAGAACAAGCTTAGCGAAAGCACAGGGACCGCGGTTCAATCCCCCAGCACCACATGCTAGCCAGCCTCGCCCCCTGCTGGGCTGAGCTGGCCACACACGTACACACACACACACACACACACACACACAAATAAATAAATAAAAAATAAAAAAAAATAAAAAAAGAGATGGGGACATGTTCTTGTAAAGAATTTTACCTTAATGGTTATAGCAGCCTTGTTCATCATGACCCTAAAGCAGAAACCACCAAATACCCATCAGAACCAAGCAAAAGCCTGCCACTGGATGAATGGATATGGGAAATGTGTTCCATTCATATAAAAGAATATCATACAGCAAAAAAGAAGAAACTGAGTACTGATTCATGCTGTACCCTCCATCAATCTTGAAAACATTAGACTGAGAACAGTCAATCACAACAAAGTGACTTATGTGGTGTTACTTTGTGATTCCAAATATATATGAAATATTTCAAAATCAAATTCTTCAGAAACACAAAAAGTACTTCATGGAACTTGAGGCTGGAATGAGGAGAGTTCACTGCGGGGTTCTTCTTGAGGTGCCGAAAGTGTTCTAAATGCAACTTCGCTGATGGCTGTGCAGCTAACAGACGCTGAATATCACTGAGCTGCTCAGCTTAAATAGGTGAATTGTGCATCTTAAGAGTTATATTGTGGTAAAGCCATTATAGGAAAAGAGCCAGGAAGAGTGCAGGTTTGGGCTGTGCTATCGCGTGTCTCTGTGATTACTCATTACGTGTAGCAGCCTCACTTGGCTAATCCTGTTTCCCCAAGGTCTTCTCTTCCATTCAGTGTCCCCGTGGCATTTATATGCTCCTGTTAATAGGATCCCTTTCCCCCTCCACCCAGGAGACTGCTTTCTAGGCAGCGAGGGAAGGGGCTGAGTGGATGAAGTAGACTATAATCTGCCCTAGTTCTCTTTTTTATGATACTGTTTGCCATATTCTGCTTGTCACCTGTGGAAGTAAAAATCTGAATTTGGACATTAAAAAAAATGAATTTGGACATTTTTTAAAATGGTAGTTGATGGTTTTGTGTGATAACAATTTTAGCATCTGCTTGTTTGCACGTATGGGAGAAAGTGAACAAATTCATAGCAGAATAGCCAATCTGTCTGCTTTGACAGAGCGCAGCGGCCGGGGTTCAATCCCCAGAGTGCTGTGCTGGCCCCGCCCCTGGGGCACGCTAAAGAGGTGATTGAGACTGGGCTTGGTGGCCCATGCCTGTAATCTCAGTGCTTGGGAGGCTGAAAACAGGCGGATCAGTATGAGTCCAACCTAGTATTGAGACCCTGTGCACCCTGTAGACCCTGTCCTAAACTCATTAAAAAAAGGCAATATCTAAATCTTTCTAGGCTTTTGGGTTCACTGAACTGGGTTATAATTTTTTTTTTCTAACCGTGAGGATTAATCTTCTTTTGGTTCTCCTCTCTTGTCCAGAGGAACATTTAATAAATATTAGTTTTAGTCTAAGCTTGGTTTTGTGAAGTCAGTTACTATTTCAGAATTTTTTTTCTTTTATTTGCTTAACTGCTCCTATTGTGAGGAAAAGCACACTGCTCAGTCCCAGAGGAGGCATTATTTGTATTAGAAAACCAATGTGATCCCGGATAATAAGCCTTCAAAGCGCCAAGCCAACAGTGTGCTTACGTGGTGCTCAGGACATTAGTTCTCTAGTGAACTCCATGGCTGAAAACAAATTAGGATGAGAAGCTTGCTCTGTGAAATTTTGGAATCCTGTCAGAGAAAGTACCCGGATCATCTGAGTGTTTCTGACACCCAGCGATTTGATCTCAGGCTAGAGACCTATTGGGGAGATTTGCTTCCCAGTACAAAGCCTAAAGTCCCCCAAGTTGCCCTTTTCTTTCTCTAATTGCAGCTCCACTTGGAAGTAAAAGGTTCTTACTTTCAAAAGAGATCTGTGAGAAAGCGAATTTTTTTTAAATTAAAACATGTATTTTTAGGATAGGTAATATAGTCACATGGTTTATAATTTTAAAACAAGTATAAATAGGAACAGTGTGAAAATTCTCTCAGATCTGACTCCTTTAAGTTTACATTTGCAAAGACACTCAGTTTAGCTGGTTCTTTTCTTTCCAGTATATATGCACCAGGAGAAGGTCTACACATTTGAAGTTCAATATATTTATTTTTCCTTCTTAGTCAAAAGATAGTGACAATGTAGTCTGCAGGTACATTTCTCTGTTTTTCTTTATTGTCACTGTACTGTAAATCTTAGAGATATTCCCATGAAGGTATGCTGAGTCCCTTGTGTTTTAAAAATTTGCAATACGATTTTTTTATGTATTTGGTACAGGGTCTACAGGATGTTCAGGGTCTCATTACGTGGATCAGACTTGTAGTGATTGTCCTGTTTTCAGCCTCCCAAGTGCTGGGATTACAGGTGCGCGCCACCACGTCCAGTCTCAATAGCCATCTCAGTGTTCCCTGCGTGCGGGGCTGGCATGGCATGCCAAGGACCAAACCTTGGCCCCTGCGCTCTAGCTAAGCAGGCACTTTAGTCCGCTGAGCTATCTGGCCGGCCCTGCAACATGATCTTTCGTGTTCACCAGCCAGAAGTTATTGATATAGTGATCTTTCATTGAATTTTGGGTTGCTCTGGAAAGTTGAGTTATGGTGCATAAAAAAAAATGTGTTCTTTTTTTTGCTGAGTAATAGTCCATGCTGAAAGAACTCTTAAAGCTTGACTGGTCATTCACTGATGGGCACATGGCCACTTTTCAGTTTTGAGCTATTGTGAATAAACCAGACAGCATTTGTGTGCAGGGTTTTGTTTTTGCTTTCCTTTCTTTTGTACAAATGCCTGTGTTTAGTTGCTGAATCATGTGGTAATTGCATGTTTATTTGTTTTAGTCTTTTCCAGAGTGGCTGCATCCTACCTTCCCATCAGCAAAAAAAATAATGTGTGTTACAGTTTTCACATCATCCCAGAATTCAATGTTGTGATTTCTGGTTTTTGTTTTTCTTCCAATTTTTAAACAATGAAATATTCATTAAGAACCATCCAGAAAAATCATTCAAGATGTAGAGCACATACCTGTTTTCTAACATTTGATAATTCCTAATTTCTCAAAGACAAAAATTAGAAGTTAAGAATTATATTCCATGCTGTTTACAGTATTTTTTGTTTATGGGCTCTTTGTCTCTCAATATTTTCTTTACCTACACATTGTTATCTTCACAGACTTGGGAGTATTAAGATAGAAGTAAGTGTGATTTATTGCTACTAAATCTGACAAAAGTTTATGGTTCCTTGGTTATATAGCAAAAGACATCAAATTGATAATATCTCATGAGATGTACCCAAGACACTTCACAAATATTAAACTTTAGCATTCTGATTTTAGAATCCTCACAATTGTAATATCCTAAGATGTTAAATCGCTAAAATATTGCTGAGGGACAGATGGTATAATTATCTACATATCAAATATAATTGTTTGGAAGCTGCAAATTAGATTATGAACCAAATTTCTTATGTAGAAAGCTTAACTCTAGTAAATTCAACTTTAAGAATTATAAAACAATAGCTATCAAGACAATCATGACTCTATTTTAAATTAATGCTTGTTATATCTTTGCCAAAGATTTAAATGCAGTTTCATGTAAACATCTTGTCATGTTTATTTCTGTTACATACTTTACTTTGATCATTTTCTAGTTTTAGGATACAAACTCTATGAGTTTTTCCCTGGACAACTATACACTCTTGATCTCTTTGCTTTTTAAAATTTATTTTACTGGGCTGGAGAGATGGCTCAGTGGTCTAAGGCACCTACTTGGAACAAGCTTGATAAAGCACATGGACCGCGGTTCGATTCCCCCAGCACCACATGCCAGCCAGCTGCGCCCCCTGGTGGGCTGAGCTGGCCACACTTACACACACACACACACACACCAAAATAAATGTTAATAAATAAATAAATTAAAAAAAAATTATTTTACTTTTTGTATTTAGTAAGGGTCTATAGGGTATACAGGGTCTCACTATGTAGATCAGACTCATAGCAACCTGCCTGTTTTCCACCTCCCAAGAGCTGGGATCGCAGGTGTGAGCCACTGTGCCCAGTCTTAATCACACTCTCATCTCAGTCTGGGGGCAGGACTGGCATGGCATGCTGGGGATGGAACCCAGCTGCTGTGTCTGCCTAAACAGGCGCTTTCATCCGCTGAGCTGTTTGGCTGGCCCTCTCTTGGTCTCTTTGTTCTATTCATTTTCTCAGTAAGAGATTTGAACAGGTTAATCCTTACTTCTGAATATTTCCTGAATTCTCACTATATATATATATATATATATATATATATATGCACATACACGCTAGAATTTCCTTTGTATTTCTCAACCTTTAACAGAACCATGTGTTCACTTTTTTTACAGAGAGGAGCAGGTACTTTTTGTTCACTGTTTTCCAAGAGCAAGACCAAGTGCTGAACCCATACATAGTGTCTCTCTCTCTCTCTCTCTCTCTCTCTCTCTCTCTCTCTCTCTCTATTCGCCCATTTTTCTGATCGGTTGTGGAATGGAATAATGTCTTTAAAAATTTCTTCCAAGGGGCCAGGGAGATAGCTTAGGGGACCAGGGAGCTGGTTCAGTAGAATAAGTGCTTGCCTGGTAAGTGCAAGGGCCTGAGTTCAATCCCTGGCTCAAAAAAAAAAAAAAAAAAAAAAAAAAAAAAAAAAAAAAAAAAAAAAAAAAAAATTTCTTCCAAATTCTTAGTTCCATCACATGCTTATTATTCTTTCTCTGAGCTATCTGTTCCTGACTCCTATTTCTTTGAAGGTAAGTGAGCTGATGGTATTAGAAGAAGAAGGATACCAAGTTGTACAGAGCTCTAGGTTCCGCCAACCATTTTCAGACACTCAGTGAAATTTCATCTGTGCTTGTCATTCCCAGCAATTATTCTAATTAGTAATTAAACATTTATTGTTATTTTCTCCTTAACTATAATTTTATCTCTATTAGAAAGTGAACATACATTCTTCACTTGTATATGATGCTAGCTAGCCTCTCAGCAAAGAATAAAAATTATTGAGGCTTTTCCTTCCACATGTATTATGGAAAGAAATTTAAAAATTTTAAGAAATTAAAAAATTTATAGATTTCTGACTTGAAAGAAAGTTGGTCAGATTTATTCAACTCTGTCAGAGAAATGTAGTCAGATTTTCTCATTTTACAATTTAAGAGTTAGTAGCCTTGAATATGGGAAAAAGCTAGTCAAATATCAGGGAAGCTAGTCAATTTCAGGCATCCTAGAGATGAATGATCCTGAAAAGTTCCCAGGCACATTTTGATTCAGAGGACTATTCTCTATTAGTGGTAGTGAATTGGATCATGTGTTTTTTTTTTTTTTTTTTTTTTTGTATTTCAAAGTGTTTCTACTATTTTTAAAAATAATTTTATTGAGAAAAAGCAATGAGACAGTTTCAAAACCAATTCATAGGACCGTTTTGATAATTACTACATTGCATATTGTTGTCTTCTTAGTGGTTATTCATTGCACAAGATGCAGACATAATATCCTGTCTACAAACACTATTAGTACAAATCTTTCTATCCATTGAATTAAGAGAAAGTAGCTGTATATCTATACTAACTGTTTTGAATATACAGATACAAAATGGTCCTTCATTTGTATCCCCTTTTTTTGTTTAGTTTTGTCAGTGATGGGTATTCCATTGTCATTTAAATATTGTAGGTACATGAATTCAGCAAAATATTCCAATATAGTCCGCTAGTCCATAATAGTAGTGGGTTATCTATAGGACTGGCAATGTCAGAAGTTGTTGACTTGAGCCTTTTACAGCTCAGCATATTAATATGGCTTTACTTTATATACTTTGTTTTTCTACTTTTCTGCTGGGTGGTTAAGACCAAGAAAGAGCAAAACCTATATAACAAGAAATGTAACTTTTGTTTCTGACAAGGTCAGTCAAATCTCCTCAGGATTTATCCTGTAACCCTGTACTGTACTTTGTAGATCCTTTGTCATTGTCAGCCATGTGGGTGAGTCACAGCCATTGCTTGACAAATTTGCTCTCTGTGAAAGCCTGAGAGAATGTTTTCTCTCCATGTGACTCTCCTTAGGCACATACTACATCATCGATCACTTTTCTCTGTGGCTCCATAATCTCCTTGATCAGAAAATTTGGGCCACAACTCAGTTACATGATGTTATAGTACAGGTTCTCCTATGTCCTGAGTCCTTACTGACCTTGAAAGTTAGGGAGTTGGCTCATATTGATGTTTGCATCTTTCTGGATCATCGTAGTCTTGTTATAAGCCTTATAGGCATACCTCACTTTCTATAATTGAGGGGTGCTCTTATTTGTTTCACATGCAGCGTAAGAAAAGCTGTAATTGCACATTGGAAGAAAGCTTCTGTGCATCAGCTACTTTCTCACAGACATACTTTCAGCCTCACTGAGAAATCCTTGTGTTTTACAAGATATCAATACACGCAGTATTGAAGTTATACTGTAATAGCTCAATAATCACTTTAGTTACTCACTTGACAATCCAAATTTTGTTCTGTACATCATGTATATTTTCCCAGGGAATGAATGCAACTTAGTTATGATTTGTAAAGCTGTGTGTGTGTGTGTGTTACTTTGAGAATATCATTTTTTTTCAGTTGGTGTTTCTTTCCTTTAGGAGGGTATAATTTTGAGAGTACAAAATTTATATGGAAAACAAAAATGATCCTGAGATTCTATAGAGTCATAGACACCGTGATATGCTTTGTTTCATTGCAGTGCTTTTTGGGATAGTTCTTGTGGATTCATGCCTCAGATTATAATAGAAGTTCATTAACTTGATTATTCAAATATAGAAAAGTTCATATAGAAGTGGAAATACATGGCTTTATCATAGAAAATCCTTAAACATGCAAGGACTATCATGATGATAAATTATTAGCTTATATTGTTTTCCTACTTTTTTTTCTTATATCAGTTAGTAATACTATCTGCATAGAGTTCTGCTAGGTTGGAAGGATGAAATAAGAAATATAAATTTGAAGATTATATGGATGTTCTGTCTTGATTATCTTAACAGTTTGATTTCTTCTAGTTAGATTCATGTTACGATATGTATGAATTTGATATGATGAAAAGAAAATGAGTTTAGGCATGCAAGATTGATCAAAGAATTAAACATTAATCTGAGAAACAAATTTGACAATAATAATATGCAACATAACAACCATTGTTAATTTTCTATTCTTTTTTTGAAATACTATTTTATGTTGATTTGTTATTGTCTTTGTTCTTGCTATTTGTTTTTTGATATTTTGGAATAAAAAAGAGAAAAGAAAAAAAGGAAATGTCAAAGTTCTAGGATATGAAGGTTAAAATATGAAGTTGGCTATTGTTCTTCATTCTGAAAATTCAAATCCAAATAAATTTCATGGAAATTTTAAACATCACCTACATCACTCTGGTTCTTGCTTGGCTACTGCTGGCTGCTGTTTATGAACTATTCAGAGTCAGCATGAGTTGTTCTTGGCAGCAGGTCCTGTTAGCCAAACTCTGGTGTTTTAGAAAGATTTACATCAGTATATAATTTCTGTGAATTGTCATTCTCAATCAGTATGGAACAAATAAATGTGAACATATACAGGTCTTCCTATTTCTATGAGGGAAAAAGACTGATGAAAGTATTGAAACAAACATCATATTGTAGTGCTGAGTAAAGAAAGCTAAACTGCAAATTTGAGTATATTAG
Source organism: Octodon degus (assembly GCF_000260255.1). Classification (NCBI taxonomy): domain Eukaryota; kingdom Metazoa; phylum Chordata; class Mammalia; order Rodentia; family Octodontidae; genus Octodon; species Octodon degus. Next base: position 5,759,164 of record NW_004524585.1, on the reverse strand, counting down.
TGGCTATGCAGAATCAAAATAAGAAAGTTGACTTACAGATAAACCTGTTCAGATTACCCACTAATTGCTACTTTATGTGAATCCTAAGTACTAGAAAGTACTGTTTCTGCAGTTACTCCTTCACTTCTATTAGGAGACATTTTCATGTAATTACATTAAGTTGATGAAATAAAGATGTCTTACTTCAAAAACACTCTTTTATTACTTCACAAAGACTGTATTACCAGACAACTAGAAACTGATAAAGTAATCTCTGGGCTCTAGAGTTCGCTTCATTATTTTAATAAATATCATATTTAGGGTTTTCTGTGTAGTTTGTGTAGTTTTACTACAAGTCTGTTAGCTTTGGGATAAAGTTTTATCAAACTTTTATGATTATATTCTTTATAAGATTATGAATTAATAAGGACCTGAGAAAGAAAACATTCAGAAGATTTTTGCATGCCAGTTTCTTTTTATTTTCAAAGTTTTATTGATAAACAGATAGCAATGAGACAGTTTCAAATCAAATCGGAAGTACAGTTTTACCAAATAATACACTGCATATATTCTTCTTAGTAGTTAATTGCTGTACAAGATGCAGACTTGTGATCCTATTTACAAACACCATTAGAACAAATCATTCTATTCATTAAGAGAATGCAACTATATATCTATCCCAACCACTTTGAATACACAGATACAAAATGGACATTTATAGGTATACCCCATTTTTTCTAAGTTCCGTTATTGAATATTATAGGTGTGTAAACTCAGCAAAATATTCTATAAGAGTCCAGTAGCCCATAATAGCATTGGGTCTTCTGTTTAACTAGCAATGTCAGAAATTATTGACCTGAGTCCCCCACAGCTCAACATAACAGCATGGCTTTATTTCCTATATTTCGTCTTCATACTTTTCTACTGGATGGTTAAGACCGAGGTAAAGCAGGACCTATGCAACAAGAGTTGTAGCTTTTTGGTCTGAGAAGGTCAGTGAAATGCCCTCAGGATTTATCCTGAGATCCTGTACCTCAGATTGCAGAATCTTTGTCAGTGTCAGCCATGTGGATGAGTCACGGTCATTGCTTGGCCAATGTGCTCTCTGTGAAAGCCTGAGAGAGTGTCTTCTCCCCATGTGACTCTCCTTAGGCACACTCTATGTTATCGATCACTTTCCTCTTTGGCCCCATAATCTTCTTGATCTGCATGCCAGTTTCTATATTAGATATTTCACATTTATTGTCTTGAACATTGGAAAGTCCAAAATAAAGAAAGAAAAAACCTAAATCTACAATTAGAAAGGGGAAATGGCTACAGATTCTGCCCAAAATCCAGAAGACTATCTCTAAACTACTTTGATAATTTATACTCTAATCAAAGGGAAAATTCAGAGGAAATTAATACATTACTAGATACTTATAAATTTCAAAGCTGTACCAAGAAGATTCAAAAATCTTGTATAAGCCAGTATCAGTCAGTGAAACTGAAGGAATAATAAAAAGTCTATGAACTATGAGAAACCCAGATCCTAATAGATGGATTCGCTGCTGAATTCTGCAAGAAATTTAGAGAAGATCTAATGCTACTCCTCTCAAGCTCTTTAATGACATTTAAAGAGAAGCAGTAGTCCCAAAATCATTCTTGAAAGCAAGTATTACTCTTATTCTAAAACTAGAGAAAAACCCAGCTGCAAAATAGAACAACAGACCAATCTAATGAGCATGGATGCAAAAATCCTCAATAAGATATTCACAAACAAAAAGCAGCAAATTATCAAAAAGTCATACATAATGACCAGGTAGGACTCATCTTGGAAATGTGAGAATGATTCAACCTATGCAAATCAGTAAATGTAATACAGCTAGTCAATATAGCCAAAGACAAAAAAAAAATAATATGGTCATTTCAATAGGCACAGAAGAATTTATTTATTTATTTTCATAACCAGGGATTGAACTCAGGCCCTTGCGCTTGCCATGGAAGCATTTATTCCACTGAGCCATTTCCCTGGCCCCAAAATTTATTTATGATAAAGACACTAATGACAATAGAAATGGAAGGGCTTTGTCTTAACCAGATAAAAGGCATCTATGACAAAGCAATTCATAGCATGATATTAAGTTGAGAAAAGCTGAAAGTTTCCCCTCTAAAATCAGGAACAAGATAATGGTATTTGCTATCATCACTTGTTTAATATTGTACTCAGAATATTAATTAGAGCAACAAGACAAGAGAAAGAAATGAAAGGGATAAGGCTAGGGAAGGAAGAGTTTAAATTATCAATATTTACTGATGAAATGATCCTTTAAGAGAAGACCTCAAAAAATTCACCAAAATACTCCTAGAACTAATATCCAAATTTGTCACTGTAGCAGGATACAAAGCTAGTCTTCATATATCAATAGCATACCTGTATACCTATAACCAGTTCTCTGAGAGGAAAATTGGAAAAAATATAACCTTTGCAATAGCATAAAAATGTAATAGTTAGGAATCACCTAACCAAGGAAGTGGAAGACCTGTACAATAAAATCTATGGTACTCTGAAAAAGGATGTTTATGTGTATATCAGAAACTGGAAAGATACCCCTTATTCCTGGTTAGGCAGAACGAATAAAGTCAAAATGGCCATACTTTTAAAACTGTTGCAGACATTTAATGCAATCTTGATCAATACCAAGAAGATTGCTCACAGAACTGTAGAGAGCAACCCCAAAATTTAGCTGGAATCAAAGGAGACCTATCATTTCATTTAGAAGAAATTGCGAGTCAGCACTGTTAAGTATAGTTGGTGCACTTAGAATCTCGTAGTTATCCATTACTGTAGCTGGTTTTAAATGTAGATAATTGTGGCTGCAAAATCTGCCCTTTCATGACATACCTCTTCCTTCAACACTATACTCTTCTTGGGGTAGTTTTTTTCCTTTTGTAAGTTTAAGAAGGGGTTTTGCTTTGGGAACAGCAAAAATGTCTTCTCCCCGATGGAGCTGGTATGGATCCATCTCATCTGTGTTGAAGAAGAAAATGTCTCCAAAGCCGGAAATGGCTAAGCCATATCTTGTAATTGGAAGAAGAAGGTCAACAAGTCTCCCAAGACTCTTAAGCAGAATGAAATTCCACTGTGGGTGGAAATCAGGTCGAGAACCAATATTCAATGCAATTGTTATTTATGGTCACTATTTGATCTTTGATTAGCTCTTAACGTTTTGTCTGAATTTAGCACGTAACTATAGAAAAGTTTGATCCAAAGTTCGACTGGATAAACTAACTAGCAGACGACAATCATGAGAAAGGTTATTTTTGTGATTTCCAATACGGATTATTTTTAAATGGTCTCAATATTACCAGAGAATATCTATGTGATTATTTGTATATTCAAATGTTGAAAGGTGATTTTGAAGGAGTAAACATTTCAGGAAGTAAAATAGTACTTAAACCTTGAAATACTGCCAAATAGCTCAGTAGATTAAACTACCAGCAAGCAGTCGCAGGGGCCAGGGCTTCAATACTCCTGCCGTGCTGAGCCCCCACCCCTGGGGTGTTCTAAAATGGCATTTGAGGGGCTGGTGAGATGGCTCAGTGGTCTAAAGCACCTACTTACAACAAGCTAAGCTAAGCAAAGCACAGGGACCACGGTTCAATCCCCCAGCACCACATGCCAGCCAGGCCCACCCCCTGGTGGGCTGAGCTGGCCGCACACACACAAAATAAA
>NW_004524585.1:5751994-5754940 GCF_000260255.1 Octodon degus | reverse complement strand
TATTTACATTGTTATTTATGATTGTAGTATTATATACTAAAGTAATGGAAGTGATTTTCTGTCACCAATTACATTACTTTGATTTTCAATCAAAATAAGGTTTATAAATAAGATGATATACAGTACTTGTATACTACTGTGCACCATTATAGGAATATAAATGCTATATATTTTCATAATATTTTGTTTGCCTTTCAGTGCGATCTGTGCACTTTGCATATTTCCGTATTTTTTATGAATTCATACACACACACACACACACACACACACACACACACATGCACACACATTTTCTTTGTTTATTCTGCTACTCCAGTATACTCATCAGGGACTGCTTCATATTTATTGTATCCCTAAATGTGTCAGCCATTTTTATAGAGCATATATTGAGCAATTGTGTCCTCTTGGACGTTTAAATGTCTATATACTTTTTTATTATCGAAGGCTTAGGCTGTCATGCTTGAGATATGATGGCTGCGTACCTTCCAAATTTGCAGGTCTTGGGTGTTTCTCACATGTTAAATCAGTCTCCTAGAGTTTCTTAACATTAACACCTAATTTTGTCTAGCAGTGATCATTTGTCCTATTTCCTGAAACAAGTGAAAAATTTAACATTCTGAACAACAAACACCTTCAGGACAAATAGATATAAATACAAGATTTTAGAAAAGAAGCAGAGAAGAGAATTGTGACAATGTATTTGCTATTAATGAATGCACAGTGCTCTGTGAAATAATCATGTTAAGCAGTGCACTGGCCTTCCTGCATCATCAACATTTCCTTAATAGTCTGTCAAGAGATCCTGAATCAAGGGCAGCATTAAAGAAATTAGTCAGCTGCTGAAGCTGAATTGTTTACATCCTAGAAAATCCTTAAGAATTATGATTAAAACTAAAGACTCGATTCTTTTGATCACATTACTGACTAGAAGGAGTTTGTGATTGGAAATAAATTTCTTCAAACAAATATCTGAGCAGAAGATCATAATGTCTCCACAGCTAGTTCCTTGTGGATCTACATTTGTGCCTCTTCCACGACTTCAGCCGTCAATATCTGATGCGAGCAAAAGGTAATGTAGGTTAAGTTGTAATCCTGAAGGCTGAAGTGATGAAAACAATGTTCAAATGTTTTTGTTGATGTGGCTAAAATTATAATTATTAGGTATTTACTTGTTTATTTCTCCAAGATTACCTTTAGTAATCTTTAGTTAAAAGAAGCTAATATTGCATGCCTCAAGTATATTTACTTTCAAGGATAAGCAAAATACACAATTTTCAAAATTTAGTAAGTCATTTATTTTTGAAATACTTAAAAATAATTGAGTATGTAGAGCACGCTCACATTAAAGCATTATTGAATTGTTCTAATTTGATCCAGCATCTTTTCTCTAATATTTTATTTGAACGAGAAGTATTTCGAATGTGTCCCACTCAACATTTCTTCTGAACTCGTTCAATCCCATTATTAAACATACAGATTAGAGGTTTAAATATTTATGTATAGCATATGCATAAACATAAAGGGATAGGGTGATGTAATGCACAATCATAACGTATATAACATTTTCTACATTTCAGTGGCTCAGTAGCCTTTTCTCTAAGTGTCTGCTTCTTTTCCTCTTATCAGTATGTTTTAGGCCAGGCTGCCAGCATTGCAGATGGGATTGTTACAAATACATTGATGTCACCAGTCAAGGGAATAATTCTACCTAATGAGCAAGGGGAAGTGCTAACCAATTTTTATTACAGACAAACGGTCCTGAGGCATCAAGAAGGAAACTCCTGAAAAAAAAAAACTCTGTTCCATTAATGCTGTGGTTTTTATGATCAGCATTTAGAACGAAAATGCTTCTCTTTTAAATACATTAGTTGAAAGTAAGTGTGTGTGGATAATATCTCATACTGAATTATTTTTATTGGCTTTTAGTCAGTAACACCTAAGTTGGGTTATAAAATACTGGAACATAAGTCAATACATGCCATTTCTATTTTGGATTTTGTTGAATACATCTAGAAGAAGTGAGGAAAGAAATCACACATTTGTTTTGTGATTATGGTAAGAATGTTCTGTTACGTTCAGAGGAAAACATAGACTAATACAACTTCTACTATCTAAAGTATATTTCTTAATCTTTATAAACACTTGGGACAATTCATGGTTATAATAAGGAGAGCAAAATACTTCTTTAGAGTAATTTTCCACATGTTTCTAACTTTCTAAAAAATCTTACCTTACATAAAACAAGCACATAATATTTTTCTAAAACATTTCAGTCTTACATAAAATTGAAAGGATTTATGTTTATGTGGATTTACAAGATACAAGCCACTGGTGAACTTAGCTAATTAAGGAACTGAAAACTGAAAAGTTTTTATTCAAAATACAAGGTGTTCATTAGGAAGCGTGTCAAACAGAGATATTCATACCCTGGAACTGATTGTGGACCTTGGAATTGATTATGCACTATCTCTCCCTCCACTATCGATAGCCTTCGTCAAAACCCTTTTGAGGCATTTAATTGGAACCCATCAGAGACTAAGAAAGTTGGCAAGTTAAGAGTAAAGAGGACTGGTAGGAGAAATTTAGTACTTTACCAGGAGTTCACAATGAAAGAAACATGTTCAATTCTTGCTCTGTCACTTTGTATTTAAGAGGGACAGCTCCGTATTTCATCTACTCTGGACCTTGTTTGTTTATTAATAAATAAAATTTACTTGTAAAGAACTATCTATACAGAGAAGATCTTGACTTTTCATGTCTAGTGTTTTTACAAATAAGGTAAAAAAAAGTAGGAGCTGAGTAGTCAAAATGAATTTTATATTGTAAAATTTCACTTTTATTAGACTCCAGCCTGCCTTTCTTTTCTCCCTTCCTTCTCCCTCTTCTCTTCTCTTCTCTTCTCTTCTCTTCTCTTCTCTTCTCTTCTCTTCTCTTCTCTTCTCTTCT
>NW_004524585.1:5728513-5745309 GCF_000260255.1 Octodon degus | reverse complement strand
TATAAGAGAGAGAGAGAGAGAGAGAGAGAGAGAGAGAGAGAGAGAGAGAGAGAGAGATTTAACCCATTTAGTTAACTTTTGTAGGTATTTTCCTTTGGGTTGGTTTATGGGTAGCATGACTGACCCACCATATTATAAAAGCAGCATCCTGAATAGTCAGAACACTGTGGTAAAGCAGTTGATTCTTATCTAAGGGTACACTATCACTTTAATCATAATAAATGGCTTCTTTTTTATTTAGTAGTTATCATTAAATTCATAGGCAGCATAATGGAAGATAATTGTAATTGTTTCTGGATGTACTCTTCCAAATATCTCAGTAGATTAAGGTGCTTGCAAGTGAGGGTTCAATCCTTGGCCTGTGGTGCTGGTCCCCGCACCCGGGGTGTGCTGAGACAGCAATTGAGACTGAGCGTGGTGGCCTGTGCCTGTAATTCCAGTTCTTGGGAGGCTGTAAACAGGAGGATTGTTATGAGTCTGATCTAGTAGTGAGACCCTGAACGCCCTGTAGACTCTTCCCTAAAATAAACAGTGCTGATGCTCAAACCCAAGCCACTGAACATGCTAAGCTGGGAGTTTCGGATTAGCCTGTTTGGGGATGAAAACTACCTTTGTGATTTGGAGAAATGACTCTATTTCCTACTGCATAAAATGAAGACATGAATGCAGAAATTTGCTTTGAGGCATAAATAAGACAGCATGTCTAAATGCTCAGCACAGTGCCAAGCATTCTCAATAAACATCTTCTTAATATTGTTATTGTCACAGTTTATTAATATGCTTCTGTTTTATTGTTCTCATTGCTGAAACAAAATGCTCACACACAAAGCTAAAAGAGTGAAGATTTTTTGGAGCTCATAGTGTATAGAGGTTTCAGTGTAGAGTTGGCTGGCCCCAAGGCAGGGTAGCATGGCAGAAGAGCAGGAAGAAAGTAGCAAGCGGCATGTGACCAACAAGGACAAAGCAACCCTCTTTCTGTGTCTTATATTTTAAGCATTTGTCTTATATTTGCTACCTCCTTTAGGGAAGGTAGCACTCACACTCTTAATCCTAGCATCACACCATGATCCCAGCATCACATCTGGATCCCAGCATTGGACACACTAGACCCAGCCACCTACCTCTCAAAAGCCACCTATGACTGCATGAGGCATTGGGGTGACGTCAGATAGAAGTCATGAAAAATTATTTGAAACTTTGATGAGGGCATCTTTTTATAGTTCTATTTCATATCCTGTTATTATCTTCTTGTATTCTAAAGGTATACGAGTGCAGTATCCTTTTTCTTACACACATTTCCCCTTTGTGTTTGATACTTCTTACATCAGAAATCATTTTTTGGGGGCCGGGGAGATAGCTCAGTAGAATAAGTGCTTTCCTGGCAAGCACAAGGGCCTGAGTTCAATCCCTGATTCTGCAAGAAAAAAAAAAAAAAAAAAAAGAAATCATTTTTTGTAAAGAGCCTCCACCTAACTCTGCATTCTTGGACCTTCTTCCCTAATTTTGCTCCCTGAGTCATCATGGTTTTCATTTTGGTGTTTTCTACTTTAGCTTTTAAAATTATGCAGGAGTTTGAAATATAGCGATCCATTAAATGTTATTGTATTTCAATATTTTGAAAATATTTTCTGACCTTTATGAAAGTGGATACCATGCTACAAAGAGTCACAGACTTAGATCTTTCAGTATTATGCCACCAAAATCCATTCATATTCTTGAACATAGCTGTTTCATTAATTTCCACTGAAACTTTCTATTGTTTAATTATCCACAATTTATCCATTTCATGTTGTGTATAGTTAATTTTCTTCTTTTTTATTTGCAGTACTGCTTTGCACATTTATATATGTGCATCCTAATGCATATTCTCAAAATTCTCTGTGGCATTTACTTAGAGATAGAATTGTGTTAAAAGTATATAAATATGCACTTTTCCTATACAATGCTGATTTATTTCCAAAAGTAGTTGCACTCAAGCTCTACAGATCTTAAGAAATCCTTTGATTCATATATTTTATAATTGACATTATTAGACTTTCTTAAACCTTATTCGCTCTTTGTATTTCCCTGTGCATTAATGAGCTTGTACTTTTCTCTGAGATTTATGGTTTTTTTTTTTGTATTTTATGAAAAGGTCTACAGGGTGTTCAGGATCTCACTACTAGATCAGACTCATAATGATCAGCCTGTTTACAGCCTCCAAAGTGCTCAGATTACAGGCATGCGCCACCAAGCTCAGCCTCAATTACCATCTCAGTCTGCCCAGGGTGTGGGGCCAGCAAGGTAGTCCTGGGAATCAAACTCACGGCTCCTGCTCCTACTTGCAGACACTTTAATCTAGTGAGTTATTTGCCTGGCCCTTATTTTTAAGTTTACTTGTAAATAAAATTCCCTTCCTGTGAAGTGCCATTTATCTTATTTTAAATTTTATTTTATTTTAAAGAATAAGACAAAAAAAAGAGTAAGACAAAAACAAAAGGGAAAACAAATAGCAAAAACAAAGACAGAGGGCCGGCCAAATAGCTCAGTGGATTAAAGTACCCACTTAGGTAGAGGCAGGGACCGGGGTTCGATCCCCTGGCCTACTGTGCCGGCCCTGCACCTGGAGTGTGCTGACAGGGTGACTGAGACTGGGTGTGGGGGTGTGCACCTCTAATTCCAGCACTCGGGAGACTGTAAATGGAAGGATCACTACTAGTCTGATGTACACAGTGAGACCCTCTGCACCTTGTCCTAAATAAAAACAAAACAAACAACAACAACAACAACAACAACAACAACAACAACAAAATAAATACAGACACAGAGTAACACAGAGCAATACATATGGTACAGATTTTCAAAACAAAATAGCAAATTAACAATGGTTGTTGTATTACATATTTTTATCGTCCGATCTGTTGCTCAGCTTAGCAGATATAGGTAGGCAAATAATTGAACGTGAATGCTTGTTTTCAATAAACTTTATTTTTTTCTTGTTTATTTCTTTTCTTCTTTTTTTCTTATTCTTCTTGCTTTTAAAATTTATTTTTAAAAGAGCATAATTATAATTGACAAGACATTGGAAATGGTACACATTTAAAAGAACAAGATAAGTATTCAACTGAAATATTTGTATTGCTCATTGCTGTCTTCGATGTAGTTGCTCAGTTTATAGATACTAGCGAAAGCATTAGTCAAAGTGAAAATGTTAAATATCAACTGCTATTTTCAAAGGCGTGATGGAATTAGTAGTACAATCATCTCAGCTATCCTGAATATATATACTTGCATGATTTTTCCCCTTCCTTTTTTTCATATCTTTTATCCTTTCCCTCATCTTTGTTGTTTATTCCTTATGTTCTGTTTCTTTCCATTTTACTATATCTATTATACCTTTCAGATTTTTATTTACTCTTTCAGGTTCTTATACTAGGGAAACAATACAATATTTACACATGTGGGTCTGATTTATTTCACTAGAGTATAGCCTGCAATTCCATCCATTTACCTATAAAGACTTCTAGTTTGTCTCTTTACAGCTGAGTAGTACTCCATTTGATAAAAAAAGACCACATCTTTTTATGTATTCATCACTTGATGGGCATTTGGGGTGTTTCCAAGATTTGGCTATGACAAATTGTATTGCCATAAACATGGGTGCACATATATCACTGTGGTGTGATGTTTTCAGTTCTTTTGGGAAAATACCCAGAAGGAACATAGGTGGGTTGAATGGTATTTTCAGTCTTAGTTTTTTGAGGAGTCTCCACACTGATTTCCATAGTAATTGTACCAGTCTTCATTCCCACCAACATTGGAGAAGGGTTCCTTTCTTCCCACAGCCTCTCTAGAATTTGTTATTAGTTGATTTCTTTATGACAGCTATTCTGTTGCAAAGAGATGGTATCTCAATGTTGTTTTAATTTGCATTTCTCAAATGACACGTGCTTTGTTACATTTTTTCACGCATTTATTTCCTAATTATATTTCTTCCACTGAGAAATATGTGTTCATCTCAGATGCACAGTTTTGGATTTGGTCTTTGAAATTTGGGGGTCTGATTTTTTTTGTTGTTTCCCAATTTGTGGGTTGTATTTTCACTCTGTTGGTGATTTCTTTTGATGTGCAGAAACTTCTCAATAAGATGATATCCCAGTCGTTGGTTCTTTGAAGTATTTCCCCCACAGTTTGGTTTTTGTTCATGAACTCTCCGCCTGCCCATGTTTTCAAGATTTCCACCTACTTTCTCTTCCAGTAGATTTAGTGTTTCTGTTCTAATGCTTAGATCTTTAACACATTTTGACTTTAGTTTAGTGCTCAGTGACAGACCCAGGTCTAGTTTTAATTTTTGCCATGTGGGAAGCCAGTTTTTCCAGCACCATTTGTTAAAGAGGCTATCTTTCTCTAGCGACCATGTTTGGCCTCTTTGTCACAGATAAGATGGCTGAGTGTGTTTGTAGTTGTATCTACATCTTCTGATCTGTTCCACTGATCTTCAGGTGTTTTTTTTTTTTTTTTTTTTTTTTTGCCAGAATGATAATGATTTTATCGCAGTAGCATTTTAATCAGGGATTATGATGTCTCCTGCCTTGCCTTTGTTCACCAGGATTGCCTTTGCTATTCTAGGTGTTTTGTGGTTCCAAATAAATTTTAGGAATATGTTCTGTAGATGTGTGAGGTACATTGATGATGTTTTGATAGGGATTGCATTAAATGTATATAATAGTTTTGGGAGTATGGCCACTTTCACAATATTGATTCTTCCTATTCAGGAGCAAGAAATATCTTTCCATTTGCTGAGATCCTCTTGGATTGCTCTTTTTTTTTGTTTTTGAAGAGTATTGTAATTGTCATTGTAGAGATATTTTACTTGCTTTGCTAAATTAATTACTAAGTATTTCCAAAGCTGTTGTGAAGTGTATCAATTCTCTTTTTTAATGTATTAGGTATTTAATTAGGTTCTTAGTAAGAAATTTAGAACGATAAGTTCCATTTGTCAGAGCAAAAATGGATCACAGGTAGACCTGGAGCTGAGGAACACCTTTGATTTTTGCTAAAAATCTGTGAGTCCACCACTTTCTGATCGACCTTGCTCTGCTCTGAAATCTGGTATCTCTCTTTCTTGATGTTGAATATTTCATCCTCCTGGTATCTGGGCTTCTGCAGCTTCTTCTTCTTGAAGGAAGCATCAGTGAGATGTTTGGGGATTTTCACTTTGCTGATGTCAATTTTTGTAGAGGTGGCAATGACAAACTTCTGGTGTGTTCTTCGTAGAGGAACACGATTAAGGCTCAGAGGCCCAGTCACAGGTAGCAAGCCACTGGCCAACTGCTTCAGGAACACCACTCTCTTGCTTCTGTGACACCTGGTGAGGATGATCAAGATGGTGCCAGGAGTGATGCTAGCTCGAAGTTTCTGCACATGCTGACTGAAGGGTTTCTTGCCATCGCTCAAGAGCTTTCAGGGCATATCTTCAGTAGGGTAGTATCTACACATTTTTTGAAGCTTAACCACCTGGCCAGAGAGATGGCTCAGTAGAATAAGCACTTCCCTGGCAAGCACAAGGGTCTGAGTTCAATCCCCGGTTCCACAAACAAACAAAGCAAAACAAAAACTGAAGCTTAACCACCTGGGTACCTCCATTCTTGTCCCCACCAACTGGTTTTGTGATTGTAGCAACAACTTTCTCCTTTTTCTTCTGAACCTTTGATTTAGCAGCAGTGTACTTTCTCTTGTACAGAGCCTTCCTGGAATACATGGCAGATTGGGAATATCTACCAATTCCTCTAACCAGGACAGGATTTTGGCGCTGTGGGGCTGCCCCTTTTTGGACTTTTTTGCCTTCTTCACCTTACCCTTTTTACCAGTACCACTGGCAGCAGCCTTTTTGGCTTCGGGTTTCTTCTCTTTAGTGTCTGTCTTCTCAGTTTTTTCATCCACCATCTTGCAAGATGGGAAGAGAACTAAATTTCCCTTGATCTCTTATTTCCATCACAGTGAGTTTGTTATCTGGTAGGGGAATGATATTGATTTTTGTATCCCACTATGTTATGAATTCGTTTATTAATTCTCAGAGCTTCCTGGTGGATTTTTTTTTTTTGGTCCTTTATGTAGAGTATCATGTCATCTGCAAATAATGATAATTTAACTTCTTACCTAGTCTTATTCTTTTTATTTCCTTTTTGTCTAATGGCTCTAGCTATTGTTTTCAAAACTATATTGAACTGGAATGGTGACAGTGGGCATTCTTATTTGTACCTGATTTTAGAGTAAAGGCTTTCAGTTTTTCTACATTTAGAATGATATTGGTTGTTGGTTTTAGGTTGAGGTAAAGGCCATCTATCCCAATTTTCTGTAGGGCTTTGATCATGAATGAGTGTTGGACTTTGTTAAAAGCCGTTTTCTGCATCTATTGACATGATTAGCTATTTCTAAACTTTGGTTGTATGAGTGTCCTTTCTCTAATGATTTATTAAAACTCTTTATCCATTCAAATCAGGCATGGTGGCAAATGCCAGTCGTCACAGTACTGTGGAAGGCTGAGGCAAGAGGACTGAAAGTTTAAGCCTAACCTAAACAATTTAGCTGCTTTATTACACCATGTCTTAAAGTTAAAAAATAAAAAAAACCAAACAAACTGATAAAGAAAGATGTAGCACAGTGCAAAGACCATGGGTTCAACTCCAGAAAAGAAACAAACAAGCAAACAAACATAGATTATTCATACAGTTTTAATTTTTAAATCTTACCAGTTTTCTAATCTAATTAATGGATCCCTGCTGTTAACTTTCTTTTTCGCATAGTTTCTCTTATACAAAAAATGTGTGTGTGTGTGTGTGTGTGTGTGTGTGTGTGTGACATAACAGGAAAAAGCAACTTGTATGTTCTCATGGTTTCTCTTACATTATCACAGATAATAGGCTAAGATATAAAAAAGAAAAAAATACCATATGGAAGTACGACAGTGTATCTTAAAGTATACCTTGACTTAGTACAATTGCCTTACATGTTTTACATGTTCTCTGGCCTATTAGTCTGAATTTTAATTTGTAGAGATGATAATTAAGCTTATAAGGTCTTACAAAATAAATGACTCTAGTGTTGCAAAAATAAGAGGAGGATGGAGGGAGGAGGAAAACACTATTGAACTGTTTAATGTCCATGTACCATTTCATCACAGTGCATACAATTATTGTGTACTACAAACATGTTCTAGTAAAAATAAAAATAAAATTAAAAACAAAGAAAAACCAAAACCAAACCAAAAGAGTATCGTCTGTCACTACTTTGAGCTTTTGGAATTTCCTAGGTTCTCAGAAACATTATTTATGAGTTTAATAAATAATCTTTCCAAAAACGATTTTATCCATATTTTTTGTTTTTTTTCTACATTAACTATTGCTTCACTATTCAGAGGTAAAATTATATTTCCTATTAATTTTTGATAATAGTTTAAATTATAATTCTTAATCCATCAAGTGTTATGAGGTAATGACAATTTATTTCTTCTTTCATTTTCCTTCCTTTATCATCATCATCATCATCATCATCATCATCATCATCATCATCATTATTATTATTGTTATTATTGGTATTTCAATAAGCATTTAAGAGGTACATTTATTAGATAGTTATTTTTTTAATGATCTGCCTACATATAAATAATATATATATCAGTCAATTTCTGATTCTGTTTTTACTTTACTAAAAAGTTTTTGTTTTCTTCTACTACACCACTTGTGTAATGCTTAAATGATGGCCTCATATGAAGAATTCTTAGTAACACCCCTTGGGAATATCAATATGCCTGAATATCTCCTCACAAAACTTATGTGATTTGAACTTTTACTTATTTAAAAAATCAGCTTATTAGGCTCAATATAATTACGTACATGATTTGGATTGAAACTTCATGGAATCTCAAAATTATCTTACGGATATCTTTTTTTTTTTGCATGTAATTGCATGTAACTTAAATTGTATTGATGATTGATGAAATGATGAATCGTTGTTAAGTTGACAACGAACTAATATAATTTGTTTTATAATAAAATGTGACTTTCCAGTGATCAAGACTCTTGATACAAATGTAAAATGAAATAATGTCATAAATCTTATTTATCTATCAATGAGGGAAATAGTAACACAGTACAGCACAGTTGCTCCACAGAGCATTTGTTAAACTACTTATTTCTGAGCAACCTTTAGAGTAAATTTGCTGTTAGTCTGTCCTCTCATAATTGCCCCTGATTAAGTCTGATAGAAACATAAACTGTAAAGTTCAGAGTTATCTCTTACTGTGCAGAACTGTCTGTCAGACAAAATTCTACACATTAATGTCTCATCTTTCATGGTGGCACACAGGAAAAAAGTGAAGCCCAGCTCTATAGTAAGTAAAAGAACACTGAGTAATTGCTTTTGCCTTTTTTCTAGTTTTAGATAATATTTCTGAGAGAACTGATAGTAATTTTATCTCTAGTATAGGTTTTCTACTTTTAAATATATCATGAAGTTGGGGGGAAATCCTGGGATAATTGCATGAATGAAGCTTTGTTAACTATTAAAATACTGAGATGCTGATAGAAAAGTTTGTAGAGTTCTGTTATTTTTGAAGTGTTCAAGAATTTATCATACTATTTAGACTCATTATTAAAGAAATGTAGAAATGTTATCCTATGTATTTATTATAAAGGACGGATGTCTGTTTTTCTTATTCTTACTTATGATAGCAAACAAAACCTGAAGCCCTATTTTGGGGACTGATGAAAAATGGTGAAGGGTAATTTATAGAAACATAATGCAATCATTAAAATGATATTGGCATCATTTCTATTTTTGACTAAAAATAATTAGGCTATTGAGCTGCACGTGTTTATGTATATCTCCTTTGTATTATTGTATAGAATACTAATTTCATCGAAAATCTGTTAATGTAGCAGAAACTTAACTTTACTTACTTTCTGTACTTAGTAAGTAAGCTTTAGAGATATGTTGGAAGATATGGTCTAACATTTTAAAACTATGTTGGAAAAGAAATGGTGCAGGTGAGCGATTTGCCAGTCTTGTGCATCCGTTATTATGTGGTGTAAGGGGAATCTTCAGAGGCGCACAGCTGATTCTGAAAGGGAAGAGCTCTTGACAAATTGTCTAGAATGAGTGAGCACCGAGAAGTAAGAACTTTGAAGCAATTCTTGGAGAGTGAGCTATTTGTAAGTGTCTGTTATGTACAGACTTCTTATGCTCCTCATCTTTTGATGGAGTTACATCACTAAATTTATAATAGGTTGCAATTATTGTAAGTAAAAAATGTATTTAGTACAGGCAGCATAGTACACTTAAAAGACTTCAGTTGCTTTGCCTCAGTCTTTCTTTCCTGACTGGAAGCTTGTTTGTCCACCATTGTCCAACATTTTGAGAAGTATTGGACTTGCATTTGTCGCCTGAGAAAATATAAACATTCTAACTTTTATGTGTAGTTTCTGCTGGATGAGGAGTGCTTTTGCACATTATAAAGCTGAAAAAAAATATTAAGGTAAACAATGTAAGTCAGGAATGTCATTATTACCTCCACTAAATTGATCTGCAGTGAGATTTTTCTTTGCCTTATACCCTCATTTTTCTTGATTAAATGTTTCTTGGAGGAATAAACTACATTACATTAAAATAGATGACCTGCATTTTAAATAGTTACAACATTTATTCTGGAACTTTTACCATCATTTCTTCCTCACCACATCAGGAAATAATACTTAGGTGTGCTATATATATATATATATTCTCCCTTAAGTTTTACAACAATTTTGTTAAGTGGATAACTGAGCTTTATAGAGCAGAATTGCATATAAAAATTTTTTAAAAGACTAACCTGTGATTTGATCTTTTATCCCTATTTATGCTGTGTGGCTAAATAAACATCCAAGTACTCTTGGAGAGTCCCTTAGAAAAGCCATTAGTTTTATTATATATTTTTCTTGTTATTATCATTTTTGAGATAAATAATATTTGAGACTATTTCTTATTATTCTTTCAATGGTGCCTATTTTCTCTAAATGCTGTACCTATTAAACATGATCTACCTGCTATAAGTACTCTTCTGTATACAAGGATACTAAGCACTGAGAAGTCGTAGAGACATATGTACAGGGAATAGCACTCATTAATGAATTATTACTTGCAACTCAGAAGCCTAAGTTGGAAGAGACTATTTGAAGAGTTGTTATAAAACCTTATGTTATTGGTGGGAAATGTTAAGTAAAAATAAATGCCTTCTTCGTTGTGTGCTGTTGTCTTCGTTTGATTTCTACTTTCAAACTCACAACTAGCATCTGCTGAACATGCCCTGACTTTCTGAGACCAAATGTTTCCTTCCCAGCAAACACATTTCTTCTCAAACTGTGTTTCACTATTTTACCACGATGTTCTTAGTAACATTAGATTGCAACACATTGTAACATTTTCCATTCAAGTAAGTAGTGCAGAAAAAAAGTGCCCTTGACATATGATACAGCTATGTCTTAATAAATGTTGATAAATTCTAAATATTATGTTGAACATGTATTTAATATACCCAGCACTCTGAACACCATAACTTAGTCTACCTTACCTTAAAAGTAGTCAAGATACTTATATTAGCCTATAGTTGGGAAAACCATTTAACACAAATCCTATTTTAAAATAAAATGTTGATTCTATGACACAATTTATGGAATGCATATATCCCGGAAAGCTGATAAGGAAAACTGGCACACTGTGAAGGTAAATGTATGCTATTTATTCCTGTGATCATGTGACTGACTAAACTGTGTCTTTTGATACTTGAGAGTATCTTACCTCAGAATGCAATACTGGAAAAAAAAAGTAATAATGGAAAATTCTAGGTATAGTTTCTACTGAATATGTATCACTTTATACATAAAGTATCCTATAAATTGATGTACAGTGATTTTGGAGGCTGTTTGTATGGCAATCTGAGCTAGAAATTACATACTGTCTTCTACATTCTACTCTTATAAATAAATAGAAAACAAGTGTACATGTTGCAGGGGTTTTGAATTTTGAATGGAAGTGTGTGGCTACCTGTAGTCGCATTGGCCATGTTGCATAAGCTTATAGGTTTTTTGACCAGTTTTATATTTGTAGAAAAAATATACAGTAAACATATGTGTGTGTTTGTACATATAAATGTACATTGCATTTAATTTTACTTTTGGAGGACACAAAATAGGGAGTAAGAAAATTAATTGGAAATAATCATGCTATATCTCCTATTTTATTTTGTTGAGGTGATGTGGGTAAAGATGTGTAATCCTTATCAATTTAGTTTTTTCCAGAGTAAATATTACTCAGTTTGGCTGTCTGCTATATACTTAATAGAATAAAAATAATAAGTGCTCTTTTCTGCGCAGTTTTCCTTTTCTTTTGTCTTTCTAATGACTGGGCTCAGAACCGCTCCCCTCATCCAGTTGGTCAGGGGCAGGAAGAGTGCAATCTCTTTGCAGTTTAAGGATGATAAAATATACCCTGATAATTAGTCTAACTGCCTTCACTTTTTTGTTTTCCTTACTTAGATTTAAGACCACTAGAAGTTTTTAAAACTTAATTTTTTATAAATGTGAGGAACAGTACAAAGTAGTTGCAGAAGAAGAGCACTGTGCATGAGGAGGTGAGTCAAAGTGTATGCACATATGAAGTGTAGCTGGCTAGATTTGTAATGTGTCTGCAAATCATAAGATCATGACTTTCTACCTGTATGTTACAACTATCAAGTACTAAAAGAGAAGGCAAGGCAAATACTGATGGACTGTCATTAAAATTTGTAATGAAAATAAATTTAGGAGTTATTGCACTATAGATTATTTTCTTATCATTATATCTCACAATGTTTATTTATTTTTGTATTTTAGGGAAAGGTCTATAGGGTGTTCAGGGTCTAGATTGGACACACAGTGATCCGTCTGTTTACAGCCTCCCAAGAGCTGGCATTACAGGTGTGCACCACCATGCCCAGTCTCAATTGCCATCTCAGTGCACCCTGGGGGCGGGGCCGGCATGGCAGGCCTGGGGATTGAACCCTGGTCCCTGTGCCTGCTTGCAGGCCCTTTGATCCACTGAGCTATTTGGTGGGTCCTATCTCACAGTGTTATATATAAGTATTTATATACACAGGGCATTTGCCTCACCATGGTTTGACACTATATTTTCCAGAAGTGCAATGTGATACACATTCAGTAGAAATCGTAACTAGAATTTTGACTTTAGAGCTTTCCCCAGCTTGGAGTTCTTCCCAGTGGCAGTCTCCAGTGCTTCTGGACAGTGGCAGCCAGCCTCAGTCAGGCAGCCCTGGGAGCAGTGGGAGGAACAACTAACACTGTACACTATATTGGATCGCCCGTGTTTCCTGAATACAGGTATTCCGTACTGTGCATGAGCTATTCTACATTCTACTACAAATATTCCTAACACTTTTTGTATTTCTAGACTCTGTCCTCCTGTACGTTAGTATATGTCTGAGCATATTTCTAGTAGCCTCAGCCAAGCTATGAAGTTCAGTAGATAGGTGCATTAAGCACGCTCTTGCCTTGTAACACTTGAAATGTATGAAGGATATGACTTATCAGTGTGTGTCTTAGGCACTTTCACATGACAGGCCCAAAATACCTGGCACCCACAACTTACAGGAGGTCAGGTTTCTTTTAGCTTATGGTTTTGGTCCAGGGTTGGCTGGCTCCAAGGCAGAGACAGGAAGACAGAGGTGGTCACAAAGGGGAAGACACTCAGCCCATGGCAGCCAGGAAGCAGGAGAGAAAGGAGGAACAGAGGCCAGCACATTCTTCCAGGTTATGCTCCCAGTGGCCCACCCATGACCAGATCCCACCTCCTAGCACTACATTTAGCTACTGTGCTTGTCAAGGATGACTCCTCGGCTGAATCCAGTGTCCCAGGACCTAATCACCTTCAAAGACTCTACTGCTGAACACATCAGACTTTTTAGGTCTGAACCAGAACAATATCCAACCATGTCATAAGTTCAGGAGAATCTCTATGTATAACTGTATAGATACACCTGCATATGTGTGTGTGTGTGTGTGTGTGTGTGTAACTGTCATGCATGTATGTGTAACTCAGTTATCTTATACAAAATTACATTATTATAAATTTTATTTTTTAATGTAAAGAATACCACCAATTGCCATCAGTTTCCTTATACAACTGGCAAAGGAATTGAGTAAGTTAGATTTGAGTCACTGTGAAGAGAATTAGATGGAAAAAAGGCGGTGAGAAATACCTTAAAAGGCACTCCCAAGCCTTTCAAGTGAGATTGTTTGTAGGTGTGCAGTAAAGCCTCGAGCCAGTGGAAACAAACTGGAAGCACTTATGCATTAATTAGGTAAGCTTCTTTTTAAAAGTGAAAAAGCAGCTAGTAAGCTTGTTTATTTATTTATTTTTCTCAATGAGCCCCAACGTGAATGATTGTTCAGTGAAATGATGTGGGCACCAGAGTGTAGGAATGAATATTTGGAACCAGACTACCTTATCAGTAACCAAAGGGCAGAAATGCAAATACCTCCCAGCTTCCCTGTGGTGATCTGTTGCTTGCAGTGCTCTTTTGAGGTATTTTACTAATGATTTAGAAGTCTTTTTCATGTTAAAGTAATACCATTTTAACAAAGAGGCAAGAGAAAGAAGGGTAATGGAAAGGCCTTTTCTCAACTCTGACACAGCCCTAGTTAAATGAGTTTAGGCAACTCACTAAACACATTTGAATCAAATTTACTTTTTCTATAAAATAAAGTTGCTATGCACTGTACCAAAGTTCTCGCCACATTGTGAAAATCAAATTTTAAAAATCATTAACTTAATAGTTATATAGTGCCTTCCTAATATTTATTAAAATCATGGGAAGATAAAAGTACAAATACATTCCAAAATATAAAATTGAAAGATAATTTGTTTGAAAATGTGCAGAGAATTATTATGAGTTACAATATAGACAGATTCACTATGATGAATGTGATCACTATGTATCTCTAAAATGTACCAATAAAATTTGAATGAAGAAAAAATGGTGGACAAGTCAGAATAAGGAAGGTTCCGAAGATTTGTTCTTTAGGAAGTCAAATTTTAGATCCTCAAATTATTATAAGGAAGAAAAGAGGATGTTTTTATCTTTCCCGCTAATATATTGATTTGGACCTTCAATGTTTGTACTGAAGAAAAAATGGATGACCCTTTTTATTTTCTTGCAATTTATCTCAAAGAGAGTAGAAACATAATAGATAAGACCTTAAAACAATACACATTAAGGAGAAAACAAGAAAACGATAAAGAACCAAACAAATAAGATGTAAGGTATTCAACAGTGGCTGTTCTATTGCACATATTGCACACTGCTGTCCTCAATGTAATTTCTCAGATTACAGAGATTACCATGAAAAATTGGTCAAAGTGATAATTGGAAGCATTAACTGCTACCTTCAAAAACTAATTGGAATTAGTAGTAGAGCTATCGTAACCATCTTGTGTATACTATCTTCAAGATGAATTAAAAGAAAATTAAATGACAAGGAAAAATATTCAAGATTTATGGAAAGAAAGAATGAGTGATTTCATGTGTGATCAGTGGTGCATGCCCATATCCGGTAGTTTGAGCAAGAAATTTGATAGCGATATGTGATGTAACAATCATTGTTAATTTCCTATTCTTGTTTTGAAATATTCTGTACCATTTTTATTGTTTATATTGCTTTGTTTTTGTCTTATACTCTTTTAAATAAAATTTTAAAAAACCCAGATACCTCCTTGTTAAAGCATTTAATCAGTAATTTATAGTTCAGTATGTTTCAGGTAAAATGTAAAATTCTAAAGATAGAAGTAATAAAAAAAACCCTCACTGCGGTGCTTCTTCTTTCAACTTATATTCTAATAAACTTACTTTATATAGCTCAGAACTGCTATTTTCACCATCTTACAAAATGACTACATTAACTCTCTAAGGGGTTCATAAAAAGGACCACAAACAACATGATTGAGAACAACAAATTTCTTTACTTACATCTCAGGAGGCCATAGATTTGAACTCAGGATGGTGGTAAGTCATGCTTCTTATTAAGACTATAGAGGAGCATCCTTCACTAAGTTTTCTAGATTCTGCCTGTAATAGACATCCCTTGAACTGTGACCGTATAATACAATTTCTTCTTATGTCTTCTTATGACCATCTTTCCTTTGTATCTGTTTCCATGTGCAAGTTTTCCTCTTAAACAGTTTCACTCATTTTGGATTGAGGATCTATTCTCTTCTGTTATAATGTAATCTTAATTTAACTAGTTATATCAATAATTCCATTTCCCACTGAGATTACATTCTGAAGTACTGTGAATTAGGATTTCAGCAATCCTTATTTGAGGGCTAAATTCATAATTCATAACAATAGCTTTAAAGAGAATAAAGGAAAGTGTAATGTAGTGCATTTGCAAAGGTGAAATTTAGCACATTTGAGAAGACATTATTTTTATAAATGGAAACTCACCCAAGTTAGACTTTAATACTGGTGAAAATAGCATGAGAAATCTTTTTTTTGTAGTACATGGAGGGATTTTACATTTTTCTTCACTCAATGGATTCAGAGCACCAACAATGGAGTTACAAGGACTCTACAATCTAAAATCACTGAAATAGCTCAAGGTAAAAATTCTTATCAAGGAGAGTTGTGCTTGGAACTATGTATATTAATATACCGTCTGAATATAGATATTTCAAAGGAAAAGTCATACACAGTACATGTTATATAGAATGACATGTATCTGTTGAATCTGCCCACTAAGATGAGAACATTCAAGCAGATCAAACCTACTTTGCTATGATTACAATGTAAAGATTTTATACACAGAGTCCATAACCAAGCAGTATCAAAGGCAGGGTGAGGGGGCAATAGAATCAAGTAGCACTAAGTAGAAATAGCAGAAGGATCTCCTTTTGCAAGTGATATATACCCACCTTATGACCCAGGAGCACCTGTCTGTGGAGGTTTGGTGTCCCAAACAGATTGCGAGGCATTGCCACTGTAAGAAGCTGTGTTTTTGAAATGATGCACATGAGTACTCTGGATCAGGATTAGCTTCTGTGTTAAAGTCAGATTTTCTACTTATAAGTTATTATATAAGAATTTTAAGAGCAAAACAGGAAAATTGGAATGTAGTAAGATCCTGAGTGATCCTGATACAACATTCAAATATGAAAAGAACAGAGTGAGAGGTAAAGAAAAAAACCTAAAAATCAAAGTGAATTTTGTGATGGCATGAGGGAAAATTGATGGTAATTAAACCAAGAAAATTTCTCTAGTAGTTAAGTTATGGAGCACAGAAAATTTGAAGTGTTCTTATTTTTGTATTTGATATTAGAATAACTTAAAGAAGATAGTATATGTATCTTGTTTGTAGAGGAAAACCTCTTGAAAAGGGCAGGAAATGATATATAGTAGCAAATTATCTCAACAGCTTACTATTAGAAAAACAAAACAAATTCTCATAAGATAAAAACAATTACATAACAAACTTCAATCACCAAATCAAGTAGTCAAAAGAATGCCAATGTAGCATCAATTTGATATATCAAGATAGCTTTTTAAAGACTATTCATCCATACTTGATACTTACATCAGTAAAATACAAATATTATTATAGTCTCAGAGACATTAGTGTAATTAATGCTAAAGCAGTAGAGAGATCTTCTTCTTCTTCTTCTTCTTCTTCTTCTTCTTCTTCTTCTTCTTCTTCTTCTTCTTCTTCTTCTTCTTCTTCTTCTTCTTCTTCTTC
>NW_004524585.1:5718723-5728413 GCF_000260255.1 Octodon degus | reverse complement strand
CTCTGTCTGTCTGTCTGTCTCTCTCTCTCCCTCTCCCTCTCTCCCTTTCTTCCTCTCTCCCTCTCTCCTTCTCTCTCATCTTCTCTCTTTCTTCACTTTTGTGTCACACAGAAGGTTGAATCTGGGGCTCTCGGCCTCAGATTTCTTGAATAGTTTCTGGCCCTTCAGTTTGAACTTTTTCATGGCAATTGCTGAACTAAATGTATTAGGACATCAGGTTCCTAATATATTGATTCTCACTGCTGATTACAGTTAGAAATGAGTTGAATTGTATGTTTAATAATTTTTCATTTGAGTTACGTTCTTTAATGCATGAGTTGTGTTCTTTAATACATATCAACAAATTTTCTCCCCATTAAACTTAGTTGGGACTTTTTACATTGTAAGCTTATACTTTTATTTAAGTGAAAGTTTCTGAGTAATTAAACATATATCCTTCACATGCTTGAAATATATGCTGTTTTCAAAGAGCACATGCTGATTCACAAGTAGAATATTAGTTTCTTATTAATATTCTTCCCCATGAAAGAAATTCAAGCAGCTTTTAAAGTACTTGAAACTGTAAGGATAATGACCCCATGCTCTGAGAATTCATTTGATTATTAATATCACTCACTTTCCATCACCTTGTTTTGCTAGCATCATTATTTATATCATATAAATAATTCAGAATATATTTCAGGTAATTTTGCCCAACTTCATGGTGATATGATACATCTGTAGCTGTACTTTGGGCCTTTATTTTGTTCTCTTTACATAATGATGAGACACTTTACTGCAGCTACTAAATTGCTTTCTTCAATGCTGTAATGTCCACTTTTCACTATTAAAATAAATAAAAGCTATTTTGCTATTTCAAATCTCTTTTGTTTCTTCAATTAGGATTTCTGAGGTACGTATGGTAAGTTGAGCATGCTCAGTGTTATGCAAAAGCGCAAGGCACAGTTCTTGATTTTGTGCTGCTGACACTTGAAGAATGGAGAACAATGCATGAAATTATCCCTCAAAGATGTCATGGTAGAAACTAAGAGCTAGAGTGAGTGATGCTGATAAAATGTCCTTGATTGATTAAGGCACAGGGATACATTCTAACTAATGTGTTAGGTGGCCTCATTGTCTTACAAGCATTTCAGAATGTATATATAGCAGCTCAACTGGCTATATAATTTTATGAAGCCACTATCCTCTATAGTATATAAACATGCATCACATTTACTCCCAACCTGTGTGTTTTTTCCTGCTATGTTTATGCAAATGACTTCTATAATATAGAAAAATGAAGATTGCTTAATCCTGAAAATAAATCTCAGAAGATATAAGTATGAATTTGATATTGTATATCATATATAATATATGTCATGGCATTGAAAAATAACTATATGAAAATATTATTTTGATCAACTCATTTATATTATTTGAGGAAATTGAAAAAAATAGAATATGATATCAGTGATAAGACAGTCATTTCTTTGCCATCATTCTTAGTGAGCATCATGGACTACTGAATACTCATCTTATTATTTTGCATAAAATTTGATTTTTGAATTATTTTTAGAGACAATACTCACTATTTTTCCACTTTTACTGTGAACTTCTGCACCCGAGTGATTCTCCTTACTCAGCTTCCTGAAAAGCTGGGACTGGAAGCAGATCTGTGCCTCACAACAATCCTTTATTTATCTCTGGAAGCTACATTTCCTCCTTTGTCATAGCCTGTGAGCCTGATAGCAAAATGCATTTCAATAGCATCCCTTTCCTCCCTCGCCCTCACTCAAGCCCCCAGCTTGAGACTGAAAAGTATGACCAAGACTAAATTTTGTTTCATGACAAAATTATTTAAATTATTGTTATATATATATATACATATACATATATATATGCTTCATATATATGAAACATGCAAGTATTTTGTATTCACCAATGGGTCCCTTCCCAACATGTCCCATTGTGTATAAGTGCAAAAACAACCACAGAAGTTTGAAACATTTCTGGATCCAAGCATTTTTAGAAATGATATGCAATCTATTTAAATTGGCACATTTACTTATTTGAATATTTGAGTAGATGTTTATATGATATGCACACACACTTGTAGCTATATTTTGTCTTTAATTTCTGTGAACTACAGCAGTAATTCTTCTGAAAATGTCAGTGAAAAAAATTCTCCTTCTCCCACGCTGAGGAACACACTGCTAACGCACTTGACGGACTCCTGAAAGCAAATGCTGCAGAAGGTTGTCAGGTGGGAAATCCAAATAAGATGAAAGCCTATAAAAAGGGATGGTACAAACTAGAAAAACATCCAGAAGACACTGCACATTGCCCACTTGATTTTCAAAGTTATAAGAGGAAAAAACCAAACTTTTATGTGTCCCAATTCCTTGAATACTCAGCATGAGTATTAAGACTGAAGAATCCCTACTCAGTGTGTCTGGCACTGTGGTAGGTACTGAAAACACAAGAAAAATGCACAAAAGAGACAGTTCCTGCACTCACAATTTTAGATACAAGTAAAGCCATTACTGGCAGCTTTGGAGGAACACGCAGCAAGAAGCATGCCCTCAAATCAACTCTTGATGAGGCTGAGAGTTAGAAGTTATTAATGATGCATTCCATCTGGTAGCTTCCTGTCTATTTCAGTCTATTTTCACTCATTATTCATGTCAGCAATAAGCTAAGCTGCTTCCATTGGGCTCCAGGAGAGTATCTACCTTCAATATGCAAACAACCAAAGTTCTGTTATAAAAGCATTTTAAGGATCTATTTGTTTTATACTCTATAATATAGAAAAATTATTTGTCTTCTATGGTCTCTTTGAAAGATACAGGCCATAAAAGAGAGAGCTCTAGTGTATTATTGCAATATTTGTAAGAGAACAGAATCCAGAAAACAAGAATACATGCTTGTCACCAAGACTTTGATGCAGAAGAAAGTTCAGCTCGGATAAAAATCTGAGAGCTCTAGGGAGCAGGCAAGCCTTGGAAGAGAGGATAAAGAAAGTTCTCTGAGTTTTTCTTAATGTCCAACTGAATATTTTCATTGAATATTTGTATCATGAGTAAGCCTAGTTAAGAAAATAAAAAACCCTGCTTGATTACTCATATTATCCAGAGCAAATCAGAAACCATGCAAACTCAAATTAACAAATGTGTTCTCCCTTTTGGAGCAAGGTTGTTTGGGAGTTTCTGTTTCCTTGTGTAGATGCCAGATGGCAGTATCCACAGATTGTTAGTCCCTGCCTGCTGATAGTTGTCAACTTTGGATACTAACAATGTGTTAGATGTAACTATTGCAGGGAGCTTTTAAATTCTCTATTAATGAGCATCTACTCTCTTCTAGGTACTGGACATAAAACAAGAACTGATTAGTATGTCTTTAGTGGAACTTGAAGTTTAATGAGGCTTTAAGCCGATCTGTAATGGAAAATTCATTCTCCTTAAAACAATTGTGAACTTTTATAGAATATGGATGTTATAATTAGAATTAATTGGGGAGGGAGGAGATGGGGATACAAATTAGTAGGTAGATCAAAATGCCTACCTTCTTAGACACAATCAAGTGATGGGAAGAAGCAAGTGGGTTATTTCCTTTCAAGTACTTTCTTCTGTTTCACTGTACATCAGTCACACCATGAGCTCAATCTGGCAGATTTGGGAGTCCTATCTAATTAAAGGTCATTCCTTAGAATAGAAGACCTGAAACATCATAGGACTTTAAATGGTGTTTAATATTTTGATGCTTTTCTTTTCTTGTAGATTGGTGCACTTGTGTTTGGTATTTCCACTTTTCACTTAAAGCTTTATTTTGATTTGTCATTCCAAGTCTTGTGTTGAAAATAAATTTATGCTGGAAGACAAATTTCAATATCTTTAAGTCACATTTGCTAATGTGAGGTAAACATTTTTTCTTTTTTTCATATTCTGCTAAAACAATTTTAATACTCAAAGAACCATAGAGTAATCTTTATATGTTGTCAAATGAAAAGATTTAGGTATAACTGCATAATTCAGACTGAATTATGAGAAGGGTATAGTTGACATTAGTTTACATGGGAGAAGGTTTTGGGGATGAAAATCAGGAATTTAGTTAGGTTTGGATATGCTGGCTTAGCATTGTCCACCAGAGAGTTAAGTAGAAAGTGGAATAGGTGGTTGAATACATGAATTTGGGAGAAAGAATAGGACTGGAGATAAAAATCTGACAATCTTGGGAATCATGGATTATGCTTTAGATGTAGCTACAAAAGGTAGCTCACATTTAATGATGAAAGAAAACCAGCAAAAGGAAGGGCCCCGGAGATAGCTCAGCAGCATAAGTGCTTGCCTGGCAGGCACAAGGTCCCAAGTTCAATCCCTAGTACTAAAAACAAAAAGAAGCAAACAAAAGAGCCCCACCAACAACAAATACTTATGCAGATGCAGGGGCTGGGAGTTCAATCCCCAGGCCTGCCTTGCTGTCCTCATCCTTGGGGTACGCTGAGACAACAATTGATATTGGGCATGGTGGTGCATGCCTCTAATCCTAGCACTTGGGAGGCTGTAAACAGGAGGATCACTAAAAGTGATCTATGTGGTAAGACTCTGTAGACCCTGTCCTAAATACAAAAAACAACAACAACAAAAACCAAAACAGCAACAAAACCGTGAAAGGTTTTCACCTGTGAAGTAGGAAGAAAATGGAAAGCCCTGAAAGTGAAGGTTTTCAAGGGGGGAAAGTGATTCACTTAGCTGTGCCTAATGCTGATTGATAGTATGAGTAAAATGAAGTTGATGCTTGACTTCTGTGTTGTGCCAGGTAGAGGTAAGTGGTGACTAATAAATGTCACTTTGGCAGAGATATAAAATAGGCATAAGAAAGAAAAGTGTGTAAGGAATTTTACTCAATGTTTGTGAATTATTGTTAACCAATTTTATAGGCTGAATTGTGCTGAATTCTTGCGTTGAAACCCTCACTGTCAGTATCTCAGAAGGAGTGTATCAAAAGATAAATTCTTTGAAGAGGCGTTTAGTTAAAATCAGGAGGCCACCAGCATGGGCCTTCATTCATCATTACTCATGTCCTTAAATTTGAATACATGGGATGTTCCCATAGAGGAAAGGCTGTGTGCACTCAATGAGAAGGTTGCAGGTGGCACACTAAGGATAGAGCCTGCAGGGAGCTCAGTACTGGTGTCACCTTGATCTTGGACTTCTAGGCTCCAGAAGTGTGAGAAGTAAATTTGTTCAAGGCTCTCATTAAAGCTATGGTCTTTTGTTGTAGCATTGGCAAATTCATCCTAAGTTTCAGTGTCCAGGCCTGGGGATACAGCTCAGGGGTATAAGCACCTGTCTGGCAAGTGCAAGGTTCTGAGTTTGATCACTAGTACTAAAAAAAAAAAAAAGTTTCAGCATCCATATTTTCAATATGGCTTAGAACTTAAAATACATGGCTAATGCTTAAATTAAAACAAATTATTGCAGTGAGACATATCACTTCCATATATATCTATGTATCTATGAATCTATCTATCTATCTATCTATCTATCTATCTATCTATCTATCTATCTATCTATCATCTATCTATCTGAGAGAGGCAGAGAGAGAGAGAGAGAGAGAGAGAGAGAGAGAGAGAGAGAGATTTAACCCATTTAGTTAACTTTTGTAGGTATTTTCCTTTGGGTTGGTTTATGGGTAGCATGACTGACCCACCATATTATAAAAGCAGCATCCTGAATAGTCAGAACACTGTGGTAAAGCAGTTGATTCTTATCTAAGGGTACACTATCACTTTAATCATAATAAATGGCTTCTTTTTTATTTAGTAGTTATCATTAAATTCATAGGCAGCATAATGGAAGATAATTGTAATTGTTTCTGGATGTACTCTTCCAAATATCTCAGTAGATTAAGGTGCTTGCAAGTGAGGGTTCAATCCTTGGCCTGTGGTGCTGGTCCCCGCACCCGGGGTGTGCTGAGACAGCAATTGAGACTGAGCGTGGTGGCCTGTGCCTGTAATTCCAGTTCTTGGGAGGCTGTAAACAGGAGGATTGTTATGAGTCTGATCTAGTAGTGAGACCCTGAACGCCCTGTAGACTCTTCCCTAAAATAAACAGTGCTGATGCTCAAACCCAAGCCACTGAACATGCTAAGCTGGGAGTTTCGGATTAGCCTGTTTGGGGATGAAAACTACCTTTGTGATTTGGAGAAATGACTCTATTTCCTACTGCATAAAATGAAGACATGAATGCAGAAATTTGCTTTGAGGCATAAATAAGACAGCATGTCTAAATGCTCAGCACAGTGCCAAGCATTCTCAATAAACATCTTCTTAATATTGTTATTGTCACAGTTTATTAATATGCTTCTGTTTTATTGTTCTCATTGCTGAAACAAAATGCTCACACACAAAGCTAAAAGAGTGAAGATTTTTTGGAGCTCATAGTGTATAGAGGTTTCAGTGTAGAGTTGGCTGGCCCCAAGGCAGGGTAGCATGGCAGAAGAGCAGGAAGAAAGTAGCAAGCGGCATGTGACCAACAAGGACAAAGCAACCCTCTTTCTGTGTCTTATATTTTAAGCATTTGTCTTATATTTGCTACCTCCTTTAGGGAAGGTAGCACTCACACTCTTAATCCTAGCATCACACCATGATCCCAGCATCACATCTGGATCCCAGCATTGGACACACTAGACCCAGCCACCTACCTCTCAAAAGCCACCTATGACTGCATGAGGCATTGGGGTGACGTCAGATAGAAGTCATGAAAAATTATTTGAAACTTTGATGAGGGCATCTTTTTATAGTTCTATTTCATATCCTGTTATTATCTTCTTGTATTCTAAAGGTATACGAGTGCAGTATCCTTTTTCTTACACACATTTCCCCTTTGTGTTTGATACTTCTTACATCAGAAATCATTTTTTGGGGGCCGGGGAGATAGCTCAGTAGAATAAGTGCTTTCCTGGCAAGCACAAGGGCCTGAGTTCAATCCCTGATTCTGCAAGAAAAAAAAAAAAAAAAAAAAGAAATCATTTTTTGTAAAGAGCCTCCACCTAACTCTGCATTCTTGGACCTTCTTCCCTAATTTTGCTCCCTGAGTCATCATGGTTTTCATTTTGGTGTTTTCTACTTTAGCTTTTAAAATTATGCAGGAGTTTGAAATATAGCGATCCATTAAATGTTATTGTATTTCAATATTTTGAAAATATTTTCTGACCTTTATGAAAGTGGATACCATGCTACAAAGAGTCACAGACTTAGATCTTTCAGTATTATGCCACCAAAATCCATTCATATTCTTGAACATAGCTGTTTCATTAATTTCCACTGAAACTTTCTATTGTTTAATTATCCACAATTTATCCATTTCATGTTGTGTATAGTTAATTTTCTTCTTTTTTATTTGCAGTACTGCTTTGCACATTTATATATGTGCATCCTAATGCATATTCTCAAAATTCTCTGTGGCATTTACTTAGAGATAGAATTGTGTTAAAAGTATATAAATATGCACTTTTCCTATACAATGCTGATTTATTTCCAAAAGTAGTTGCACTCAAGCTCTACAGATCTTAAGAAATCCTTTGATTCATATATTTTATAATTGACATTATTAGACTTTCTTAAACCTTATTCGCTCTTTGTATTTCCCTGTGCATTAATGAGCTTGTACTTTTCTCTGAGATTTATGGTTTTTTTTTTTGTATTTTATGAAAAGGTCTACAGGGTGTTCAGGATCTCACTACTAGATCAGACTCATAATGATCAGCCTGTTTACAGCCTCCAAAGTGCTCAGATTACAGGCATGCGCCACCAAGCTCAGCCTCAATTACCATCTCAGTCTGCCCAGGGTGTGGGGCCAGCAAGGTAGTCCTGGGAATCAAACTCACGGCTCCTGCTCCTACTTGCAGACACTTTAATCTAGTGAGTTATTTGCCTGGCCCTTATTTTTAAGTTTACTTGTAAATAAAATTCCCTTCCTGTGAAGTGCCATTTATCTTATTTTAAATTTTATTTTATTTTAAAGAATAAGACAAAAAAAAGAGTAAGACAAAAACAAAAGGGAAAACAAATAGCAAAAACAAAGACAGAGGGCCGGCCAAATAGCTCAGTGGATTAAAGTACCCACTTAGGTAGAGGCAGGGACCGGGGTTCGATCCCCTGGCCTACTGTGCCGGCCCTGCACCTGGAGTGTGCTGACAGGGTGACTGAGACTGGGTGTGGGGGTGTGCACCTCTAATTCCAGCACTCGGGAGACTGTAAATGGAAGGATCACTACTAGTCTGATGTACACAGTGAGACCCTCTGCACCTTGTCCTAAATAAAAACAAAACAAACAACAACAACAACAACAACAACAACAACAACAACAAAATAAATACAGACACAGAGTAACACAGAGCAATACATATGGTACAGATTTTCAAAACAAAATAGCAAATTAACAATGGTTGTTGTATTACATATTTTTATCGTCCGATCTGTTGCTCAGCTTAGCAGATATAGGTAGGCAAATAATTGAACGTGAATGCTTGTTTTCAATAAACTTTATTTTTTTCTTGTTTATTTCTTTTCTTCTTTTTTTCTTATTCTTCTTGCTTTTAAAATTTATTTTTAAAAGAGCATAATTATAATTGACAAGACATTGGAAATGGTACACATTTAAAAGAACAAGATAAGTATTCAACTGAAATATTTGTATTGCTCATTGCTGTCTTCGATGTAGTTGCTCAGTTTATAGATACTAGCGAAAGCATTAGTCAAAGTGAAAATGTTAAATATCAACTGCTATTTTCAAAGGCGTGATGGAATTAGTAGTACAATCATCTCAGCTATCCTGAATATATATACTTGCATGATTTTTCCCCTTCCTTTTTTTCATATCTTTTATCCTTTCCCTCATCTTTGTTGTTTATTCCTTATGTTCTGTTTCTTTCCATTTTACTATATCTATTATACCTTTCAGATTTTTATTTACTCTTTCAGGTTCTTATACTAGGGAAACAATACAATATTTACACATGTGGGTCTGATTTATTTCACTAGAGTATAGCCTGCAATTCCATCCATTTACCTATAAAGACTTCTAGTTTGTCTCTTTACAGCTGAGTAGTACTCCATTTGATAAAAAAAGACCACATCTTTTTATGTATTCATCACTTGATGGGCATTTGGGGTGTTTCCAAGATTTGGCTATGACAAATTGTATTGCCATAAACATGGGTGCACATATATCACTGTGGTGTGATGTTTTCAGTTCTTTTGGGAAAATACCCAGAAGGAACATAGGTGGGTTGAATGGTATTTTCAGTCTTAGTTTTTTGAGGAGTCTCCACACTGATTTCCATAGTAATTGTACCAGTCTTCATTCCCACCAACATTGGAGAAGGGTTCCTTTCTTCCCACAGCCTCTCTAGAATTTGTTATTAGTTGATTTCTTTATGACAGCTATTCTGTTGCAAAGAGATGGTATCTCAATGTTGTTTTAATTTGCATTTCTCAAATGACACGTGCTTTGTTACATTTTTTCACGCATTTATTTCCTAATTATATTTCTTCCACTGAGAAATATGTGTTCATCTCAGATGCACAGTTTTGGATTTGGTCTTTGAAATTTGGGGGTCTGATTTTTTTTGTTGTTTCCCAATTTGTGGGTTGTATTTTCACTCTGTTGGTGATTTCTTTTGATGTGCAGAAACTTCTCAATAAGATGA
>NW_004524585.1:5702371-5718623 GCF_000260255.1 Octodon degus | reverse complement strand
CCTCCTCCTCCTCCTCCTCCTCTTCCTTGTGGAGCACGAGTTTCCTTTTAAACTATTTATAAACAAGATCCTGGGAGACTCTAAGATGACATATTAAAGTACTATTTTATGAGCACCCTCTTACAAAAAAGAAAGTCCAAAACATGAAATGCAAACCTACCTAATGTCCATACATTCTGCTTTCAATATGTTGTGCCATTAGGAAAAATGTAAATAAACCATTAGTTTGTGTTAATATTACAATACTTTCTTGGCTTTTTGTGGAACCTGAACCTATAATAAATGTTTTTGAAATAAAGAATCTTGATGACTATTCATAAAACATCATACACTAAACAAAGTTCCTTTCTAATCAGTTTGGAAAACATTAATTTTACCTATAGAATGAGATAATTTTCTAGAATTTGGAGGACAAGCAAATACATATATTAGAAAACTGTTCATTTTAAGATTATTAATTCTTTTTATAATGCATTCCACATATAATCTTTGCCATGTTGAATTCTCTGCTTTATAATCTATCTATGGTAACTTTAACATTCTACTTGCTATTACCATTCCTTTGCTGATCTATATATACTTAATATAATTCTAAATAAATAGGAAAAGAAACTTAAATAATCCTGTGTCCAAAGTAAGCTCTAGGTGAACGAAGGGCTTTTAAATTATAATATTAAGTTCTATGTTTTAAAATTCGGATTCAATAGATCTGGGGTGGTATCGTCTAACATTAAGTTTTCAAGCATGCATTTGAGTTTTATACTGAAGAGATATTTGCAAAATACTCATTCAAAAATCCTTTAAAATACACATATTTAGTACTTTTAGTATTCATTTGAATTATCCATACCACTTAGTAAATCATATAGATAATTGAATTGACTACATATATTTGAGCTGAATATATTCCTTAAAATTAGAAAATAACTACTTTTCTCCAAAGCATCAGTATTCTATTTTAGCTAGTTCTCCTTTTCTCTGCCCTGTAATTCATTCAAAATATTTAATACATTAAATCAAGTAATTTCATTTTATTTTCTTATATTGTTCTTTAGCCTACCTAGAGAATCGCCAAGTTGGTTTATGTTTATTTTCATAAAGATAAAGATATAGTTGAACTTACATACATTTATGTTTTATTTTCTGTTTGCAGGGTACAAGTTGAATTCTATATGAACGAAAATACATTTAAAGAGAGATTAAAGTTATTTTTCATTAAAAACCAGAGATCAAGTAAGTCATTCTTGTCATACCCCTCTATTTGTTTATACATAACTTTACCTAAAAGTTCTAGTTGTGCAATAATTTGTAAAATACTTTTTATACAGAAAATAAAATGAGTAATGATTTTAGAAAATCTGTAAAGTTTTCAAAAGCCATATATACATCTAATGGAAGTAATATTCCTTAACCAATTTAGATCTTCAAATTCTACATCCATAAATTGACTCCTTCATGGGTTAGTTGGTTTACTAGAAACATTAATAAATAATTTAAGCAAGTGATTTAGATTTTTAAATAAAGAGACATCTAAAATATCATACTTTGACAAAACTCTGGAGATTTATGGATTAAATGCAAAATAAATAACTGAGTTGATGAGGGATAAATTTAATATTTTGCAATCATGATTAATGATAACACACACCTAGAGCATGCTGCAGTAACATATTTGTGCTTCACTTTTAGAATTTTAATCAGTAAGTATAAGATGAAGCTCAGAGTTTTACAGCCTTATGATTATTATTATTAGATAAATTTTGGAATCACTGGAATGTCAAGAAGATATAAAATGGGCACTACATTGTTAATCCCTTTATAGTATCTGTGGTGCTTATTTCTTCAGCACTGTATTCCATATTTTATGAAACCTTTTTGTAATAAGATATGACTACTGCTTAAAATGCACAGTACACATGACGAGGTCTACAATATATTTGTGTAGGCTATAAATTCTGTAATCTTGATCTCTAATTCTCTTGGAGTCTTCTAAATTAAATTCTGCCTCTTCAAGCAGTATTCATAGAGAAATGACTGACTTCTAAGGGATTATTTAAATGCTGACTGTCTGGATTATTTCAGTATTAAAGGCACACTGGTCAGGTATACTTCATGATGTACTAACTTTATGGTGGAGGCTAGAAGTAGTTACTGTCCGATCACGTACGTTGTTTTGAATTTCCAAAGACATCTCATCACTAGACACTGCCTAAAAGGCCTGCTTCAGCTGAGTGGAAGTTTTCCTCAATTTCTCTGCTAACAGTCCTCTCCAGAGCAGAAGAGATGCATCCTTTGTTTGAGTACTTACCTATCTAAAAAGAAGACCCACTTTTGTAAAACAAGGAATATTTTTCTTAATCATCTAGAAGATCATAAAGAAGTTAACCTTTAAAATGTACTTAGCATTTCTGGAGCGAAGCCTAGGAAATATTACACGATTAAGCATTAACCTTTTCAGCATTAAAAAATGCTACAGGTATATTCATGTGCGGCAGAATTAAACAAAAAGTAAAATTTCATTTCTGAGCGTTACTAGGTAATAAATAGAAGGAATCATTTCTCATTTTTTTCAAAATATGTAAATCAAGTAACATTGGATAATTGCAGGAAGAATGATGTTCCCATTAATCAGACTTTAAGCATATTTGGCCAGACCTGAATTCCTCCTACTCAACATCAAGTGTTAAAGTCTGCACAATTGTTACAGAAACAATTTTTAAAATATGTACTGTATGTGACAGTATTAATTTAACAACATTTTAAGATTTCACTGGTGTTTAACCTATTTAATAATATGGTTCAATTGCCAAATGACAATGAATTTATGCATGTTTGCTTATGAGTGAGCGAATGGTGTGTTTTTCAGCATAATCAGTTATGATTTCTTTATGTATTTCATTAATATGTGACATAGTTATAGGATTAGGACATAGTTATGTAATAATATATAACCTATAATTGTAT
Organism: Octodon degus; assembly: GCF_000260255.1. Lineage (NCBI taxonomy): Eukaryota > Metazoa > Chordata > Mammalia > Rodentia > Octodontidae > Octodon > Octodon degus. The sequence goes on along the minus strand of NW_004524585.1, from coordinate 5,715,659 downwards.
AATTAATATATATCACACTATAATTTTGCAATTAACATTTAAAGTATTACATATGATTATATAAGTGTCATTATAATTTCTCTATAATTAAATGTACAAGGTATTAAGAATGTCCAAGATCTGCCCTATGAATGTGGAATTTTGTAGATTTTGTAGCTAACTGAACCTTATCTCCTAATTCATGATTAGGAATATGAATACATTTGCCTAAATTTATAAGCATATTGTAACAGCCTTGACTGGCCATAAAATTTATACTTTGTGATTATTCAAACCTAGACTCTCAATGGGTAACAATAACTGCTACTTGCAGTTCATGCATTCTTCCAAGATCACTTTTGGTTTCAATTTTCAGTTAATTAAAATTCAGATACCAAGAATTTTAGTAGGCTTAAACAATTATAGTATTGTAGTTTCTAAATACAACCTAAGTGCTGTACTTACAGGTGATATTTTTGACAGTCTCTTTTAGTCTTTTGTGAACTAAGTTTAAATGAAAATCAAATTTTTGTTGTTTGTTTAAAGGTCTAAGAATACGCCTGTTCAATTTTTCTCTCAAATTATTAAGCTGCTTATTATACATAATCCGAGTACTACTAGAAAACCCTTCACAAGGAAATGAATGGTAAGGTATCTTTGTTTAAGCTTCAACAATATTAAAAAAGTTTTTGATTTATGAAATTTGAGGGATGGTGTATAAAGCTCACTTTTTTCAAGAATGTGGTTTGTCTCAAACTGATTATAGACATAATCTTTGCAGGTTCTTTGTAAATAATTCTTTCACTCCTGTTCATCTAAGGGTAATCCATGAATTTGCTATTTTTTTTTGTCTAAATGCTGTAAGTAATTGTTATTTAAAAATTAACAGTCAGGGGCTGGGGAGATAGCTCAGTGGCATAAGCACCTGCCTGTCGAGCACATGATCTTGCGTTTGATCTTGGGTACCCCCCAACCCCCCAAAAGAGAAAGGGTTGGTCTTTTTCGAGATCTGAAATCTTTTCTGTTCTAGATATATGTGTACTTACAAAGTTTTATCTTTCTGTACGCTAACTTCATCTACATTTTCTTCAGTTATAGTACAGTAGATACCCTTGAGTGAAAGCACTTCAGCATACACTGAGATGAATAACTGTAGCCTTAAGTTTCAGTTTTAATAACACAGTTCTTTATCTTTTGAGTTGATCTATTGATTTACCTTAATTTTTTTCATTGATAATTCTGTTGCTTTTATTAAATTACATGCTTGAATATTTATCAATTTCTTTTTAAGCTCTATCTTTGGCTCCATAAATACAGAAGGCTAGAGGTTTGTAATGATATGTGTAATGTTTCACCCTATTGGCATTGTGGACTCTTGCCCAGAGTAAAAAAATTATAATGATATTCCAAGCATAAAACTAAAATTTGACAAAATTCTTTACACCCATTTTTTCATATGGAAAATTTTCCTCAAAATAATTGAAAATAAAATGGAGTCTGCTCATAATATGAATTTAAATAGTCAATTACATTTTTAGATAGTAAAAATAATTTTGTATTTATTCAAAAGTTTTTAAAGAGAAGGTAACTAGTAACATTTTATTGTGTAATGATAGGTTTCATTATCTTTTTTTTTTTTTTTTTTTTTTTTTTGGTGGAACCGGGGATTGAACTCAGGTCCTTGTGCTTGCCAGGGAAGCACTTATTCCACTGAGCCATCTCCCCGGCCCCAGTTTCATTATCTTTTATAATTTATTGAAATGTAAGTCTTATTTTTTAGTTTTTAAGGAGTACAAGATAGTATCAAAACAGAAAAAATTATAAGTGATGCAGAAGTTTCACTTAGCAAAGTTGTCTTCCAAACAGTTATTTGTATTACCAGATATATGCATGCAAAATTGGAAGAAGAAAGAAGTGTAGAAGAAAGTCAGAAGAGAAAAAGTATGAGCAATTGAAAAAAAGGAGACAAAACAAATTAAGTATTATCTGCCCCTTTCCACAGACCAGCAGGAATGCACAGTGCAGTTGTCCTACTGACCATGTCATACTGAGTACTTGGCACGCACCAAGGACATTGCTGTGAATGAAGACAAAGAAGTAAATGGGAACATTCAATACCTTCTAGGAATTCTCAGTCCATTGAAAGGTTGCTCATTGTGGAGTTATTACTACGAACTGGGATTAGACTCTTCGCTTATGAGTAGTGTTTTCTTCAAAATACACTTATTTTATTATTCTCATATTAAATATGAAGAAAGGAAGGTTTTCCACAGTACGCTGAGACCCCCCAGAACTAATCCTGTTATACCTTTTATGTCTGTTTAATTCAGCCACCATGGGAAGACACACTGGTCCTCAAAAGGCCCGCTCACATATTCAGCTCCACTTGGGTGTCTATAAGACATTCCAGACACGTTCCAATCATCTGGAGTGTTCTTCAATATCTCATTTCAATGGCAACTCCATCCTTCTTTCCAAATTCTATTTTCCTAGCCTTCCTCATTTACGTGCATAACAGTGCCATTCTAAATTTCTTGGGTTACATCCTTTGGAGTCAGTCTTAACTTCTCTTTTGTCCATAGTTCATGGAAACACCTTAAAGAATCCTGTCATTTCTACCTTCAAGATACAAGCACTGTACAGTCGCTTTTCAGTGTCACTTCCCTGATGCACACTACCTTCCCTCCGCTGGGTGACTCCCTGAGCTTCTCTAGTCCTGCCTTTGCTTCCCTTTAGTTTATGCTGAACCTGAGAGTCCAATTTTGATGCCCTCTGCTTTCAAAGCCAAAATCCTTGCCTGTGGCCTGTAACAATTCCTGGCCTTCTGTAACTCCACTTCCTACTACTCATCCATTCTCCTTTAGTGGCATTGTTTCTGGTTCATATTAGGTACCTTGCTATCTTGGGACCTTCATATAGGCTCTTAACTCTGTCTTCTCTTCTTACATATGAGATAACCAAAAACGTACTAATTCCTCAGACCTTCAGTCAAAATCATATTAAGTATGCTACTGAGAACTGTAGTCTCAAAAAAAAAAAAAAAAAAAGAAAGAAAAGAAAAAGAAACTTGTAATTTCATAAAACCTCTTTGATTCTCTTTTGGTTTTTACTCCAGCGCCTTTATCTCTTACACGTATTTTGTATACTTTGATTTATTAGTTTTCTGTGCATCTCATGAGTATTAGAGTGAACATGTCTTAGTGGTATGGATTGTTGAATTCCCATTGCCTGGCACAGAATGGTATAGTTATTTGTTAAATGCCTGAGTGACCAAATCTTCAAGGGAAGTTCCTCTATAGCATAATCTTTGCTTACTGTACTTCACTGGCCTCTTATTTCAGCCTGCTGACCTTGTTAAAGTCACGTATGATTATTTTACTCTCCACTTTCTCTGGCCTTATTCTTGCACATAAGTTTCCCGTTGGTGCCTCTCATGGCATCTCTGTTGTTGACTTATTTCAGGACTCCTGGATCCTCAATTTAACACTTTCTTGGCTAACACTTAACCTGAATTTTTTTAGCAGGCATTACATCCTGCAGCCCAGTTGATTGTGGGTTAGGAGTACCATATCAGTACCTTCTGAACATCTGGACATGCATCTCTTGAAAGACCTGTACTGTATTCTATTTGCCTCTGTATCTTTCACCCTTAGCACAGGACTTGGTGGGTGAGCAAATGCTGAAGTAATGGAACCATGCCCCCTAGTTAAGGAATCAGCTTGGTACAGCAAAGGTGATGGAAGACCATGACCCACAGAAGTCGGCACCCACGACATTGTTCTCTTTGTTACCAAGAATGAAGAACACAATAAATCTTTGCACAAACATACCAGAATTTAAAAACTTGGTAATTTGTAAATAAAAGATGCACTAGAGAAACCCATAGATCATAAAATAGTGCAGGAAGAATCCTTTCAAAGAAAAAAGTGCACTAGTGGGTGATAGCAGAATAAAATTATATTATTTGAAAACATTAAGAGGAGTAAAGTTTCCTACAATTAACTTCCATGCAATATTACCAGGAATCTTCAGCCATAATTGTAGGATATACATTTGAAAAATCAGATTACTGTAATTAAAAAACATAACAAACTAACTTATGGCTCCATTTTGAATGCAATGTTCTGTTGAGTTAGCATTGTCAATGCAGTCTTCGTTAATGAAAAACAGAAGTGGCCTTTATGGGCACAGGCTCTATTTTAAAATAATGAGTCTAATTCAGCAAAGAGATTTATCTAATTAGAGCTTCTGACATGACAAAGCTGCAGATAATTTTGTGCAGCTTTGCTGTATTTTTAAATTCCTCCCAGGAATAAAAACTGATTGGCAAATTATGCAGTTTGGATAAGCTGAAGAATATAAATTTTTTTTGTTATTAATGCCTGATAATGTATACATGGCAAACTCTGATGCCTACCTAGAGTGTATCAAAGACTTAAAGATTTTAGCAAGAGAAACATCTGAAGATGTACAGATGTAAGACGTCAAGACAAGACTCATGGCCTGCTGCTGCTCACAGTTTCTAACTCTGTCAAAACTCATGCATTCATTTTCACTTTTAAAATTATGGAGGTTGACTAGGGAGATAGCTCAGCAGTCTAAGAGCCTGGCTGGCAAGCTCAAGGACCCGGGTTTGACCTCCTGTACTGCACGCCATGCTGGTCACTGAAACTGGGCATGGTGATGCATGCCTATAATCCCAGTGCTGGGAGGCTGAGACAGATGGATCACTACGAGTCTGAGCTGTGTAGCGAGACCCTGTGCCAAATAAACAAAAGAGTAAGAAGTAAAAATATAAGTTAGATTATTGAGGTGATTATTTGTTTGGAGCATTGTAAAGATAGAGTCAAAGATGAGGAGCCCGTCCGTGCATGTTGTTTTATTTTATAGCACTAGAATTGCACTTAGACTTGCATTTAAGATCAATATTTAATATAGCAACTGGTGTGTTCAGATAATCTTTAGAATTTAAAGGCATCCCTGCATTAGATAAGAAATATTAGAAAAGAAATTGAATTTTTATAACATTTAAAGATATTTGATGAACTGTAGGAATGAAGTCATAAGGTAGAGATTTCCTTCTTTCATGTATTTTGGGCCCTGTTAAATTCAGGTAATATGAAAGCCTCTATATTCAGTCTTAAAAAAAGTTAGAAGGATTTTGTTTCTTTACCAAAAAACTTCATTCTGGTCATTATGGACCAGACACACCAGGCACCACAAAACATTCCTATCACATGTAAGTATAACATGTACGCAAATCACTTACATTTTGTGACTGTGTGTTTCCCCAAACCTGGGTCTTTTGTAGCCAGTTTTCAGAGAGTGGAAAGCAAGAAGAATATGTGTATACTTTAACAACTCTTAGTAAATAAATGACAACTGTGACCTTTCCTTGAATTTCATTTTCAGATAACACATAAAAATTAGTTGCAGCCTCACGCTCTGATACCAAGGAATGCTTGACTGCAGGTCATTTGTGTACCTCGAGGGGAAGAATGAGTGTTGACCATGAAAGAAAGTCAGCCCGGTCACAGTCATGTATGGCTAGTAAAGAGGCTTTCTCTCCATATATGTTTTTTTCCATCAGTCTGTATTGTGTACTTTCCTTACTTCATCATCGCTTGTCTAAACTGGGGTTAAGTATCTCCAGTTTTTGGAAAGGATTTAAGTTACTTAAAGTTCTTCCTAACTTATTTTTCTGTATTTATGGTGTTTTAACATCATGATGATTTTTGAGCACATTCTAAAATCTTTTTGCTCACCTTGAAATGTGAGTCTAATAATATACTTGACATTCAAGTTCTTGTTATTTATTATGGCTAGGAGAGTTATAGAAAATTTTATATACTATAAAATTTATTTTCATGATAGTGTAGTCAAAAAAGTCATAATAGCTCCCTTCAATGGCTCTTTTAAATTTAAATTGCCTAAGATATCTCTGTAAGATATTAAAACAACATTCTAGACCTTTTACAGAGGAGTACCCAAACTGCAAATCAAAACCCACTTATTTATTGCAAAGTGCCAACATTGCAATTACACCTGAGGTTTTAGTTTAGGAGAAAAAATTCATACATTAACATCTTTTGTCATAAAAGGCAACAAATAGCATGTGTGCCATGGGTTCACCACCACTCTTCTACACCAACAAATAGTCCTCAGTTAGATATAATTATATCTTAGTAACTCAATATTAATTACTGATTTCTCCTTTTGTAATTTTTAAAAAATCTTTTATTTGCTTATTCAAACAGGATCTCTGCGCAGCTCAAACCTGTAGTGATCATCCTGTCTCAGCCTCCCCAGCACTGAGTTTATAGGCATGCACCACTATGCTCGGGTTCGGTGGCTGGTGTAGCATGGTACACCTGGGGTTTTGGGGTACCTGGGCATGCGCTACTGGGGATTGAACCTGGGTCCTTGTGCTTTCCAGAAAGGCACTTAGACCACTGAGCTATCTGCTTAACTGCACTGATTTCTCTTAGAAAGTACTCAAAAATTATAGCAGTATATTTTCTAATTTTTTAGGGACTGCAAAAGTTTTTATAACATATATTTTTCATCTGTAAATTTGAACATATATTTTTCATTCTGACATGCCTTACATTTTTATGAATTCTGAGATATAAAAAAAATGATTTGGGAAGACAATGAACTCAACAGCCATAGTATTGTTTTGACTGTCACCATTCATCATTATATTAACAGTATATAGACTACTCTGTGTGTGTCTCCCACAAGGCATCGTGTTGATAGCAGTGAGTAAAACTGTTACGTTATTTGATGTTATGGAATTTGTAGTTATTATTATTATTATTATTGTTATTATTATTTAATTTAATTTAATTTAATTTTTTTTGTGGAACTGGGGCTTGAACTCAGCCCTTGCGCTTGCCAGGGAAGCACTTATTCCACTGAGTCACCTTCCCCCAATTTTTTTTTTTTTTCCTTTGGTGGAACTGAGGATTGAACTGAGGTCCTTGCACTTGCCAGGGAAGTGCTTATTCCACTGAGCCATCTCCCCAGCCCTGGAATTTGTAGTTTTGGAAAAGACAGTCATTAAATAATTGGTTTCCAAGGAGTACAGTTTCAACTGAGATGAGCAAGAGAGTTGCAGTGGGTGGCGTGACTCAAGCATTGAGCTGATAACGGTGAAGAAGTGGAAGTTGCGCTAGCAGAGGGTTCAGCTGAGAGTTGTAGGACAAGGGAAGAGTAGCTAAAAGTCAGAGTGATAGAAAGGATCGTGCTAGATGCAAGTAAATGCAAGGATGCCAGGTCAAAGGGTTTGGTCTTTGTCCTTAAGAAAATTATAGCATGAACTCACAGTGGGGAGATACGTTCTAAAATATATTTTGGAAAAATGTGTCACTGTAATTCAGAAAAAAATGTAGATGATAAAAGAGGTGAAGGGTAAAAGGTCAAATTGAAAATGAGGGAGCTTAGAGGAAGGTGGTTTTGGTGCTAAGTAAATATTCACTGGGAAGCATTGAAAAGAGTTTGTAACATGCATTTTACAAATGTAATTGGACATTTTCTAAGAGGTTGCTCTGGCTTTTGGATAATCAGACACAATGGATTTGATGTCATTGAGATGTGAAAAAAAGTGAAAGAAAATCAGTTTTGGGAAGAAAGAGTACAAGTTGTACTTGAACCAATTAAAGATGTTATTTAACCAGACAGATGTGGCACTCTGAAACTCCAGAGTGCTTTAGTCTAATACGCTGTAATGTGTCTTTGAATGTTCTTTTGTAGCTTTATCATTCCTTATAAAACAAAAAGATTTGAAGGGTTTTGTCTTTTGTTATTAACATATTATGAAAAAATTATTTAGGCATGTGAAAATATATTTTATGGGACTCTATATTTCATAACTATAATTAGAGTGGCTTTTGTTTTGGGAAGTTTCATTTACTTTTATTATAAAGGAAAATGTGGTGATTTTCCCTTTGTTCATGAGGAGAGTATATTGCCTACTAATTACTACCATTTGGATCAAATACATATAATTGGTGGAACATTAAAACTGCTATGGTTTCCTTAATTTAAACTTTGGATTTTGTATCTTTAAAAACTGAAATCTTAGTATGTTTCAAAACTTTAGAGCCTTACAATCCACAGGTACTTACTAGTGTACCTTTCAGTGCAGAATTGGCTAGAAGACAGTTTGATGTTTTTCTGCACTACTATGTATTGTTTTTCACTAAGGATTGACTTGACTTTCATTTATCTTTAAAAGTGACACAAATTAAATTAAAAAAGTGTTTTAAATTAGAAATGTTTGTTAGTAACAAAGAAAACTGAAAAAGAAAATTTTCCTGTTTATGTGTGTTGTTGTTTTGTGCTATCCTTGTTTCAGCACATTCATGTTTTTGCAAAGCTAATGTGTTTGTCCTTCCTTTCACAGGTCCCACATATTCTGGGTGAACAGAAGTCTGCCTTTATGGGCCTTGCAGGTTATGTATGATTTTGTTTGATCGCCGTATTTCTGGGATTATTCATATTTCATAGAGATAATATTGGTGAGAAAAGTGTTGATACACAAAATAAGATGCCCTAATGCTATTTCGTCTTTATGCATATCTTATGCAAGCATTCTTGTTGCTTTCTTTGCTTTTGCTCAAGATGTGCATTTTACTTTTTGAGAATTTTCTGGACATCAGGATTGTACTCTTGGTGGTGTTTGAGAATGAAGAATAAAGTACACTAGCATTTAAAGGCTATGTATTTTCCCAAGCTACCTTACATATCCCAGCTTATCATTCCTTTAAAATTATTAAAGACATTCACAAAGATGTTTATGCTTTATCTTATATCCCTATTAGAACATAATGGAATCTCAAAAAATGTTATTAATGAGCAAATGACTTATAATGTCTGTTACAACAGCTTATTTCCTAAGTAGCTAATTGTGTGAATAAAATAAAAATATGTTGTGTCATAAAAGGAATTTTTAAGAAAAAGAGTAGGAATATATGATGGAGAAGAACACATCTGAATTATACTGCTAAGGAATTCCCTTGCATTCTGTCTACCTCTTCCTTGTTATTTATTTTTTCTATTAGATTTCTTTCTCATCAAACTTGTAATAAGGTGTCCTCTTTGTATCTATTTACCATATATAGATCATTTTAATTTGATTTTATCTATTTTTTAAAGTAAAAATTAACTGAAAGAATATGAGTTTTGGAGTTATGCGAATAATCTTCACACCAGTATTAGATCAAATGTTTGGTCTGTCTTTTAATTTTATTATGATTGCACCATTTGCTCATTTTATATGTGAGAATGCATTATTTTAGGTACACACTGAGATCATAGCTATTAAACCAAGTTTTTATTGTGTCTGTTAGTTCATATTTTGCTGAAGTTCTACTTCTGTTTCAATGCTGTATTAATATACAATCTTTTTCAAATACTTAAAAGGTCCTTAAAATGTCTTTTAATCTTAGCTATATTCATTAATAAACTAATATTTTTACTTACTCATGCGCTGTCCTGATATATGCTTTGATCTGTTCATATTGATTTTATTGAATAAGAATATTCAAATATAACACTCATTTCCAGATTGTACTTTGAATAATATGCTAAAAAGTTCTAGGGGGGATCTAGCAAGATATAGCTCCAACAAACAGCATGGATGAGTATAATGTAGACAACTATAGAGAAAAACAGGGATTTGTGTCTTTTAGAATACTGATAACCTTAACAATTGGCAAGACAACTTTGTTACTTTTTTTTTTGGCGGGACCGGGGATTGAACACATAACCTTGCGCTTGCCGGGGAAGCGCTTATTCCACTGAGCCATCTCCCTGGCCCTTGGGATTTGTGTCTTTTAAAAAATTTTCTTTAAAAAAAAAATTTACAGACTGGGTGTGGTGGTACATGCCTGTATTCCCAGCTCTTGGGAGGCTATAAGCAGGCAGATCACTCCAAGTGCAATCTAGTAGTGAGACCCTGAACACCTTGTAAAAAAATACACCCTTCTCTAAAAAAATACAAAAAAAAAAATTATTTGATACAGGGTCTCACTGTGCAGTTCAGACTCATAGTGATTCTCCTGTCTCAGCCTCCCAAGTCCTGGGATTATAGGTGTGCACCACCACACCCACCTGAGGATCCAGGGCCTGTGCTTGCCAGGCAAGTGCTGAGACTGCTGAGCTATTTCTCCAGCCCCAGAGATTTGTGTCTTATCATACTAATACCTGACTAATGAATACCCTTCTGAAAATAATTTGCCTCTCTATTTGTGTGCACATCCATTTTTAGTTTTAATAATCATTTGAATTAAAATTTTTTATTCCTATAAGAGACAAAATTTAAAATTGCAGGGTATCTGTTTTCCTTCACTGAGATTGCCATAAGCTAGTGGTAGTGAACATATGCCATGCATACTGTATTTCTTTTAAGAGAAAAGGTGTTCTTATATGGACATCATATGAAAAGATTTTGTGAGCTAAAGCCTCAGTATTTAGCTTTAATTGTACTGTTGCCATTGTGAGGAGAAATAATTGAGTTTTAGGTTGCAGTTTGGTCACTTGTGTCTAAAAGGATCACCATCATTTCCCTAAACCTTAATGGTGCTGTAAAAATGTTTATTTGAACTTAGAATGCATCAAGTCTTTTACAGATGACTGAAGTTTATTCTTTTTTGTGGCAGAGAAATATTCTACCGTTAGGAATATCAAAGTTGATTAATTTTTGTGCAATAAGTCAGGCACACAACCCTAAAAATCATATGGCTTCTCTTAAAAAGAAATGGAAGATAAAGTATGCAGTATAGGGAGGTAGATCTTTTGGCAAATGGCAAGGGGTTTATGAGATGAAGAGAGGGTAAGAAGGCAAGACCTAATAAGAAATAAGAGGTGCAGGCACAAGTCCGTGTGTGTGTCCCAGCTCTGTACAACGGATGCTTTCATGAAGTAGTAGAGGCATGCAGCAACACAAAACATTTACTTGAACCATTTGCTATTTATGTTTGCCTATTTTGTTCTACAGATCTATGTGGTAGTAACTAACATATTTAACAGGGAATAATTTCTACATTTAAAATTATTTTTTAGTTGTGATGATATTTTCATGGTAGTTGCATAGTAGGAATAGAATATATAAAAGAGAAAACAACAAACCCAATCAGTGCAAATCTAGCACTGTCAGTGGCAAGCAGAAATGTGGTGAGAAAGTTCTTTCAAAATTGGAAAGTCTCATCAAGTGCTTATCTGTACTGTTTTGTTCATTTGAGGATGTTGTTATTTATTTATTTATTTTTTTGAGATGGAGGATAGGACAGCATATATTCATTTTGAAATTTTTCTTGTTGTTTTTCTATATTTTGTGAAGGAAATGTTCTTTTGGATATTGGTGTTGCTGGAAAATGAACTTCTTTATGCAAGAGCAGGTGTGTGTCATTGTGTGTATTATAAATACACACACAAATAATCTACTCTTTAACATATCACTTAGACTCCAGCCTGTTTAATATATATACCTTTAAATTGGGGATAACAATAAAAGGAACTTGTTAAAGGTTCTAGAAAATATAAAAACTGATCTGTAGCACAAAGGGAAGCACAATATTCTACAGTCTGTCACCTCTTATAGATGCTTTTGCATTAATACTGCCTGTGTCATATGTGTATATGTGCATATCACAAACAATTACATACGAGCAGACATACATGGACATATGCTCATCTAGCACAGACAGTACAAATGTGGATGTATGCTTTACTGCACTTTCTCATTAAGTAACCATTTGCATTTTAGGTCTCAGTGGCATTGATAAGTCTATTTGAAACACTACTACTTGGTTATCTCAGTTATAAGGTAAGTTACTCTAATTAACAGTTTTAAGCTGTAGAACACACTGATAGCATTTGCTAAGTGTTCTTTTCCTTATAATTCATGCTTGGAGATACAGCAAACTCTTCTTAAACCACTTTAATTATTTTGAGCCTCTCTAGTATGTGATTAAAAACTATGGTAATGTAGCAAGTTTTCCTTGGTGACTTAAAAGCACTTCACTAGTTCCTGTGAGCTTTCTTACCTATTCCATGCGTGCTAATGGTGAGGACAGCCAGGGAAGGCAGTCTGGCTCTTTATTGTTCTCAATCTCTTTTCTTAACCTTCACAAAAAATTTTAAGAACGCAAAGGTAAATTGCTGGTAAAGTTTTGTTTTGCTCACACACTTTAATGACTATTGATTGAGCTCCTTTGATGAGAGCTTCTTTTGATTGAGATCCTGCCTTTGTTTGGCCCTTTTCTCAATGAGTTTACAATTTAGAAAGGGGAAAACTAGTTAGGTGATTTTAAGTCTGAATATGCATGGCACTTTGTGAGAGGTCTGAATTCAGTGCTGTGAGTGTTCCTAGAAAGAAGTCATATGCTTGGATGCAAAGGAAATACTTGAGTGACAAACAGGCTTTGAATTATAGTGATTTTAATAAGGCAGGATGAAATGACATGGCAATTGGGGTTGATAGAATTAGCAAAGGGATGAAGAAAGGAATGTATAGATGGTTATGAATTGGAGAAACACTCAACACTGCAGCTTACCTAGACTCTGGGGGTCTTGTGAAGCAACATCTGTTGGAAAGTTGAACACAGAACATGCGTATAAGAGTTCTACAATAGAAGTCCAGTTTTAGAAATATTGCTTCAGAAGTTCTGCACCTCCCAGGTAAAGAGACTTCACAGTGCGGACTGCATGTTCAGTTATAGCACCTTACTCTGCAGAAGGAAATCCAGCAGTTTTTGGCAAGGTGAAATGAGTTGCCAGATTTGCTGAATGATTCTGAAGGTAAAAACCAAAGAAGCCATCAGCATACTGAGATAGGTCACTGAAAGGAAATTAAAGTGGCATTTTAAAATATTTTTCTGAGACTGATTGGGAATGTGGTAGTAAACGCAAGAGAGAATAATATAAAGAAAAAACTAAGGTGGGAGTCAAGACAGACAAGGCAATGGAATTGGTTTTGGAGATGATGAATATGAGTTCCTGGCACATAATCAGGGATAGCTGGATGGGTAAACAGTGGACAGTGAGGATCAGGAACTTTTGGGAAATGATTAAGATTTGGCAGTCATTTTCACAGAGATGACAGAGGAAGTCACCAGTGCTTCGTACATGGGGGTTCACTGATGTAAAAGCCCAGGCTTGTGTTGATGCAGATGCTTGTGGGAGGAGCCAGCAATCAGGGAGGACGCTCAAGGAGACAAAGAGTTTAGAAAGCACTGCTGTTCATTCACAGTTCTTTCATCTTATCAACAAGTGTATTTATTTATTTATTTATTTATTTATTTTA
>NW_004524585.1:5689206-5700542 GCF_000260255.1 Octodon degus | reverse complement strand
TTAGAGTTGAACCCTTTGTGTCTCTCTGGCAAGATGTTCTGCTCCTGAATCAGCTGGGTGGGTCTTGCCTCTAGCCTCTTTGCAGGGAGCTCTGCTTAAGGGTTCCGTGCTGGGCCTGTATGCAGCCTGGGTCAAATGCGGATCCCTGGGCCCCGGGTAGTCTCATTCACTTGCCAGGCCTGTGCTCTGGTCTATTCAGGATCTCGCGGCCTGGGTCGTCTCACTCACTCGCCCGCCTGCACTCTGGGTCTGTTCAGGATCCCGCGGCCTGGGTCATCTCACTCACCGCAGGGCCTGCGCTCTGGGTCTGTTCAGGAACCCGCGGCCCCGGGTCTTCTCGCTCACTCACCGGGCCTGCGCTCTGGGTCTGTTCCTCAACAAGTATATTTAAAGTTATACTTTTGAGAAACATTTATTTAACATAGCAATTTCTTTTTCTTTTTTTTTTTTTTTCCTTTTAAAACAGTGTTTGTGCATATAATCTTCAGAGTAATTTTCAGTCCTAAATTGAGAGCAAAAAGTTTTGACAAAGGCACTATTTTTTACTTTCATATATGTCTTCTAAATTCTCATTTCTGGGGGCCAGTGAGATAGCTCAGAAGTCTAAAGTACTTGCTTAGGTAAGCTTAAGAAAGTGCGCAGGGATGACGGTTTGATCCCTGTACCTCATGCTGCACCAGCCCTTCCCTCAGGTGGGCTGAGCCGGCCACAAAAAAAAAAAAAAAAAAAAAAAAAAAGAAAAGAAAATTCTCATTTTTGTCATGTAAAGACAGTAGGGTCAATTTCAGTTGAGGTTAAGGTTGATAAATAGGAAAGTGCAGAAGGGTTCTGGGGAGATAGCTCAGTGGCATAGGTGCCTGGGTGGCAAGTGTAAGGTCCTAAGTTCGATCCTTGCCACACACACACACATACACATTAGCTAAATATTTATGAAAAGAAATAATGTATTAGAAATGTCAAAGGAAGAAAATTATGATGACATTATGTTAGCTACAGGAATGTAAGGAAAGTGAGAAAAAGCCATTGAGTTTAGAAATTGGGAGACTGCTTTTTGCCTATGTGGGTCAAGTTGCAATGGGAAGCCACTGAGAGAAGTCACTGTTGAATGGAGAATGTTGGTTCACTGGTGCAGGGGCTTCTTAGAAGTAGTGGATGAAGCAGGGATGGTTTTCTAATGATGGAAGCCATTTGCACTGATGCAGAAGATACAGGGAAGAAGAAAAGGTGATGGAAGGTGCAAAGTTTAAGAGAAGTAAAAATAACCAGAAATTTAAGAATTAGTTTTTGGGAAGTCTTTATTTTCTTTGGAGAGTATAGAAAATTGATTATAGGGCCAGCTAAATAGCTCAGCGGATTAAAGCGCCTGCTTAGGCAGACACAGGGACCAGGAGTTCCATCCCCAGGCCTGCAGTGCCGGCCCCACCCCTGGGCATGTTGCAATGGCAATTGAGACTGGGTGTGGTGGTTCATGCCTGTAATCCTAGTACTTGGGAGGCTCTAAACAGAAAAATCACTATGTGCCCAATCTATGCAGTGAGACCCTGTGTACCCTGTACACCTGTTCTAAATACCAAAAAAAAAAAAAAAAAAAAAAAAGATTGATTATAAGAGATAGAGGGGGCTGTTTTAAAATGAGGAAAAGCTAAAGTTAAAGATCTTAGTAATCACATATCACATGGAAATCATGCATACTAAAATTATTTAGAAAGTACTAATTCTTTTATAAAGTGTATGGACTCCGGAAAGAGTTTTTCAATAATTTATTAGTGTGTCTCTTTGTTAAAATATCTCCTCATCGCAAACCTGTATTTTGACTCCTTAAGAAAATAAAACAAACAAACAAACAAAAAATCCAACAACTAAATTAAATTCCTAGATCTTTTTTCTTTTTAAATGCAATTATTACAGGGTCTCATATGCAGCTCAGAGTCCTAGTGATCCTGTGGTTTTTAGCCTTCTCAGTGCTGGGATTATAGGCATGTGTCACCATGCTGGGTCTCGGTGGCTAGCTCAGGATGCCAAGGACTGGGGCTGGAGCAGCAGGTGGTGCCAGGGATCAAACCCCAGTCCCGGAGCTTGCCTAAGCAAGTGCTTAATCTGCTGAGCTATGTCACTGGCCCAATCCTAGATCTTTTTCTTTAAATTTTCTTAGTGTGCCTCTTGTGATGATTGCTGAATCTAATGTAAACAAAACAACATACATATTTTTCAAAAATCTGAAATGAGTTTTTGAGTAAATGAATTATGTCTCTTTCACTACCAATTGAGTATTTGCAGAAACATAACATGGTGAAAATATTAATCTTCATTTGTGAATGCTTTGCTCTAAGATTCAAAAGCAATCAAAGTAACTTTGATGTTTTGCTAATAGAACTCCTATTGTTAATTTAAGAAGTCATTGATAAAGCATACACAAATTCAAGATAATTTTCCAGGGCAATTACATCATGATGAAATTTGTAATTAATTACTTCCTATCATTTTTAAAATGAAAGCGGAGTATTATAAACCTTAGCATGCAGGGCTGGATGCTATAAAATATTTCCATTCCAAGTCTCATGAACATGAATGGTTTGACAGAGGAGAAGTAGATGGCATAAAGTTCACTGTATCACAAAGGAAATAGCAATGACAAAAAAGAGTTTCGTGACAGCAGGACAAATTACTGCTAATTATCTTCTTTCATAAACAATTTCTGACCTATTTTGACTTTTTCTATGGAGTGTAGGATAATGCTTTTGGAATAAATACTTTAAGCGCTCAGTAAAAATTCAGGTTTTTAAATAAGGTAAATTAGGAGAGAGAAATTTAACTGTACTTTTCTTTCAGTTTTTGGGAAAAATAATAGACTTTGCATAAATGGATATTATTATGTTGCATTAACAGTTTCATGCTTTGTATATTGTTCTTCTTTACTCAGAGTTTTGCAATACCAATATTAATGCCAGATTGACATATTTCTTGCATTTTGAATATATACATGTTATGTTTATATTTAATAATGTAAGACACGGATATTATGCATGGCAAATTTTAAGCATCAATTTTATAATTCTTAAAATTAGAGATTCTAAAATATGCATGACAATTTTGAAACTATTTAAATCTCATGGATAATTAGAATGAAATTTACGACAACTTAAAGTCCATTTGAACTTTTCAGATAATGGGTCCAAATCCATGGCACGCAGTAATTCCATTGTCCATGGTATAGAATTGTACGCCCAATGCTTAAATCATTTTTCCATTTGTATTTATAGCTGGTTGGCAGAACGAACACAGCAGTTGCACAACCTTAAATTTCTTATTCTTCAATCACCCTAAAAATCCCTCTCATGGTTTACCAACTGCTTTCAAAATAGAGCTCTAATGGTACCCATCTATTTGGTTCATGGAGTTATTTCCTGTATTGAGACTCCACACCTTTACTTTCCTTCACTCAAGCACCTTCCTCAGATTTTACCTTTTTTTAAAGCTAAGAATTAGTGTTTCAGCCTAATGCAATTTCTTATTTTTACAGTGTATCCTGATGTTTAGCAGCTCATGCTGACTTTCACATGCAATTACCTTTCTTCTACTCCTCTAATATTTTTCTTTGAAACAACATTTCTTAATACAGTACATTTTTATTATGAAAAATAACTGAAAAACTCAGTAAAGGACAGAAAAGTCTGAGAGAGCTACCTTGTAGGCGCTATTGTCCAGTGAGAACAGAGGAGGCCTAACCTTCAGAGGGAAGGACTCATGGGCCCTGTGTTCTGCTTCATCCTGGTAGAGGGAAAACCCTGTCATGAGCAGCTCTGTCCTTAGTGTTCTGAGTCCCAGCTTCTCCTGTCACAGACCTCAAGACGGTACTAGGGAAGCATACTTCTTGAGAACACGATTTAAGAAGAAAGATAGGAAGATGTTAATATGGTGCAAGGGCTAATAAACTTCCTGTTTTAGGCATTAAACCAATAAAGAATGAATACCTGAGGAAATGAATCTAGGCTGAATATTTTAAATGTTTTGTTCTGCTTCTTCTGTCCTTTAGTTTAGTTGTTGAGCTTCTTGGCCTGATTTCCCAGTAATCTCAATTTACAAAGTTGTAAGGGTACCAGATTTATTCTAACCTTACTCTTCTACTGGACGGAATCAAGAAAAATTAAAATATGCAAGTTTTGTAAAAGGAGAAAAAACAAACAAAAGAAAGACCAAAATAGAGCTCTATTTATGCACATACTCACTAAATTAAGGAGAAACAAAAACAAGCCCTTCATACTTGAAAAACCTCTGAAAACAAAAAGAAAACCATCATTCATAAAAAGTTTTTGTTAAATCTCCAATTATTTTTCCTATAGTCACTTTAGGAAAAGTGAAGATTTTGAAAATTTAACCACTGTAACTTATTTCTGGAAAACATGAAAAGATTTTGTCCATGAATCTTAGATAGTCCTACACAACATTGATTCTGTGTCCCATGCCCTGGAGCATGAAATGTAAATATTCCTTTGCTTATATTTGATGCTTATATTTGATATATTCATTTAAAGAAGATAAATTATTCTCATTGAATGTGTTCCATATAGATATTCTTAACATTTAATAATGCAGAAGTGATAAAATTTCCTTTGTAGTTCAATTTTGGGTTTACAACAACTAAATTGCAATAACTGATGTACTTTTTAAAGTGCTTTATAAAACAACCTGGGCAATAGTTCTCAATTTATTTTTTGCTTAAAGATAAAAAATAAAAATCTAATACATTTTAGAAAAATCACATTATTTTATTACTTTTTGCTTAGGATCTAATATGTCTATGCTTAAAATGAAATGATTGGATTAAGGTTCATTTATTTTATTGAATTCTAACCATAAAAAGAATATGAGCATTACACACTTAGAACTGATAAAGCTACTATTCCGAAACTTTTTTCTTCAAGAAGTAACCTTTACGAAAGAGACTAATGCTTTTTATTTCTGTCACCAAGAAGATTAAATGAAGTAAGTCTTTAATATAATTTGATTATGAGGAGGGAATGCTGCCTGCTGCACTGCAGAGACAAATTTAATATAATTTTGAAAGACACTGTTTGTGCCTTTTATATTTTACCTAATAGTTTTTTACGTGGTAACATTCTATGGGTGCATGTTCTTTTTTATTGTAATTTATTTTATTTTGTAGGTTTTTCTGATATAGGTCTGTTGAGACTTCACTGTGGCCAATAAAACTTACCAATCTAGTCTACATTTATTTTCATTTACTATTTTTAAGAGAATTATTGTGTGAGCGAATCAGTTCAGAAGACAACCTGAGATCTTAGAATTAAACCCAGTGAATAACTGAAAATAAGTACACTTATTTTTAGCAAGAAGCATGTGGTTCTTTTCTGCATTTTTGGACAATGGAAAATTAGCCCTCAGTAGGATATTCATTCACTTCCCACAAACTACACCGGAACACATGTCTTTTGATTCAGCAATAATATAACTGAGATAATATAGTTATAAGTTTTATTTAGGAGCATCAGCTGGTCAAACACTGTGCTAGCATCCAGGCATATCAATGTGAAATACACTGAGAACTGGTTGGCACCTCGTGGCACTTACTATTTAATGCTGTAATATGTTAAGCATATCAATATAAATTGAAAGAAATGGTTGAAAGAAAGTGGTGCACAATCAAAAAGCCTAATGTCTCAGTCAGAGTAGGAGGACATGAGACAAGCTAAAAAGACTCAGAAGAAATTAAGTAGAGAATTGAAAGCCATGTAAGAGTTAAATATGCACAATGAAGTTTAAAAGTTAAGAGAAAGGTTTCCATGCTTCTTAAGGGTTGTATGCAGATATATATTAAAAAGGGCTGTATGCAAAGACTTTTTTTTTTTTTGTACCAGAATTTTTTTTTTTTTTGTACCACAAAACTCCCATTTTGTGTATGTCAGGCTGATATTGTGATGCTGATCTACAACCCTGGCTTGGAAAGATATATATTAAAACATATTTTAAGGGTCAAAAATGCTGTGTTGGAGGAATTCCCTTTAAAGTAAGGGTGGAAAGATCAACAAGAGCCAAATGACATAGTGCCTTGGTGTCCAAGTATGTTTGTTTGTGTTGTCAAAGTGTGAACGATTCAAGTGCTTCAATGTGAGCAGAAATTGAGTGTGATGGGGGCACACTATTAAACACAGCTTTTAAATTACAGTTCTTGTAATAGTACAAAGGATGAATTAGGATGGGGCAACAATGATGGAATGGATACTACATAATTAGGAGATTTGACTAGGTTAAAGAGTGAGAGTTAAATTAGAAAGAGCTGCAAAATCAATTTGGATATCAGTAGACATTTTTCGGAAAATTATACCTCAGTAGCAGTGAGGACAAAAAGGATGTCTAAAGGCTATTTGGTTTGTATAACTGGAAGATCAGTCATGGAAGGAAAAACAATTTTTGCTTTTGAATCAACATTACACAGAAGATACTTCTACATCTTCAATATGAAATGATAGATTAGATGGTTGATCTGAGTCAGAATCTGAGAGATAAACTATTAATCCGAGTTAGAGATATAGTATTGAAAATGATAAACTTATTATGATTTGAGATGTAAGATAAAATGTCTAAGAAGCATATACAATATAGATGAAAATTATTGAAACCTTTCCCTCTAAAGATTTCTGTTGAACTTTGGTTACAAGTTTAATGATTTAGTCATAAATGCATTCAGAAAAGTTTTAAACAATGAAATTATTTTCATTTAGAACCATTATAAAAGAATATGAGTATTAAATTTCAAAACATAAAACAACCATATTAAAGCACCTAATGGATGTCTATAATATTTGGGTGTTTTACCTATTAAATACTTAACTTAGTACTGAGTGTATAAAGGTATAAATTCAGTAAAGTTTTACAAGTACTTGTCAAGGAGATTATAATGGGCTTTGGGAGTAAGACACTTTAACTGGAATGAAAATTGTTGACATATTTTAAAGAAGATGTTGTATAAAGTGTATGAAAGCCTGTCTCATCCCAGGATTGTATAACTCGCAATGTGTATGAGTCTGTGGATGAATTTGGAACAGTGATAAAAATATTGTAAAATCAAGCCAACCAGTAGCTACAGTGCAAATTGTGCAGCTCTGTGTAACATAAAGAGGTTGAAGTTTGTTATCTTCATGATGGGAATTTTCCATTAAAATAAATACTTTGCCTTTAACATGAAAGATAAATTAGGAATGAACCCCTCCTCCTCAGATATCAGTTATAAGACTTTGTATGGTTCAAGAAAAATCTTAAGTAGAAAGCGCTTGTGTTTTTCATGGAAATGAGAAGAGAGCCATACAAGACATAGATGGTTTCTGTTTATCACAAACTGAATTTACTTAGTGTATCGCAGTTGCTAGAAAAGCTGATACTAATTTTGCTGTATAATAATGGAAATATCCCATTTGTTCGTTTGCAAGTTGATCAATCACTTTTTTTGTGGTTACTGGTACTGATAAGCAAACCCACAAGGAATAAGCAAGCCAAATGTTAAGTATTGTGAAAACTCTGCCAAGTCAAAACTGATGAGGGAAAGGATACTATTAACATGCCCCCTTTAAAAATGACATAATCAAATTAGTTATACCTGGCATACTGGATATTTGTGGTTTAGTGACAGAAAGACAAAGTAGTCTTCTCACACGTTTTCATAACTGTGATAATCAGGTAAGTTGATTAGCATACGTGAAAATTCTCATCAAATAAGGCCTCGGTTTGTGTTCAGTTCAGACCCACCTGGGGCTGAGAATCACGGAACTACTTTCTATTTCTATTTCCTTACTGTTTTGATGCCAACTGATTGGAGGCCCCCCAGTCAGGGGAAGAGCTGGCAGGGAGGGCAGTCAGCTTCCTGGCTGAGGCTGCCTGAGGGCGCACAAGGGTCTGGGGTTGAGTCACTCTGAATGGTGCATACCTTACATACCTGTGCTGTTTCCTCCCTTGGAGGGTTTTTGTGCCCCACTTAGGCTTTGAGCTCAAGCTCCCTGAAATCTCAGTGCCACCATCCAGTCAGCAGGGCTCTGACACAGACAGAGGGATTGGACACAGACCTAGGTCCCCACCATCCATAGAAGTAAGATTTTATCCTCAGGTACATACAATCTTGGGAAGTGTATACCGTTTAAATTTTTATTCTTCAAATGTCTTCTTTTAATGAAACAAGCACTTATGTTTTAAAATTGGAGGGATTGTGACTTTTTCTGCTCCCAGTTCCCTTTTTTGGTTTCTACATTTTCCCTCATGTTTTATAGCAGCAATTATTCTTAAACTGAGCTAAGTAAGTGGTTCCTCTGAATCCATTTCACTTAGTTTGGGGCAATGAGAAATTCTCCCGAGCCTACACATAGCATTTCCATACAGAGGTATTCTCGGTGTTGCCCTTTCCTCCACTTGTTCTGTCATGTTTCACTTTTCACATAATCTGAATTATCTAAAAGGGCGATTAACTGAGGCTAACCAAACCTGTTGGTATCTTACCTCACCAGCAACAGCTGACCTAGAGCCTTGCTTTGGGCTGTAGTCTAGTGTTCCATCACTATATTATTTTAAGTCATTGGGCTCTGACTAAAGATTAGGAAAGACTCTCAATTTTAAGTCAGTACAATAAGATAATTAGAAATTCTAGGAAAACCAGATTTCCAACTGCTTTCCCAGTACATAGATCTTGTTATAGATGAATAAACTGCTTCAGGAAATTCTGAGTTCTTTCTCACTGGACACTGTACTAGTCTGTTTTCTGTGGTTACAATAAAACTATTTAAGCTGTCTAGCTTTATAGTCTTGTAAGGAATAGAAAAGTCTTGTTTATCTTAATCTGGAAAGTTTAATGACTGAGTGGCTCTATCTATCTTTGGCATGTCGTGAGGTCCTGGTGGCGGATGATATTCCATAGGTTGTGGTGTGAACAGAAGAGATTACACAAAGACAAGAAAGCCAGAAAAATTCAGAGGCCAGCCTTGTTACTTTTTACGAAAACTTGAACTTGCAGCAACTTACTGGGATATTGCAAGCACTCTATTAAACTATCAAAAGTGTACCTTGTGACCTAATTGTCCTCTGCTTGTCCCTACCTGCTGAGTGTTCCACCATCTCTCAGTATCACCACATAGTGGACCGAGCTTCCCACAAATGAATCTTCTGTAAGACACAGTGAGAACACATTCCTACCATGGAAGATGCCATCGAAGAAAATTTTATTGATAATATGTTCGGATCAATTTCATGAGCATGTTGTTATGTATTTGCTCCAGGCTCCATGATTAGCAGATCTCTATGACTAATTGAATATTCTGATGCAATCTTCTGGAAATTGTTAAAAACTTGTTAATAAGAGACCTCAGACATTTATTTTGCGTAAGGCTCTTCAAATTATATACTTAGTCCTAATAGTGTGCTTTGAGGGTTGGGAGATTGGAAAAAGCCCTTTTTAAAAATTTGATTCTCATACAAATATCAGCAACAGATTTTTGTAAGCAAGAGTGTTTTATGAACATACATAGCATGGTTTTCAGAGAGTAAATAGATTATAGTAATAAACAATTGACTTTTTAATTGAATCTATGTTTTGCTAATGTATTTTAATTTTACGAATAACTTTTTTCCATAACATGTTATATGACTTAAATATTGTGTACACTATTCATGGGTTATTATGAAGAACAACTTTACTTGTACACAGTGCAAAACTGAAAACACCATTATACTGAAAATTTTCTCTTGTTTTTTGCTACATTTCCGTGTGGTAGATGAGTATTCTGATAATATAAGTGTCTTTATTACTAGAGAAATTCTAAGTGCTCTCTTTTCTCTTTTTAATAGGATTTATTATAATTTACTTTCTTTTTTATTTATTCTTTCTTGGAAGGGAAACATTTGGGAACAGATTTTACGAATACCCTTCATCTTGGAAATTATTAATGCGGTTCCCTTCATTATTTCAGTAAGTCCCACAATCTTTAAAAAATATGCAAATTTAAGCAAGTTATTTAAATCTAAATACTTTTAAATAATATAGCACCTTAGATAAAGGTATTTAGACTGGTTAGAATCATAATACTGAAAAATAAATAACTGAATTGTGGTGTCATAACAAAAATGTAATGAGATTTCTTGCTTATATTATACAGTTTTTGAAAATAAAAAGTAGATAAACAAATATTTGTAAATGTTTCTCACAATAAGAACATATTTATATTCAGTTTAGCTACAGGATTTACTATGAAAAGTTTCTAATAGAAGGTTGTCAAAAACTAGACAAGTCTCAATTGGCTTTTGTCAAAATACTACGTAGTACCAATTCCACAGTGAGCCTGTTTAAGCACAGTCCCATAGATATGTAACTCAGTATGTACCCATTTGCAAAATTAGGTTTTAAACTCAATTTCACAAAACAATGTCTTTGGTCTTAGTCTCTTAACACTTTATTTGAATTATATTTGAAACATTTTTTAAATAAGTAGAATTTTCTGAAGGTATTGCTCACTTCTGGCAATTATTTAGAGTGCTTCATATACAGTGGGAACTAAAACTAGATTAGATAACAAGCCAAATAAACAAAATTCCAACTGAACATAGATTTACCAATTTCACATAAAGTGGTTGACTCGGAACAGATTGGATTGCATTGCTTTAAAAGATAAAGCTCTTCTCTTCACTGCTGCTTACCAGCTCAAGTTACAAGGAATAGAGAACCAATGTTCTACCATAAAGCAGCATACTGAAATATTTATTAATGGAATTAGCACGTTACATCTGATAACTAATGAGAATGCATTATTTTCTTTTCAATTCTGTAATGATTTCCCTAAGGAAAACTTAGACAATGAATGAAAGATCCTATCTGCTCCATATATTTATTTGATAATGATTTTCAGTTATATGCTATCTGCTTTCAATGACTCTATTATCTATCGTGCATTTCATTTGGTCATCTATTTCTTTTTAATTTCCTAAGTACAATTTCTTGGTTGGAGGTAAAAATTAAATTTTGGCTTGTATTTTAGATATTCTGGCCTTCATTAAGGAATTTATTTGTTCCGGTCTTTCTAAACTGTTGGCTTGCCAAACATGCCTTGGAAAATATGATTGTAAGTATAAAAATTAAGGGCAAGTACAAAAAAATCCTGACATTTTTCCATCATTCCCTTTTTCTACTTCCATTCAGGGTTTAAACAAAGATGTTTGGGGTGTAGTCATTTTTGCTCTCATTCTGTCTCCTCCCATAGGAAGTAAACCATGTGAAATTTTGTTTAATCAGTTCTTCAAATATTTTAGTTTTATTATTTCTGTTAAATTAATTTAGTGTCTTAGCA
>NW_004524585.1:5636855-5689089 GCF_000260255.1 Octodon degus | reverse complement strand
GTTCACATTATAAAGTTACTACCTCTGTAGAGACCTATAATTAAAACCAGGTTTTATTTTTTATTTTTTTGTATTTTTTAGGGAAGGGTCTACAGGGTATTCAGGGTCTTACTGCTAGGTCAGCCTTCTAGTGATCTGCCTGTTCACAGCCTCCCAAGAGCTGGAATTACAGGTGCACGCCACCATGCCCAGTCTCAATTGCCATCTTAGTGTGCCCTGGGGGCGGGACTGGCATGGCAGGCCTGGGGACCCAGTCCCTGGCCCCTGCACTGCTTTCAGGCCCTTTAATCTGCTGAGCTATTTGGCCAGCCCAAAATCAGATTTTTTAATTTCATCAAACTTACAAATAAATGTTTTTGGATTAGTGTGATGGTGGGTTGGCCTATCTTCTAAATACAAATATCCTTCTCTTCAAGACAATCTGTTCATGTATAATGAAACTCTATTTTAAGGATTAAAGTGTGTTATTTTGTCAGATTGCTCTTAATTGTATGTAGTTTCATGTTCCACAAAAATCTAGGATTTTGTAGACCTTCATATGAAAGTTAAAAATCCTTTATTTAAAACCATTCTTTTAGATGTGTTGAGGTGGGGTATCTGTGGGATATTAGAAAGCACAATGAGTCACCTAATTCAGAGCTGTGCTAAAATTGCATTTTGACCAATACTGACCCTTTTTGGAAGGCTTGGTTTATACCTACGCTAAATGCATTTACTTTGGCTTCAAAACTTGTAAATGATTTGTAATACATTCATTATTTCTGTTAATTCATTTTACAAATGTTAATAGAGGTATGTACTATGTGCTAAACCCTCTAACATGCAAGTTAACTTCTCTGCCAACATCATGTGCAAAAGAAAATAAAGCAGATCCACTACAAATTTCCTTCATATATATATAATATATAATAATATATATAATATTATTCTCAGTATTATTTATTTTACTGAATTACAAATTACACCTCTCTGACAGCAAATTTTTTGTACCTTTAAATGGCCTTTAAACAGATATTAGGACAAAAGTTTTGGCCAGGAAAGCCGTTTGTGAATAACTTTTGAGTGTTCAAAACCACGTGTGACTGAGGAAAGATCCGACTGTGCAGCAGTCTGCCGAAACTCTGGGCTGTCTTAGCTGTTCAGGGAAGCATTGTTTTTGGCCAAATGCAGATTTCCAATAAAGCAAATAAATATTTATACCAGGAAGCAACCGAATCTCTTTGTTAATTACTATCCAATTAGGTTTTGAAAAAATAACTTAACACCCAACCCATTAGTCAACCACTTAGAGAAAGTAACTGGTTTGCAGTTTTTACATGCAACTTATGCCCATTTTATATCTATATTTTGCTGCTCCTCCTTTGCTAGGTGTTCAATTTTTGTTTTCCGGTCATTATTCATAGCCGGAAGAAACTAAGAGATGGGAGATTAAATCCTGATCGATCAACTTAGCTGTTTTCATAAACATTCTCAGTGAATTTGTGACACAGGAAAATAAAATAATAGCTTATTAAGATTTTTTCTTTAGGAAAGTTATTTAACATGTATTAAAATTGTTCAAAATGCATCTTGAAAACAATTTCAGGTGAACAGAAAATTGTAAGAAAAAAACTTATAAAAACCCACAAATGTACAATGTAGACTAAATATGCATAATAATCTCTATTCTGTTATGTAAAAATATGCTTCCATTGCATACATAATATTTTATTGTACTTTAACTATTATATTTGAAATTTTATTTTCAAGCTGTGAGTGGGCAGGCTATTATTTTTTTCTAATGATTTTGACGAATGTGTTAGAACTTATCACATAATATCGATCCATTTATTTAACCATTTTATTATGCATATAGTATTTATTGTTTTAATAGTCATAAACATTCATTATTTAAAATGCTAAATATTATACTTTTATCATGAAAACACTGGTCTTCACTGATAATAGCATTAATGTTAAGCTTTGAAAATTATGTTATTGAGTAAATATTTATTGAATAAATGAATGAACATATGGAATAGAAAAGCCAAACTTGTAAGCTTTGGTATATCTTACCAAATTGCCTTCCAGAATTTTTTTGGTTTTTCTTTTTTTTTCTTTGTATTTGAGGGATGGGTCTATGGGGTGTCAGGGTCTCACTACTAGATCGGGCTCATAGTGATCTGCTTGTCTACAGCCTCCTGAGAGCTGGGATTACAGGCTTGCAGGTGTTTTAATCCACTGAGCTATTTGGCTGGCCCTCAGAAATTTGTAATTACCTGTGTGGCCTTGTATGTCAGTGTTCATTTCTTGAACTTTAAACAGTACTATATATTATTATTTGTTATTATTTGTCAAGTGGAAAACTAAAAAGTGTATCTGGAATCAGCATTTCTTTTAATGCTGATAGTCATACAATTAAACTCTCATTTTGTCCATTCAGCTTACAGTGAGTTACATTTAGATCTAGGCCAAAATATGAAAATATGGTGCTAAATCAACTTAAAGTATATATTACTGCAATGTCTATGATGTTAGGATTGCATATATATATATATTATAACATATATATGTTACTGCAATGTAATTAAGTGATAAATGTAATTAACTTCTTGCATATTTAGTATTTATCAACATTTATAATATTCTCTTTTCTGTATTCTTTTAGAATGATCTGCACAGAGCCATTCAGCGTACACAGTCGGCAATGTTTAATCAAGTTTTGATTTTAATAGCTACATTACTATGCCTTATCTTCACCTGGTAAGATAGCACATGTCAGCCCTTTTACTGTGTTCCATTTCTATATTGTATTAAGTAAAACTATATTATAAACTAGTTTCATTAGAAGTGGGATAAAATATGTTCAATGGAAAATATAAGAGATCACTACAGATGTCAAGTAAAAATAAAATTCATCTTTTAGTCTTAGAGAAAAAGCAAGAGAGTACATTGGGTACTGACATTACTGTAGCATTGACATTTTCCCAAATTCTGTAATCAGCCAAATCGCAGGAATTTGTACTGTATGCCATAGTTGTGAAACAAGATTTTTCCTTAAAATGGCAGACACCAAGGAGCCCTCACATTTCTACAGTCTTCAGAACAGAAACTGTTGAGGGAATCACTGTCCCCCACCACTGTCTTTGCCTGTGCTACATCTGCATGATACCTGAGTTTGCAGTCAGGTAGATAGCAAGGGCAGAGCACCCAAAGGGCAGGCAAGGCCCAGCATGTGGCTTCTGGGTAAAACACTGTCTTTTTTTTTTTCTGGAAGTCCCATTTTTGACAACTATAAAGTAATCCAAAGAGAAATTCTTTATTACACATATGGATTCAGGACGAATGTTCGCAAAAGAAAAAAAATGTAAAAATTTAAAAATGAAGTAAAAATAATATCTACTTTGCAATAGTCATAGTTATACTGTCGCTGTACTGTACCCAGGTTTGATTATTTAGAAAGAGAAAACGCTAATTAAGAGGTGCCATAAAAGAAAAAAAATGCACACGTACATGAGGTATATTTAAGCTATGTTTAGACTATGGATAAATGTGTACCCATAGGCATAGTAGCTATTTTGTTTTAGTAATATATGCCATTTGACTAAATGTATCTCAAGTATGTTTTGTTTTATACACTTGTGCTTGAAATTGTATACTTTCATATATTTGAAGTCATAAAATTAACCTAGTGTCATTGTACTTAATTTACTCTTTTACAACTTGTGTTTTTGGTTTACTTAGTAAATATTCTACTGCATATGTAGGAAATGCTGAATGTAGTGACTTTATTTATTTATTTATTTATTTATTTATTTATTTATTTTAGCAGAACTGGGGCTTGAACTCAGGTCCTTGTGCTTGCCGGGGAAGCGCTTATTCTACTGAGCCATCTCCCCGGCCCCTTGACTTCCCTTTTGAAGTCATTGAAGTTCTTAGTTTCCATATAGCAAAGTTATTTAAATATCTAAGAAGTTTTCTCATATTACTTAAGAAAAAAAGATTTTAAATTGAAAACTTACACATATATCATATGTACACGCAAATTTTCTGGTTGCTAGAAAATTACAACAGTTAAAAATCAGTGAATTCTATGTAAAATGTGGTCGTCTCCTAAAATAAATTATGAAAAAGTCATTGTAGCTGAAGATGTGGTCCACTTGCTTGTACTACACATACATAAGGTCCCAGGATTGATCTCAGCACTGGGAAAAAAAATCGATTGAGATGTTACTGCCAAAAAAGATTCTAAGCATTTTCCTATGATGACCTTTAATAGTGCTTTTGTTCTGAAGACATTCCTATTGCAGTAACTCTTGATCTACAATACTTTCCTCTTTATTCTTAGATTCTGTGTACTACTTCTATTTCTTGATGAGTTCCTATTTTCCAAGGAAGCAAGAGGATGGGTTTTCACTATATAGAATTTCCATTATGCAATTTATTGGTCATTTAAACAATGCATATTTCACTTTTCTGCCACTATGACTGCTAGTTTCATTGTATTTATGAGTTTTGATGTCAGACACTTGGTACTTGAGTTGATAGATCTTTTTTTCTAGTGTTATCACTGTCACTGAAAGAAGGACCTGTCTCTAAAAGTGCATTGATTACACAAACCTATGTTGACGTGAAAAACAAAGTACAATTGTAACATATGTCACATGTTAATAGATTTTTACGTTATATCATCTAGGATGGAGAGATTGAAATTTTATTCTTTTGTGTGTTCTCAAATATTACAGTATTTGTAGGTCTTGAACATCATAAGATATGTAAGTCCCATTTGAGTTTACCATTAATTTAGCTTTCTGTTATCTAATAAGAAATATACAGACATTATTTTAGTCATAGTCTGTCATAAGGCTCGTTTCATAAAATTACATCTTATTGAGTATAAAACAAAATAATACAATAACTAAACAGAAATGTTTATGTTGCCTCTTACAAGATTAATACACTAAAATTCTTCTAGGCACTACATTTTCTTATGTCTCGCCTTCTGGCATTGCACAACAGTGGTTTTTCTCTCATGGTTTAAAATGACTGATTTGCACTTACCTTTGCTTTTGCTCTCAGTCCATTAGGAAAGAAGACATAATAGAAATTTGAACACATAATTTAGTCTAGAATTTATATATTTGTACATAGCAATTAGAATGCCTATGAAAATGTGGTTCCGGACGCACATAATGGTATATGCCTGGATCCCCTGCACTCTGGGAGGCCAAAGCAGGAGAAGATTAAAGTTTGGAGCCCCAGCCTTGCAACTTAGGTCCAGTTTCAAGAAATAATAATGAGGCGTAGGCTGTTGATAGAGCTCAGTGGCAAGGCCCAGGATTCAGTCTTCAGTATGGGTAGTCAAAGTGTAGTCCAGCTGGAGAACGGGTACATCCAGTTGAATGCTGTACTATCACAGAAAATAGAACAAGGTGGTTAATCTGAAAGGTAAGTTTTTGGCATGCATAAGTCATCACAGGCATACATTATATTTGTTAGCATGGTGTTGTTGAACAAAGTTTTATAGAAATCATTAAAATGAGGACAATATTTATCACCCTGTAAGTTTCTTTTAAAATTAAATTACACATATAGAAAGATTGTATTTCATCTAAA
The DNA here is from genome assembly GCF_000260255.1 of Octodon degus. Taxonomy (NCBI): domain Eukaryota; kingdom Metazoa; phylum Chordata; class Mammalia; order Rodentia; family Octodontidae; genus Octodon; species Octodon degus. The sequence continues at coordinate 5,683,494 of NW_004524585.1, read as the reverse complement.
ATAGGTAAACATAATAACCTGTTAGTAATACTACAAAACTGAACCACAATGTCTATAATTTACTTAACAGAAATAAGAGAAAATGGTTTTCTCCACTGTGAGTTAGCCACATTTGTTCGGTGTATTTCTAATATTTTACCCTAGATGTCTCCATTAACATAAGGAAACTGCTGAAAGTTATTTTGTATAAACACTTAATAATAACAGTTTTATGAATGTAGCATCACAACATGCCTGTCGCTTCAGTCTTAATTTGGTGTGACTAGATTATCTGAGCTGAAAGTAATCTGATAGGTGATCACCAAGGTTGTAGCGGTTAGGGGAAGGATTTCCCGCAGCAAAGGAGTGCCTGCTTTGGTAGCTGCTCAAGTTTCTTGGTTTCTATTTATTGATGGTACTATTACTTATTGATACTGCTCTTACTTTTTGTTACAACTCTTATTTATTGATATTGCTCTTACTGATATTACGCTTATTGATACTACTCTTCTTTATATTACTCTTAAGGCAATAACCACTTAGTAAGTGTAGAGTGAAATAGAAGGTACTGTGTAGTTTGGAGAAAGTACTACAATGTGTTTGAAGTATATTAATTGCTACCATCATAAGTGATTCTTAGGATTTTTTCAAAAATTTTTTTGCAGATATCATAAGAACAGAAATAAAGGGAAAAAAACAATGTTCAGGCTACAGGAATATGGCTACTATGAATAAACATTCCATTGTCTTTATGTACTTTCCTTTACATTGACTATACACAATATCAGAAAGCAAATTGGTTTTCCTGTACTATGTATAAAATAAGCATAGCTATACATAAAATTTTGGTGAGTGTAGTTATAAAGAATTACTGCCATCACAGATTAAAATTATTATCACAGATTAAAGTTCCTGCAAGATTCAGGAATTAATATTTAGGTGAATTAATTATATTCTTTTTGAACCTCCTAGCTTTAAAGTGACTTGTTTTAGAAAGCTGCTATATAGTTTTAAAATATATATTCTCTTCATGTTTATTAACATTACAAAGAACTATCATTAAGCATCTGTCTATGAGCAACACATGCTCAGTGCTGAACTGAAATGAAAATCAAGCTGCTGACCCACTCTCTTCAGGAAATGTGCTCAGAATTGTTTTTCCTGTCATTGTAATGGAATTGAGATAATCTGTTGCTCCATTGGCTCAGTACCCCTCTTGATCAATAATGCGCACTCCCAAGACAGCTGGGAATTGTGATTCAGTGTGTGTCTCTGAAAAAAAGCCAAATAAACTGGTACATCCGGGAATTAAATGCATGACTTTAGCTTAATTATCATCATATTCTCACCAATAACATGTGCTGCAATTTATAATGCAATTGGTGTTTCTAATTTTACATTGACAGCCTTATTTTCCTGCCATTTCATTTCAAAACTTTATTGTTTTCTCAATTAATGCGTATATCTACAATTTTCATGTTATTTCAGAGTTATAAAGTGAAAAGTGATATGAACACATTTTGCCTTGTAGTTCAATCTAAAAGTTGAATTTGCTTTCTGCCTTGTTATAGGAGATCATAAATCTTTATTATTTAAAAATATGAGTTAAATATTATCTATATGTTGAATTGAGTAATGTTTGGAATTTTCTTGAGCACTGATTAACACATTTTTGTGTGGTAGTTGCTCAAGTTTCTTGAATTTTACTTATCGATACTATTATTACTTATTGATACTTCACTTTTTGATACAATTCTTACTGATATTTCTCTTACTGATAGTACTCTTATTATTAACATTGTTCTTTTTTTTTAATTTTATTTGTGTGTGTGTGTGTGTGTGTGTGAGAGAGAGAGAGGCCAGCTCAGCCCACCAGGGGGCAGGGCTGGCTGGCATGTGGTGCTGGGGGATTCAACCGGTCCCTGATGCTTTTGCTAAGCTTGTTCTAAGTAGGTGCTTTAGACCACTGAGCCATCTCTCCAGCCCCTAACATTGTTCTTAAGGCACCAACCACTTAGGAAGTTTAGAGTGAGGAAATAGGTACTAGGTAGTTTGGAGAAAGTATTACAATATGTCAACAGGTTTGAATTGTATTAATCGTTACCATTATTATATTTGATTCTTAAGGTCTTTTTTTTTAAATTTGGTGATATTGATATAGGAGAAAGAGCTCCCAACCTGCTAGATATCTGGTACGAGTTCATGTTCTCTAAAATCAAAGAATGAATTTTAGGAACAACAGATGTTAAGAGCTGAATATATTTATGGGGGGAAAAGAAAGCCTCTGTCTGAGAGGGAGACAGAAGGGGTCCCCAGTGAGTTGCTTCTAGAGCAAATCTATGAAGCAAGGCAGGTCTAAGTTGTATAATAAGGAAACAAGAAATCTCAAGGTGGGCATAAAGTGGGACAAAACTATGGTCACCCAATACAATTACAAATATAATTGTTCATTTAAGAATTGATCAAATTGGTTTCAAATAGGGAACCAAGTCACACAGAGAACAGGCCTGAATACCAGTGTGTCCCTCCTATAGGGGGTGGGATTAATGACATCCTGGCTTCTTCAGGGTGATAGATACCTATTTAGAATACCAATCCCTGATATTTATCCTTAGAAGTATCTGGGCCCCTTTTGTCTTGAGGTGTGACCCACACCGGAGGTACTGGTCTGCACTCCAAGGCATCTCCTCTTCAGCACGGGGTTCTGTGAGCGGCCAGACCTATCTGACCACCTCTGTTTTTGTCTAATTCAATTGCTTGCAACAGTATCATAAGTGATTGACAGAAGGTAAATTTTCTGAGGATCAGGGACTTTTTCCAGCAACTCTCAAGTTTTTTTTAATAGTAAAACAAATAAAAATCTGTTTGAATCAGTTTTTGCACATGTAGCCTGCAATATTTTAGATAATTAGGTAACTAATGTATATTCCAGTAAGAAAGATGAAAATATAGTTATTTAGCATGTGTAAATATCAATGACTATAATAAAATAATTTTGAATGTCTATCTGTAATATCTGTACAAATATTTAGTTTGGAGATAAATATTTTCCAATCAACAAGCTACTTTACAATTATGACAACAATTTATCTTATTTTCAAATGTGTACTTTTGGAGAAAAATCACTAACATATTGAGTTTTTCTTATGCGTCAGACACTTTTCTGAGGACTTTCTTGTGTAATAACCAATCTTCAAGAATCTTTCAGTTAAATTATATTATTATCTTAATTTTACACATCAGGAAATTCAGTTACAAAATAGTGGAAGAATTCAAATAAAAGGAACAATAATGTAAGCCTCTCTTAAATGCTCATTGATTTACTGTGGGCTGTGTTAAAACTTCAGGATTAAGAAAGATATTTACCTGCAAAAGAACAAGACTCAATGTAATATGATCTAATCTCATCTAAATGATTTCTAGAACTCCATAAGTTTCTATAAAAAATTGATTTAGAAACTAAAATTCTATTAGGATAAACCATCATTAAATTATGATAATGCATAGTTTCAGACATACAAAATTCAGAAAATATGCTATCCATGTATGAGAATGCTACCCAGAAATAAGAAACTAAAATATAAGGAAAAATGAAAACATATGGGTTATGAGAACAATTGTGTATGCATTGACAGCATATTAGATGTTTCCCTAGAAATTCCAATTTTCACATTTTATCTGTAGAAGTACAACACCTTATTCAGATAGAGATGAATTCTTTCTCTCCATCTTTAACTTTATATAGTTTAGACTCTACTTCGTCTGCATGCTATGTGTTCATTATTCCATCAGTATCGCCATGTATTTGAGATAAACAAGGTAGGAGGAAGGGTTTCTATTGGTGTACCACTCCAGCCGCTAGCTGCCTGTATGCATCTTCCATGCCTGTGGCAGCACTGTATGTCACCTTGGGAGCAGGAGGAGGAGACCTTTTCCACCTCTTAGCAAGCAAAGTCAGAGAGACAGGAAGAACTAGGGGTCAAGAACGTCCCCAAGGGCACACCCCCAATTATATAACTTCCTCTCACTAGGCCACCAGCTTGGGCAAAAATGAAGCAAAATACAAACCAAAACAAACAGTGAAGATGAGAGGTCTATATCACTTAATTGCAGCGAGACATGAGTGTTGAGTTCCTAAAACAATCTCAAACTGTCTGACATTAAATAACTGAAGCAATTTTTTTTTTTGCCTTGTTTGTCAGATAGTTTTATATTGCTTTATTTATATTAATTTTTAAAAGTTTGTTCAGGGCCGGGGAGATAGCTCAGTAGAATATGCACTTGCCTGCAAGCACAAGGGCCTGAGTTCAATACCTGGTTCCACCAAAAAAAGAAAAAAAAAAAGTTTGTTCTGAGGCCAGAAATTTAGGCATAAAGGAATTAAATAACTTTTTCTTTTTTATTTTTTATATGGTGCTAGGGATCAAATCTAGGACCTTGTTTATGAAAGAAAAGAGCTCTACCACTGAGCCACATACTGAGTCCTTGTTTTCTTAAGATGTTCCTAATTAGTAAGCCACATAACTCATTTTGGACTTATTGTGCAGTTTACCATTTTAATAATATTTTCTGGTGTCCTAGAAATCTTTAACATAGACATATAATAAATTTACAAAAACCAAGATAAAAAATGAAATAGACCTATGATAATTTTTTTCATCTCTATACTGTGAATTTGTAATTATTATTGAAAATTATCAATTTTTAAAACTTAAAATTTTGGGGCCAGGGATATAGCTCAGTGGCACAGTTCCTGGCCTGCAAGCATAAAGTCCTGAGCTGGATTTCCAACACCCACCCAAAATTAAAATTTTTAAAAAATCCTAATTTTTAAAAATAGCTTTTCATTAACTGCAAAAGTATTTTATGGACCACTATATCTTTTGTAGAAATAAGTGAAAATACCAAATTCAACAAGTTATTATATTTTTGAAATTTTTTTGCTAAGTAAGTATATTTAGAAAAAATTACCATATAAATATGATTCCGATTTGGAAGTCCCAGTTGTGTTCGTTCATCTCTGAATCTTCCCACATTTTTATAGACCTACAAGGAATCCCATAACAAGGTAACAAAATGATTATGTCAGGATATATGATTTTATATTTATTAAAATTTTTGAAATAGCTTAAACTTCATTGTTGATAAGAATTTTTGAACACCAAAAAGCAAGATAAAATTACTCAAATTAAGGAAAGTAAATAAAAATAAAATTTAACTCAAAACTCAAAATATCATTAATTATGACTCTATAAAATTTGTAATTCCTTCATTCCATAGTCTAATTATTCTCATATTAATATTTTTCAAATTGAATTCCCTATCATTCACTCTCCTATTTACCCTGAAGGTCTCATCTTTGAGATATAGCTTCTCTGTGAAATTTTCCTCATATCAGTCTGAATTATGAGATACAACCAAGATTTCTATTTTCTCAGTTTTCAAAAAAATTGTGAAATATGTATTTCAATTATTCTTTAACTGTAAGAATTTTTTCACTAGATTTCTTTTCTGTTTGTTTTTGCTTCTGTTTTTACTCTTCAAAACAAAATAAAATTGAATTTAATAATAAGAAATACAGGGACAATTTTCTTTTGAGCACGTCTGGAGTTTTTGCAAAAGACTAAAGATTCAACAAATATTTGCAATTGATGGTAATATTCTGGAATAAGAATAGCCATATCAATTTGAAACACTTAAATGTATCTTGTAAGCCAAACATAACAAAACATGTATTTTGAGAATGTTGTATTTTAAATCGTTTCTTTTTGTAGGTAGCCATTGGGGATGATTATGGGGCAGAATCTTTTTTGTAATAACTTTTAAATCAGAATGTAATTTTATGAAAATAGTTCTGATTCTAACAGAGGTAAAACTAAATGGTAAAACTTACAAAAGTTTTTAATGAAAAAGAAATTCTCAGGGCCGGGGCGATGGCTCAGTGGAATAAGCGCTTCTCTGGCAAGCGCAAGGACCTGAGTTCAATCCCCGGTTCTGGAAAAAAAAAAAAAAAAATAATAATAATAAATAAAAAAGAAATACTCATTGAAATATTTATTATAAATTTCACAGATTCCTCACAAAAGGGAACTTCTAGATAAATCAAATTTTGGCTGTTAATTTTGTCTCCATATAACTTTGAATTTAAGCTTGAGAATTATCCTGTTCTCATAATTTTAGAATTTCTTTCTTTCTTTTTTGTTATTATGTATTTAGTACAGGGACTATGGGGTCTCACTACACAGATTGAAATCATAGTGATCCTCCTATTTTCAGCCTCCCAAAGGCTGGAATTACAGGAGCGCCCCACCATGCCCAGTCTCAATCGCCAGCTCAGCGTGCCCCCGTGGGTGGGACCAGCATGGCATCCAACCCCGATACCTAAGTCTGCCTAAGCAGGCACTTTAGTCTGCTGAGCTATCTGGCCAGCCCTTATAATTCTGATATTAGAACAATGAAATGAAAACATTGAAAATATCACATTGTTTGTTAAGCATCAAAGCAAATTGGTTAAATACTAGAAGCATTACATTAATGTAACTCACTTCTATTTTTCCTACTGTGTTGTAGGATTTTTGAAACAAATTCTAAGTAAATTTGGTAAATTCCTGTAAATTTTCTTTTTTCTTGAAATTCGACTTCACTTCCAGTGATCTAATTAGTGACTCCTGGAATACATACATTCTTTTGAAAATGAAAATATCATAGGAAATAGGGTGGGATGTGGTCAATTTCCATAAATTATTAAATTGTATTTATACTAACTTCAGATTTATGGGTTACAGCAGTACTTTTTGCATATATTTAAAGATAATTCCCAAGAGAATGAGAACTATATTTCAACAACATGAAAATTGGCTTTATCATTATTCCAATTATTTATCGTTATTCTTATTTTGTAATTTTCCGTTACAAAATAAGTCTTAACATTTCAAATTATCTTACATTCCATGGAAATGCTAGGTGTTATGCAGATTGCCCACAGGACTTGAAAATGAATTAATTAGATGAATTTAATTGACAGTCATTCAAAAAATACAGCGTGCAAGCTGTAGGCTGATTTGAATTATAACGTTTGAGTGAGAGCCCAAGTGGTAGATGTTTCCTGCACAGAATGGCATTGCTAATTAACTTACTCCAGTAACTGCATATAAGCGGTGTTCCAGGTAGTACCTGTATAATGAGGGTTATGTATTTCATCATGTGACTTTTTCTCTAAAAATATTTGTTGTTCAAATTGGAGTTTACCAGGTGGTGAAAAACTCTACAATCTCAATGTTTCCTGTTCATCTAGTTATTTTCTTCCTTGCAAACCTTCCCAAAGCTTGAAAAGACACTACTATGAAATGCATAGTTAACCTTCAAAAAGAAGTAAATTTAAAGAAACACAGACAGAAAGATTAGCAATTAATGTGCTTTGCTGTTTTATTTGGAGGAACAAATCAGTGTTTGGCTTTTCAGATATTTTTAAGAGAGTAACATGAGAGTTTATTTTGTTTTCAAATTACAACTTTGAAATTAAGTTTTATGGATTTGTGTCAAAGATAACACGTAAGATTGTTTTATAAAGAAGTAAGCCTCATGGTGAATTTTCAACTCAAATCTAGCATTCCTCATTCTTCAACATCGTGAAATATTTTAAATAAAATTAAAATGCATTTTCAAGAAAAGTTTTACCTAACAATGAAGCTTTTAAGAATTGTATATAATTAACATAAATTCTTTTAATACTTAAAATGCATGCTATTCTTTGTATAAATGTTAGAGTTAGTATTATTTTTTGGTTTTTTAATGTTACTTTTGGGAAACAATCTCATAGAAGTAAGAATATCAGACTGGGCATGGTGGCGAACACCTGTAATCCCAGCTCTTGGGAGGCTGTAAACAGGTGGATCACTACGAGTCTGATCTAGTAGTGAGATCCTGCATATCCTGTAGACCCTTCCCTAAAATACAAAAAAAGTAAGAATATCATATTCCTATATATTCATTTTGCAGATATTAACTACATATGTCTATTTATCTATATCTATTATCTCTCAATCTATATGTAGCAATCTATGCCTTTATCTATCTGTACAGTGGCCTAGATTTGGTCCAGTTGCAGGTTGGTGTTATATATCTTATGCTGGAGGGGCTTAACTCCATTACCTGCGAGGGAACTTGGTCTTACATTGTCCACAAACCTGCTAAGTATCCAGGACTCTGTCTCTGCTTTGGGCTCTTATTATTTGAATGCAGATCTACTATTGCAGTGCATGGTCGCCTCGAGGTCTTATTATCTGGGTTTGTCACCTGTGCTCTTAAACACAAGTCAGTGTGTCTCTCGAGGTCAGTACCATCTGTACACTCAGTTATGCTGTCTCCTCACTCTGCCTTATAAATGATGGAAGAAACATTGGCAGAAACAGAGAGCTCAGCAATCAGTAAAGTCTCCTTTCAGGTTCCGACTCTGCTCATCTTTTTTCCATTTGCTGTGTGCATTTCGACCAGTTTGTTCTTAATGCACTTATCTGATTTTCTGTCACTTATAAACTTCAATTTCCACCTTAAAAATTGCTGTTGTCACACTACAGTGACTACAGAGAAGCCTTTTTTTTTAATGAGCTTTAAAGTCAGCTTGCTCTTTTACAGTGATAAAAATCATACGCTTTGGGACTATGCAACTTGGGTTTATATTAGTTACTTTCAAAAGCTTTTTCCAATTGATGATGCTAATTTCATATTATTTTAAATTTGGTTTAGAATTGAAGCTGTGTAGATAATAATGCTATGTAACATTTACATGAAAATCAGTAATATATGAGTGATGAGTTATAGAGAATGCAATTTATGAGTCAATAAACTATCATCATTATTATTTAATCATTATTGTGAGAACAGTGCCTATTTTAAGGGAAGTTTAATGCTTGAATGAAAATGATATTCCAAAGCTCTTTTCTAAATTGGCTTCTCTAAGTTTTCTTTATCAGTTTTAACATTGGGCAGCTTGGAGAAAGTATTAGTGAGAATGTGTTGAATCAATATTGAACCTCAAGGTTAGAGGGAAACATTGTTTTGTTAGGAAAGCATTACACCTTCTTGCTGAGGTGTCAGTTGAGAAATAAATTTCTTCCAGTAAGAAACAAAAAAGTGGGTTTCAGAAAATGTATCAAGACCAATAATTTTATCTTTACACATACAAACCTATATTTACATGCTTGTAAGCCTTGTTCTTTTTCCATAATAACTATTAAGTGGTCTTTTAGGTAACTTTTCTATAAGATGTTGCTTTTTAAATATTTATTTACTTATTTATTTGTTTGGTACAGGGCCTCACTACACAGCTTAGACTTGTAATGATCCTCCTAATTCAGCCTCACCAGTGCTGGGATTATAGTTGTCCACCACCACACCCAGTTTCGGTGTGGCTGGTACGGTGTGCCCAGAATTCTGGGGCTGGCACGGCTTGTGGTACTGGGGATCGAACCCGGGTCCTGGAGATTGCCAGGCAGGCACTTATACACATCTGTCCAAGTGATGCTCAGCTTAGTCAGCATATAAAGAAATGCACTGCTGGAGTGACATAAATTGTTCTGTGTTTCAAATGTTTTGGGAAAACAGCCGAATAAAATTTTTTTTTTTTAACTGCGTGAACAAAGTCATGGTGGATCACAGAGAATGTAACATTTAATTTCATTTAATAATTTTTATATCAGTTAACAGATTCTGGGAGGAAATTAAGAGGCCATAAAATAATAATTGCAAGTTCAGATTCTAAGGACTGTTAAAGGCATTCTGATGTAAAGGAAAGGAAACCTGGAGCAAGTTTAAAAAGATAAGTGTTGAGAAGAAAAACACAGATGCATAAGTAAAATATATGAAAAGCATGCCAGGCTGGAAATGTAACTCAGCAGCAGGGCATCTGCCTGGGAAGCACAAGGGCCTAAGTTTGATTCCTAGTTCCAAAAGACAAAAAAGTGCCATAAAGAACAAAATCAGGAAAACAGAATTATAGTCTTACATTTTTTACACCATGCATAAAAGGCTGAGGCCTAGAAGCATTTATTAAAAATAATCAAAAGTCTGGCCAGTAAACTAATAGGAAATGGGCAAATAGATTTTTTGCAAATGAGAAAGGGATTTAGAAGAGGCGGGAAGAAAGAAGGAATAGAGAGAAAGTAGAAAGAAAAAGAATTTGAAGATGTATGGTGTATACATACCAACTACCCAAGATGATTGTGATATTTATGTACTTTAAAGAGGTACAAATAATTTTAAATGATCCATTACACACGGTCAACATAAAATAAAGGAATACTTAGAGAATGGGCATGTACAATCTAAGATGTAGCAAAGCGTAAGAAAGATTGTAGAGTTTACTTAACACGTCCGTTTCTTCTCTGGCTGCTCTCAATGCCAGCTTCTGCCTGTCTGAGCCTCCTGAGGCAGGGGGAGAAGAGTGTAAGAAGAAAGCTACTGAAGCATTTTCTGCTGCCTGGAAAGTAGGAGTGCCTGACAGCGGAGTGATGATATTGGAGAAAGGGTTGCATGGGCCAGATAAGGGCGTGCCCTGGGAAATGGGCATCAGGAGAGGCAGATTCTTAAGGTCTGCCTGACTTTAAAGAGTTAAGGAAGAATTAATACTTGGCTGGTGCCTCTCCTTTTAGAGGGGATTAGAAATGTGAGAAAAGAAAGGCCAAGAGGCTTCTTCCAAAGGCCTTAGCCAGGGTCTCCTAACCACGGTACTGCTGGACCCTTGAAGAAAAGATTCCTCAATTTCCTAAGGATTGCTACTACTTTTTCAATTAGCACGTAAGAGAAAGGTCTTATCGACATGACCTAGCAACCAAAGTAAGGAAGACAAACAATAGTCTCAATTGATCTCTAATGAAATTAGCATGCTCAAAGAATTAAAGCATGTCAAGGAGCAGATTTGATAGACATATCCTGGAAACCTGAACAGTAAGAGAGCTCAGTAAGAGAGAAGCAAAAGGAGAAGAAAGTTATGATTAAACAACCAATGAGTAAAAGGTGTATGTATCAAGGAAGATAGCGTCCTGGAGATTAAAGTGTGAGGAAAATATAACTTGTTTTATTTTACTACAATTATATAACCCCCAACACAAAGTGAAGCATTTTTAAGCTTCTAGGAAGAAAATAATAGATTATTCATTTATAAGGGACATACTCTGTATTTTTAATGCAGATTGACCCCCAGAAATGTCCATTTTTAATCTACTTAGGTGTGAACATTTTATGTTAGATGAGGGTACTTGACAGGATAATTAAGATTATAGCTTCTCTAACTGCAGCGGAACTCCCATCTCTGACAAAACAAAAGAGGGGGATATACATAAAGGTCCATTTTGTTGTGGAAAAAATATATATGTACATACAAGATAGGATAGATATACAGCTACTTTCTCTTAGTTCATTGAGAAGAAATGCTTGTATTAATATTGTTTAGACAAGATATCATGTCTGTATCTTGTTCTCTGAATAACTACTACAAAGACAATATGCAATGTATTCATTACTGTAACTGTCCTACTAACCTGTTTTGAAACTTTCATTGCTATTTTATCTTTTTTCTCATTAAAATGAAAAAAAATAAAATAAATTATAGCTATTACATTAAACATTATCCTAGTTATGCTTTGAGGAACAATTTAATTTCATAAGCCTTGAAAAGATTAAACCTTTTGTGGTGTCCTCAAATAGATTCACCATAAGGAGAGTTGAGCCGGTAGGGGAAAAACAGGAGGCTGTAAAGAACATGAAGTACTCAGATGCTAGTTTCCAGATTTGACACTGAGACCACAACCCAGGGAGTACAAGAGATCACTAGGTGCCCAAACTGTGTCATGGCCAAGAACTAGGAAGGAAGCCAGAGCACATGGTCCTGAGGTGCCCAGAGCTTGAATGCCTTTGGAAATGGGTTCTCCCTAGGAACCTGCAGTGCAGGCTTTGTCTAGGAAACTGATGTCCTCCTTGGGAAATAGATAGCAAGGGAAGTAGATGAGCCCACCTGGACTTCAGAGCTTCAGAATTCTCTGAAAATAATCCTAATCATTTAAATACTCACTTTATAGCAAGTTTTAGAGGAGCAGTAGAAAACTAATGCAATTTTAAAGCAAGAATGAACAGCTTGGCAGTAACCATTTTATAGTCTACACCGAAGATTCTAAAATGATGGAAAAAATCTGTGGACATTTGAAAGAAAAATACTGAAGTAAGTCCTATATCTTTCTGAGTATAAGAAAACTGTTTCAGGAAAGAAAAGGATTGAGGACACAATCAGTGAGAAATTATTCAGGAAAAAATGAATCTGCAAAGATGAAGAGAAGACACAAAATGAACAGTAAATTATGCAGAATATGAACACATTGAAAAACTATGTTCCAGTTCCACGGCTGTTGGCTTTGCAAAAATTCTGAAGCCCCATGATCACTGACTTGGGAGAATCCTGACCCGAAAGGCATTTAGTACCATGGCTGCCGCCAGTTGAGGTCAAGTCCTCAAATGTGATAGTGAAGAGGCTTTGGAAACAAACACCCACTGCTTTGAAGAGAGCCAAAGCCTGAAAGCATTGTTTTCCTGCAGTCTCAGGGATGCCTTCCAACATTCTGGGCAGGCTTCAGGAGTCCACACTCAGCTGGCATTGCTGTTCTTGCTAAAAGACTCAAAGGAAGAAAGAAAGAAGTGCAGAAGTAGCTTTTTACTTTCAGTGATGTTTAATGTTATGTGTTAGCTTCATTAGGCCACAGGGTAGGTGCTGAGGATTTCATTAAACATTTTGGTATTTGCATTAGAAGGACTTTGGATGAAACTGACATTGTATCACCATAACTTCACGATGAGGGTGGATCACCTGAACTGCAGTCCTGTTCAGAAGGAATGACCCTCCCCGAGTGCAGTGTGTTCACATCAGTCTTCTTTTCAGTATTACCTCTTGTGGGACCTGCAGTACCTCTGAGCCCCTCAATGCTCTGGGCTCACCAGCCTTCATAACTATGTGCACCAATTCTTCAGAAAAACATCCCTTTCTAGATCTTATTAGTGCTGTGTCTGTAGAGATGCCTAAAACACTATATTCTGCCCCTCCAGCCATACCATGAAGCTGACAGCCTAATCTGTTGTAGGATGACATGGGAGTTGGGAATTCTTTTACAAACATAATTTACAATACACATCTGAACAATAAAACTCAGATGTGGAGCCAAGGATTTCAAAATGTTGCTTGTACACAGACTGTTTGCTGGACTGTGTACCTGGACAGAGACTGAGAAGAGATGAAGCCTTGTCAAATTAGAGGAGTTAGAAAGCTAGAGAAAAATTATGAAGATATGAGTTAAAAATAAACAATTTTAGGCTTTGACTCTGACCAAAGTGAACAAAGTAAGACAGGCTATGACATTAATTATCTTTTTTTCATATAAAAGTATATCATTATTTCTCAGATCTTCCTGAGAATTCATCTAGTAGACAATTTGTCGTAATGAAGTGTGAATGAGGTAGTGGCTATAGGGTTGCTATTAATACAGCTTTATGAGCCTTCCACAAGTAGCCTAGGAATGAAAGACACAGAAGAATCATGTAAGGCAACCCTTACAAAGAACAAAGAGAATTATGGTGGTTTCTTGAAGGTCAATAGATACAAATAAAAATGGATCTTATTTAATTGTATAATAAAAGTGCTGTATGTCTGACATCATTCTCATAATTGATGGAACAAAGAAAGCAAAATTTTTTGAGTATATCTAGGACATGGGAAATAAAGTCTGGAAAACCTAACATCCTCAAAATTTATTTGGGAGTATTTGTGATGTCCAGTAGAGAAAAGAGGCTATTGCTCCTAGATTAGACAAGGAAAAATAGGAGTAGCAACCAGGTGAGAGAAGAATTATAATAAACAAAGTAATGATTAAGCAGAAAAATCAAATATTTCATATTCCCTGTTTCCCCAAGTATGAAGGAGCTAAATTTTCACGTTAAAAAGTCTGATAGTATAAAATGTTGTTTATAAATAGTATAACAAGTATGCTTAAAATGGTAAATTTGTAAAGGAAAAACAAGAAATTGCAAATACTGCCAATATTTATTAATTCATTCAACATAATTTGGAGTTTTTTCTAGAGGCAGCGATGAAGCAGTAATTAAAATTAACTAAAGCTTTGTCACTGTTAAACTTAGGGAAAATTGTAGTAAACACATACATACTTTACCTAAAGCTACTTAATGAAAAAGAAAAAGAAAAATACTTCTGAGATCAGGAGGGAAGCAGATGGGCCGCGTTTTTGGGGTAGTGTGTTCAGGAAATTTCTGTGTAAAAAAATCGGATTTGAAGAGGATAATACATGCAGCAAGTTCGTGAATGATGCCTAAATCTGGAAAAAGGATACACCAGGCTATGGAGAAGTCAGTCGAAAGGCTGAGATACTCAGCTTTGCTTTCTTCTCTGAGGAACATGCTTAGAGAGATGTTTCACTTAAAATGCTCTGGCTGTGGGAAGAGACTGGCAAAATCAGAAATTCTGCCTGGAAGGTTACTGTGGGACTCCAGGAAGGAGGAAATGGAGGCTTGACTTAAAATGGTTGGAAGAAAGTAGGCAGTGATTGGATTTACAATTCAGTTTAAAGATAGCAACGTGACAGTTTTGGTTACAGAGTGGATGTAACTTTGAGAGGGAAAAAAATTCAAGAATGATTTTGAAGCTTGTATTCTGGGAAACTCTGTGACTATATGGGTATCGCCCACCAGGATTGGAAAATCTGGAAAGGATTATAAAGGGGAGGAGAAAGAGACTATTGTGTTTGAGATGCCTTTCAAAAGTTCAAGGGAAGCATGTGAAATAGCCATACAACTGTAGGAGCCTAGAGTTCAGGAGTGCAGTCTGAAATGGGGAACCATCAGTTTATAGGAGAAAGGATTAGAAGAGTCCACTCGGACAATGTCTCTGACTAAAAGCAAAGGCATACAAAAAGTTTAGCATGGTTGTAAATCACATTACAGAAGTATAAAAGGCACTATTAATGTGGACAAAACAGCTTCCTTCACCTATGGGTCCAAAACCCTTGGCCCCATTACAGATACAAAATAAAGATGAGTAAAAAATATAGCAAGAACTTGATAAAATATAGAATTGCAGCAGAAGACTTTTTATATAAAGACTCATATTACAAAAATGGATCTGAGAATATTTTTTATTTTCCACTTCTGCAAACAGCCCCTTCTATACCCTACAACCCAGATGGTTGTCTATTTTAAAACTTAGTCAATGTCAGAGCTTGTATAGTGTATTTTTATTACCATCAAAGCATTTGCCTACCACCAAGCCACCAAATCCATGCTGAATTCATATATCTTTTAAAAAAACACCATAGTCTATAGTTTTTCTCTTTCAGAAATCCTTCTTAACTTTCCATCTTATCTTTTCCTTCTTATTAACATGTTCTTCTGCTACATCGCTCCTTAATTTCTACATTTGAACTGGTTCTTAGAATCCTCACCATCAGGGTCACAATTCACTGCTATTCTCATGGCTCCTTCTCTGAGAATTCTCTAAATTGTTTCATCCTATTATAGTTTACCATCTTTATTAACCATCATCTTTTCCAATTTATTGAAAAGTGTTTGATTTTTAGTGTTGTGAGATTCATTTTAAGGTTATTTCTTTTTCATAAATGCATTACTTGAACTGATTCTATTTTTTTCTTTCAGGGTTTGTATTAACTCACACTGATATTTTGCTATATTATATAGAATATTTCTGGCTTCCTCTAATAATTTGGTTTTATCTGGCCACTTAGTCATCTTTTCATAGCTTCTATTAGTACATTGCTTTGCATTATATTTTTATAGACCTTTGTCTTTTGCATACACAATTTTTGGTGTTTATTTTTAGTTTGCTGGTTTAACAATAAATTGCTTTTAGGATATTCTAAGTACCTCATTTGAATTTCATATGAGTTTCTTCTCCTTGGGGGCCTACTGTAGGAAGGTGAACCACCTTCAGCCTCCTGGGTCAGCGTGGTTGTTATATCGACCACTGAGAGCACTCAGGTTTTTTTTTTTTTTTTTTTTTTTTGTTCAACTAAAATACCCTCAAATTGTTTTAACTTCTCTCCCTAGGATTTTTTGTGGCTGCTTATTTCCTTTTCTGTAAATCTCTTCAGTTTCATAATTATAAATCCAAAAGGGCTACTTGAGCTGAATAACCAAAAAGATCAAACTAATTTATGTGAAAGCACAATGTGTGCTATTCTTCGTAGTAATTTTTGTAATGCCCAAATCATGGTGGCTTCCTATGCAAAAGCATTTCTAAAATAAAAGGTACTGTTCAAAGGTAAAATAACATTTTACAGCTGTTCAATTTAAAGGAAAGAGTTCTAGTAAAGCAAAAAGATTATTTGTCTTAGGTTTTATTATTTATTTTTAAAAACGGCTATATCTGGAAGGATATTTATTTAAAATATATGATTCTGATTTTATCATGTCTTGGTTTGTGATTTTTGTTAAATCACTGTCTGCCTTTGGGTTTACTTATTTGTCAAATACAGAGACTAAATATTATATGAATTTTATAAATTTTCACGAAATATTTGAGGTCTTTTTTGAAATAGATATGAAATTGGGTAGTTACAGCAGGACAACAAATTTATGTTATATAGATGAAATATAATTGTTATATAAAATTTCCAGGCAACAGAGATGGGGAAATATGTAATTTATTATGAGAAAGAAGAGAGTCCATATGTCGTGCAGTGGAATTGTTGGTCGTACCTGCAGAGCTTAGCAATCTATTCTGCAGGCGAAATGACAGTGTCTTGTGTATTAACACCGCGTGGAAACATAATGTATGCTATTCCTTGTAATAATTTTTGCAATACCCACATCACATTGGTTTTCTGTGCATTGGCTCAAAGTTTTACTTGCATTATCTCATTTGTTTCTTGTAAAAAATCCTATAATGAGATGAGTCTTATTATCTCTAGTGGATAGAAAGAACAAGGCAGAAAAAAGGAGTGACACTTCTTTTTCAGTAAGTTGGCCCACAGAAATGAGTCTGGGTTTGTCATACTAAACTTTATTCTTTTTACTTGAAAGTAGTTCTTTTAGAGAACAACATATTAAGATTCTTATTTTGGTGCCTTGCAAAGTTCAACTTCATTGCAGTAGTTAAATAAGAAGTGGCAGAGGAGTGGAAGGCTGCTTCTCAAGAACATTGCTTTTTCTCAGTATCCTTGTACTTCCAGACCTGTGAGAGGGGGACAGAGAAGAGCTTGTGAGGATCCTTCCTGCTCTCCAGGACTTGCCTTCTGTATCTTAACTGACTTCACTGATGTCTGTGACTTTCAGAGCAGTCGTGAATGGAGAACTCTAGCAGTTAAGTCCCTTCTCTCTCTAGATGATCATTTTCCCCTATGTACCTTGTGTCATCCTTGTCACTATTCACCTAGTCCCTTAAAGCAGTAAAGGAATCTCAAAGTGAGTAGACTTCTCTTTGTTTACACTGAGCATTCAACCCCTGTTCCTCCCCAAATTGCATTCCTCTGTCTTTCCTCTGCAAGGTCAGTGCTCCTGTCAGGCAGACACCGTCTGCTGCTCCGATGACCTAGTTGCTCTAAAATGAGTTTGCTTTCTTATAATGCATTTCTACAGAAGAGTAAGAATATTATTACATATTTAAAAACTTCTAGTTATTTTCTCTATGCTATGAGGTTACACAAACAGAACTACTCATAATTTTTTCTGTGTGTTGGCCCTTCTTTAAACTTGCTGTCTCCAATTCATTCTACACTTTCCTTTGTCACAGGAGACTACACAAATCAAGCATTGACTGCTCCTTTCCACACACCAGCAGAAATGCACAATAGAGATGTCCAAACTGTCTTCTGTCTTGCATATATATATATATATATATATATATATATATATATATATATATTTCATTCCCCTACTCCCTCTCCTGTCCTTTTCTTCAACTCAGTAATTTTTCTTTTTGAACAGGTTCATTCCTTTTTCCCATTATCTATTGTAACCTTCAGATTTTCTTTTTTCTTTCAGGTTCTCACACTAAGGAGACAATATGATGTTTGCATATAAGGGTCTGATTTCTTTCACTTAAGAGTATGGTCTCCGGTTGCTCCCATTTACTGATAAAAGCCTCAAACTTATCCCTTTAATATCTGAATAATATTCCATTTTGTAAAAGTACCACATCTTCTCTATCCATTCCTCAGTTGATGGGCATTTGGGTTATTTAAAAGATGTAGCTATGACAAATTACACTGCTATATACATTGGTGCACATGTATCACTGTGGTAGGATGTTTTCAGTTCTTTTGGAAAAATACCCAGGAGGAGAATAGCTGCATTGAATGGAAATGCAATCTTAGCTGTTTGAGCAATCTTCACACTAACTTCCACAGTGGTTGTATCAGTCTTCACTCCACCAACAGTGGAGAAGGGCTCCTTTCTCCTATAGGTCCTCCAGCATTTGTTGTTAGCTGACTTCTTAATGATAGCCATTCTTTCTGGGATGAGATGAAATCTCAGCACTCTTTTAATTTGCATTTCTTGAATAACCAATGATATTGAACATTTTTTATATATTTATTTGCATTTGTATTTCTTCATCTGAAAAATATAATGTCATCTTAGATGCTCATTTTTGGATTGGGTTTTTGAATTTATATGGCCTGACTTTTTATATTTTATTTCACTTAGTTATTTTTTGTATTTTAGGGAAGGGTCTAAAGAGTGTTCAGGGGCTCATTACTAGATTGGACTTGTAGTGATCTACCTGTTTACAGCCTCCCAAGAGCTGGGATTACAGATGTGTGCCACCATGCCCAGTCTCAATTGCTGTCTCAGCATGCCCTGGGGGTGGGGCCAGCATGGCAGACCCAGGGATCGAACCCCCTGCCCCTGTGCCTACTTGCAGGTGCTTCAACCTGCTGATTATTTGCCTCTCCCTAAAAGGGTAGCTCTATTTTTTTTTTAAATTAATTTGTTTATTTTATTTGGCGGTACTGGGGATTAAACTCAGGACACTGAGCTTGCCAGGCAAGCACTTATTCTACTGAGCTATCTCCCCATCCACCTGAGTTTTTATAATTCTTTATATATTCTAGATAGCAGGCTTTTGTCAGAGAGACATTCAGCTACAATTTTTCCCCAGTTTATGGGTTTTCGTTTTGCTCTGTTGGAGATAATTTTTGATGTGCAGAAATTTAAAAAAAATGAGATCCCAGTTATTAATTTTTTGAAGTATTTCCCGGGCAGTTTGTTTTTGTTTATGGATTCTTTGCTTACCTCTATATCTTTAAGATTCGTATTTACATTTTCCTCTGGGAGATTTAGTGTTTGTGTTTTGATTTTTAAATCTTTGTTCCATTCTAACTGTAGTTTAGGGCATGATGATAGACATGGGTCTAATTTTAGGCGTCAGTATGGGAAAGCCAGTTTTGCAGCACCATTTATGAAAGAGGCTGTCTTTCTTCCTGTGAACATACTTTGCCCCTCTGCATCTCCTAGTCTGTTCTTTTAAGCCCCAGGTCTGTCTTTATGCCCATACCATGCTGCTTTTATCACAGTAGCTTTATAGTATAATTTCAAGTGAGGAATTTTGATGCCTCCTGCCTTTCTTTTGTTTGTCAGGATTGCTTTTGATATTCTGGGTCTCTTTTGGTTTTAGATAAATTGTAGGAATGTTTTCTCTAGCTCTGTGAGGTATACTATTGGTACTTTAATCAGGATTGTATTTAATCTGTGTAACCATTTTGGGAGTATGACCATTTTCACAATGTTGGTTCTTTCTATCCAGGAGCAAGGAATATCATTCCATTTTTCTCAAATCTTCCTCAATCTCTTTTCTCAGAGTACTGTAATTTTCACTGTATAACTATTTTATTTCTTTTGTGAAATTGATTCCAAGTATTTCATTTTTGGGGGTGTTATTATGAAAGGCATGGTTTCCCTAATGTCTCTCTCAGCATGTTCGCTACTTGTGTACAAAAATGCTAAGGATTTCTGAATGTTGACTTTATATCCTTCTATGTTAATGCATTTTGTTAGCAAACAGAAAGCAGTAAATCACCAAGAAGATTATACATATGACCAAACAGGATTCATCCCAGGAATGCAGGGATAGTTCAACATATGGTAATCTATAAATATAATACACCACATCAATAGAGCAAAGAATTAAAGCCACATGATCATCTCAATAGATGCAAAAATGCTTTTGACAAAGTCCAACATTCATTTATGATGAAAACAATAGAGAAAATTGGAATAGTTGGTCTATATCTCAACTTGATTAAAACCACCTATGAGAAAACAACAGCCAATGTCATATTAAGTGGGCAAAAACAGGGAGCTTTTACTTTAAAATCAGGAATAAGACAAGGGTGTTCACTGTCTCCATTCATAACATTCTGGAAACATTAGCCAGAGCAATTGGACAAGAGAGGCAAATAAAATAATTAAGGATAGGAAAAGAAGTGAAATTTTTATTACTTGCAAATGACAGGATACTCTACACAGAAGATCAAAACTTCCAAGAGTCTTATAAATTTAATAATCAAATTCAGTAACGCAGCAGGATGATTCTTTTTTTTGTAATACATTTGATACAGGGTCTCACTATTCAGCTCAGACTCCTGGTGGTCCTCCTGCTTCCATCCTCCCCAGCACTGGGACTACAGGTGTGTGCCACCATGCCTGGACTTGTTGGCTGGCTCAGCACACCCCAGGGGCAGTGCAGCATGTTGAGATTGGGATTGAGCCCTGGTTACTGTGCTTGTTGGCTCTTCAGGATGATTCTTGATTTGTGGGTTGAGCTGTGTTCCCTCACCGTAAATGTTCCTACTTTGTTTTGGGTGCTTGTTCCATCCCGGCTCATGTGCGACATCCTGAATGAGATCACTCTTGACAACTCAGTTAGGATCCTGAAAAGTTAGTTCCACTGTTACTCAGTAATACATGAAGAATTTGTTATCTTCATTTATTTCCTCTCAGAGAGGATTTGTTTTCTTTTTCTTTTCTTTTCTCATGTAAAATATGTTCTGAGGCTGCTAATGTAGCTCAGTGGAAGAGTGCTTGCATACAGCGTGAAAGACCCTGCTTTAGATTGCCAGTACAAAAAAAAAAAAAGGAAAAAGAAGAAAGAAAAAAGATAAGAAAAACATTGTGTCATTTATTTTTAAATTACTTTTTAAAATGTACTTGGTTGTTGCCTGCTCTCACTATGCAACTCAGACGCCTGGTAATCCTTCTGCTTTCCGCCTCCTCAGCACTGGGATTATAGGCATGTGCTACTAGACTAACACTCTGATGGGCTCAGGCCACCCTGGGCCAAGGCTGGCAAGACATGTAGTGCTGGGGATCGAACCACTGTGGTCCCTGCACTTACCTAAGCTTGCTTAAACAGGTGCTTTAGTCCAATGAACTATCTTGTTAGCCCTGAAAATATGTTTCTGTTCTACGTTCAGGTAGTATAATTGATGAATCATGGAAAATGAGATAGGAACAATAAGACAATGACTTTTTGAAGTTGAATTGCACCCAATGCATTTAACGATGAAGGATAACTTATGAGCTATTTTCCTTCTCTTGTACTAGCTGTGTTTTAAACTTTTCCTAAAGTATTTAAAATATGTGTCAAGGTTTTATTGATTTACATTTCTAATAGGCAAAGATTTGTTGTAGTACATTGGTGGTAAGTGAGACTTTTTTTCTGTAACTTTTCTAAGTGGAAGACATTTAGGAAAAACGGCATAGCTTAGTCAAGTATCATTTATTTGAAACACTTCTCCTAGTTAATCAGTAGCCAAATAATGGTTAGTTATTCAGTTGGCTAGCCTGTAAATTGGAATTGATTTTCCTTTCATTGAAGGGTAGGATTTAGAACATAGTGCTTGTAAAAACAAACCAAGATAACTGGCTTTTATCCCTGGTTTATACTTACATGAAGACATATCTAAAAATATCTGAGAATATTTTTATTATTTACTTTTACAAAATTAGAGGCAATCAGTGTGAAAACATTGGTTATATCCTTAGTGCTACCACTTATGAGTAGGTAGACCTTTGACCAAGTCTTTGAACCTTTCTCCTCAAAAAATAGTTTCAAGAGAAAAAGGAATTGGATTAGCACAACCATTCCCAGTAATTAGTTGTGATTTCTGAGCTTTCTTCATATCCTTCACTCTGTGACATTAAAAGCTGTGTCATTTTGTAGCATTATACTGGTTAATAGAAGGGGTAGATGTCATGAGGACAACGTCCCTAGATAGAATTTTGAGTTCAATGAATAGGCTAGTGAAAATAAGTAAGAGCAGCATATTTCTTATATATATTGGATTTTTTAAATTTTTTTATCGAAGATTGAATCTAGATACATCTCTTACACTTTGCACTAAACCAAAATTGAAATGTATCAAAGATCTAAACAGTAAGTCAGAGACATTTAATCTGCTGGAAGACAGAACTGGTAAAACCCTTGAAGCACAATGTATAGGCAAAGATTTTATGAATAAAGTCCTGATCATAGGATGTACTCAAAAATATCAACAACTGGAATAATGTCAAATTAAAAAGCTGTTTTGCAAAGTAAAGGAAACTATCAACAGAGTGAAGAATCAACCCACAAAATGGGAAAAAATATTACAAGGTTCTGCTCATACAACACAATAAGATCTAGAATGTATAAAACACTTACAAACACAGTGCACCCTACAATTGAAAGACCCAATCCCAAAATGAGTAAATACTTCTCAGATGAATAAATACAAACAGAAAACAAATACATGAAAAAAAGTTAAACATCACTGGTGATTCAAGAAATGCAAATTAGAGCAACACTGAAATTGCGTTTCATTCCAGAAAGAATGTTAGCTGGACATGGTGGCACACACTTGTAATTCCAGCACTCATGAGGCTGAGACAGGAGGATTTCCATGAGTTTGAGGCTTCATTGACCTTAATAGTGAGTTCATGTGAGCCTGACTTGCTTTTTATTTATTTTTATTTATTTATATATTTAGTACAGGGTCTTCAGGGTCTCACTATATAGACTGGATTCATAGTGATCCTCCTGTTTTCAGCCTCCCAAGTGCTGGGATTACAGGTACTCAACACCACACCCTGTCTCATTCACATCCTAGTGTGCCCGGGGTGGGGCTGGCCTTGCATGCCAGGGATCCCACTAGCCTGACTTATTGAGAGCCTGACTCAAAAAACAAAATCAGAAAGAATGGTTTTCATTAAGGAATCAGCCAATAACAAATGCTAGCAAGGCAGTGGGAGAAAAGGAATGCTTCTCTATTGTTGGTGGGAATATACAGTAGTATAACTACTATTGAAACCAGTATGGGGGCAGGCAAATAGCTCAGTGGATTAAAGCATCTGCAAGCAGGAGCAGGAGCCTAGGGTTGGATCCTTGGGCCTACTGTACAGGCCTCACCCCTGCCCCCAGGGCACGCTGAGATGGCACTTGAGTCTGATCTGGTAGTGAAACCCTGAACACTCTGTAGACCCTTCCCTAGAAAAAGAAAAACCAGTTGGGCATTCTTCAAAAAATGAAGTAGAAATTCCATTTGAGTCAGGTGTTCCCCTTCTAGGTGTCTTACTCCGAAAGCTAAAAGCACCATACTATAGTAATATGTACATACCCATGTTTATAATAGCATTATTTACAACAGATAAATCTCAGAAACAACTCATATGCCCATCAGTAGATAAATAGATAAAAAATATGTTGTATTTATATACAATAGAATATTATTCTTCCATAAAGAATTTTAAATTTCAGTCATTTTTAGGAAAACAGATGTAGTTCGAGGCTATAATTCTAAGTGAAATAAATAAAAAGCACAAGTTAAAATAACAAGTGTTACTCCTGTGTGAGAAACCCAAAGAGTAAAAATGAAGCAAAATGGAGAATAGACATGGAGAAGTAGGAAGAGCTTTTTCAAATGGAAGGGTCTAATGCTCAGGAGAACTAATCCTCTAGTTTTAAAGACCGGCAAAAATAAATAAATGAATAAATAAATAAATAAATAAATAAATAAATGAAATAAAAAAAATTTAAAAAAAGCATAGGGGCACACAACTGTATTCTCAATCCTCAGGACCCTGAGACAGCAGGATCTCCATTAGTTTGAGGGTATCCTGGGCTACATAGTGTATCCAAGGTCAGCATGAACAACATAGTGAGACCCGGTCTCAAACAAACAAACAAACAAACAAACAAACAAACACATTTTGTCTTTCAAGTAGTTATGTTTCTGTACTAGAGAATTATTGACATATAGCATAGATTATGAAGTTGCTCTCAATTCATTAACCAAATACTAGAAAAAGTATTTTTCATTAATGTTGAGCAGAGTAAATGTCATGGGAGAAAACTGCTACCATTGTGATAAAGCTTCTCTGTTGAAGACCATGCCATTTGTTCAAATGAGAAAGGGAACAGGGAGAGGTGGGAGAGAGTAAGAAGGGAAAAAAGATAAAAGAAGACAATGGAAGGGAAAATGGAAACAAAGCTTTTGTCAGTGGGAAAGAGAAGAGTTGACGAGAGGGAAGGACAGTGGGGAAGATTATGATATATCATGTGCAGGTGCACTGAGTGTAGTCATTATGTATGGCAAATGCATGCTAATAAAACCATTTTGTTTTGCTCAGTTAATTTTTCTTATGTGAGATAACAGTGCAAGATAAAAGATTGTCTTGAACGGTAGCTTCTAGTTGCAGGACTAACAGCTACCTTACCTCTATTTTTAAATGATCCTATACAGGAAAGCTCTTACCAATTTTTAAGCCTCAAATTTTGTAAGCATTAGAGCCATAGGAGCAATGTTCACCAGGTCATCGTTGACTCAGATAGTGATTTCCAGTAATTTTGTTTATTTAGAAAATGTTGTTGACCTTCTGAAACTGCTCTTTTCGCAAATATAATTGATCTGCAAAACAATGGTAATTTCTAGACAAATAGAAGTAGTTAACTTCTAGACTACATAAATGTAGATATATTTGACATTAAATTACAGGCAGTGACATATACCATAAATGGAAGAGTTGGTCTAATGCGTAAGAGAATCAATAAGCTACATTTAAAGACTTTGTTATTTATATAGTTCTGTAGTAGAGAATTACTGGGAAATAACATATATGTTATGAAATTGTTGGAAATTTATTAACCAGATATTAGAAACAAAAGATTATTTTCATTTATTCTAAGTGGAAAGTAACTTGTGAAAATAAAAGTGCTATTATTATGCCGAAGTTTGTTTGCTGAATAACATACCATTTGAATATTACACTTTACACTCGATCTTAGCCAAAAGGTGGAAAAACAATGAATATTACACTTTAAAATTATATTCAGGGTGGGTGAGATAGCTCAGTTGTCTAAAGTGCCTGCTTAGGTAAGCTTAGACAAACATGCAGGGACCTCAGTTCAATCTCAGGCACCATATGTCACGCCAGACCTGCCCCCTAGGTGGGCAGAGCTGGCCACAAAAAAAAAAAAAAAAAAAAAAAAAACCTTAATTCAAACAGATGATAATAAAAAGTCAGTTTTTATATTATCTATTTTTATCATCAAATCTGTTGTTCAGATTAACAGATATAGTTATGCAAGATCGATCATATGATTGAATATTACCACGTGCTTTCAAGAAGTCTTAAATTTTTGTTCTTGTCTCTCATTTTCTTTTATTATTTTTTTAAAAAAATATTTAGGACCAGTGGCATAGCAGGTTACAAAGTCAATACCCAAAAGTCCATAACATTCCTCTACACAGATAACAAACACACTGAGAGAGAAATTAGAGAAACAATACCCTTTACAATAGCACCATGAAAAATGAAATATTTAGGAGTTAAACTAAAGAAGTAAAAGACCTATTCAATGAAAGGTACAGTACTCTGTAAAAAGGGATCAAAGAAGATTTCAGAAAATACAAATTTTGCTTCTTATCTAGGAGCAAGATATTCCTTGCTCCTGGATAAGAAGAACCAACATTGTGAAAATGGCCATACTCCCAAGATTGTTACAGAGATTTAATGAAATCCCTATCAAAATACCTCCAACATATCTCACAAATCTAGAGAAATCATTCCTAAAATTTATTTAGAACCAGAAAATCTTTTATTTTTAATAATTAAATTTGCACCAGTTCTGTTAGAAGGAAATAGAGTCTTAGTTTTTTCCCCTGAAACCATTGACCAGAGACCCTTTGGGCTTGCTATATAGCAGTAACTAGCAAGATATTCTTGTGGCAACATGGTAAACGAGTGTAGCACAGCTTCAGTTAGTTGACATTTATTTGGTCCTATTTCATATTTTCCATATGCAAGAACTTTTTAGAGTGCTCATCTTAGTCAAGTCTTGACAATAAAGAGGATGATAAGAACTTCTGAGGAGAACTGGGTTATATATGTGCATTATTGTCATTTCATACACTCTAATTATGCACATATTTTACTCATTCTGGCAATTACAGGCATGTAAGCTAATTTTTAGATCATTTCTGTGATATTTACTTTACCTGTAAGAATAGAATCCAGTTAGTAAAATAATTATCAAAAAAGGGAAAATTAATTGCAGAAAACTAAATTCAATCTTTTTGGATTGAATTTAGTAGGTTTTCTCTATGTCTTATTTCCTCTGGGCAGAACTCTAAATTTGCTTAGGTGATTTACAGGGACAGAGTATTAAAGGCGATTTTTAGCCTGATACTAATAGCAAGTATAAATATAGTTGCTCCTTGTGGCTGCAGTAACCGCTGGCTATAAATAGACCTTTATTTAAGTTGAAACAAAACCCAAATGCTTTTGTTTTCTTAAAAGAATGTTTTTTTAGTTTGTGTTTTTAGTCTTCAGGATGATTTTAATCCCATTTTCTGTATGAGATAGTTAATACTATCTCTGATGACTTCATTTTTATTTGCCTTTTATTAAAAGTTGTCTTTCACATATGTTACACTGTAAGAACGATTTCACAGTGTGATTTTATTCATCATTTCATACATATTCTTTACAGTTGGTAGAAATCAGTTTGAATCAGTCATCCTTTTAAAGTTCTTCTTATAGGATATTTTTTTCTAAAAGATATAAAGTCATGGTTAGGAAAATCAAACTTAAATCGAGAGGTAGACAATAGATGTTGTGGTTTCTTGTTTGTTTTTGAAAATTTAAACCTCGAATAAAAGGAAAATATAACCCTGTGAAAATGTTAATGTTTTATATTATTCTATTCCTGGAAAGGGCATAAAGTATATATTTAAATTCTCTGAATGGCAGTAGGACTCAGCAAGTTTAAGTAATTGTCACTCATAAAATTAGGGAAGTTTACATGCTTATACATTCACTTGTGCATGGAGGCAAGGGCCATGCCTGTGGACACAGGCGCTGCCCAGTGGGGCTCTCAGGGGGCTTTCCCATACATTCTTTTTATGTATTTTTTAAGTGGTCATCCTCTATAGAACATCATTTGGTGATGTTGCACCTCACGGAGTACTTCTAGGTAATATTAATGGGTTAATAGAGGGGAAATTAGCAATAGTTTTAAAGACATATAGTAGACAGCAAAATATGTTTGGTCATTTCTGCTACTGCACAATTGGACTACAAGAATATGGTGAGCACCACAGACAAACCATTTAGTAGATGGTGACACACATGCAGAAAATTTTTCAACTTCTTTTCCACCTACCTGATGCTATCCACTTACTCCACAAGCCAGTTGGAGGCACCTGTCCTCAGCACATTTTCAATGGTGTACATCTTTCTTTCAGTGTATTTATTGGTACATATGAAGGAGATCTTATAAAATAGAGGTTAATAATTGTTATATGTGGAGAATTTGACCTAAGATTTGCTCTTCTTGTTGGTTTTATGGCAAAATATCTGTAACTTTTCTCCTTTACAGTGTTTTATTTATTTTTAGTATGAATTTTTAATAGTTTTTTTTTTTAGTTTTTTAAAGAGAATAAAAGTAGGAAAAGAAAAACATTAGAACTCATACAAAATTTGACTAAACAAAATAACTGAAATTCGACAATGGTTGTTACATTGCATATTGTCTTCAAATGAGTTGTCCAGATTATCAGATATAAACATGCAAAACGGATCAAAAAGGTTATAAAAATTAAAAAGAGACAAATAATAAAGCATTAAATTCTCCTTTCAATAGATCAGCACAAATCAGTGATGCAGTTATCCAAGCTACATAATTTTCTTTTTCTTTCTTTCTTCTTTCTTTCTTTCTTTCTTTCTTTCTTTCTTTCTTTCTTTCTTTCTTTCTTTCTTTCTTTCTTTCTTTTTCTTTTTCTTTTTCTTTTTTCTTTCTTTTCTCTCTCCTTCCTTCCTTCCTTCCTTCCTTCCTTCCTTCCTTCCTTCCTTCCTTCCTTCCTTATTTCTTTTGTTCATCATCCCAGTTGTTCCTTCTCTTTGAACAGATTTTTCCCCTAATCTGAAAATTTTACATTGGATTTAAATCTCTCTCTTAAAAAGAACCTGATGATTATGAGAAGACTAATTATCTTAGATCAATTTTTATGGCTTTATTTACAACCTGTGTATCTAATTGTTTCTCTGACATTTCTTCCTACATCCCACAAATATGCCCAAAAGAAAATTTGTGTCATTTCTCCCCAAAATTGTCTACATGACTTGCATAGCAATAATTACTAATCTCCAGGGAAGATTCACATACCTAGGGTGAGTTACCACTTCCTGTTTGGTTTCACAATATACAGTCAGCAAATCCCATAGATTTTATCCAATAACTATTTTGCAAATACATCAATTGATGTCTTTTCTTAGTTTCCACCTTTTGTGCATGTCCAACCACAGAATACTTGTTCTCTCTCTTGTTTTAATGTGAGAATAAAATTATTATTATTATTATTATTATTATTATTATTATTATTATATGTGTGTGTGTGTGTGTGTGTGTGTGTGTGTGGTACCAAGGATTGAACTCAGGACCCTGTGCATGCCAGGCAAACACTTATTCTACTACGCTATCTCCCAACCCCTAAAATTATATTTAAAATTCAATTTTGTTATTTACACACCTTAACTAAATTAAATATTTTCTATGTGTGCCAAGAGAACTCCTCTTCATTAACTATGGTGTTGGCAAGTCTGAGGTATGGATACCTGCGAACTGTGTGAGAGTCCTGTTAATCATTTTATCTCTACTACATTTGACTATATTCAAAGCATTCATCCCTGGCAAAAGAAATGACTTTCATGATATTCAAATAAAGTTCTGTCACTGTACACTTAATTTTTCCTAAAAAAAGAGTGAGTTTCTTCAAATGAATATGAAAATTACTATTTCATAAATTCCTTCTATCTTCAGTAATCTTTCTTTTTCTTATCATGTCACATTTCTCATACTCTGGACGTATTTCCAGTGTAGGAGTTGTTTTTAGTTTGCTGTCTTTGTTATTACTTTTACTTTCTTTACCATTATGGCTTCTGGAATGCTTCATATTCCTTCTCTGCAAAATAAAATGTGAGCTGTCCTCTTATACATGAAATACTGTACCTCTGTTTCACTGTTGTCTGATGTACCTAGTTAGGCCAATTTCCACTGTAGTCATAACCCTTGAGGGGTCTTTTGTTAGTGTGTTTATATATATTTTTATATGAGTTAAACTCAAAGACACAAAAAGGAAGCTAATGTGAAGTTGTTACAATACCTTTATTTTGGTTGGTACTTGGCTGGCTGACACTTGTTGGTATTCAGTAAATAGGTGAATAGAGAATGTAAAACCTTTTCTAATGAGTATGATCAATAATATAATGGAAATAAAATTCAAGCATATGTAGTATCTTCAGAAGAGTATATTTCTAAAACTTTTCCAGTGATTAAGGGGCAGTAAATGAAGAAATTTTTATTTACTAAGAAAGATAGTGATAAAGTAACACATTGCCTTTATATACCGTTATCCTTTTTAACCTTATTTTATAAATATGAATTTCATTATAATAGGCCTGTTGTTGTAAAACAGAGTCCCTATTTTCTTAAAAAGTTTTAAATGGCTAGAATTGGAATTCTTAAAGTGTGAGTTTCAAAAAGAAATTGAACACGATTTTGCTTGATTCTTGGTTGTAATGTATATCTTTTACTGTAATGGTTCTGACTCCTTGTTTTCAGCTGGTTTCATTTATTTTAGTCATTTCTCTTATCCCTCCTCTTGTCTTTTTTTACTTTTTTTACACTACAACTTTTATTGAGACACTATATATAATGTATAGGTGACTATGAACACATACTTACTGTCATTGCACCCCAAGGAATTCGAACAGAGCAAAGAACTGTAGCAGTTATTCTTCTCCCAATGCAACAACAAACCTACAATACTTTCATCTGAATATATTATAAAGGCAATGGCTCATAGGCAAATGAGTCTATGAAAAATTTACAGAGCACTCAGCACTTTTTATCTTATTTAAATCATTCATTAATGATGAAATTATTAATGATGAAATTATCATACATCTGCACTTTAACATAATTTTGTTAAAACAAATATATTCCATAGGACTGGCAGTGAACAATGTGGAATCCATGTAGTGGAAGTGATTAGCACTCTTACACTTATAATTGTTGATATAACATTAAATAATTGTTTTACCTTATACTCCACAAACTTCTTTTTCAGATGAATGAAAGAAATAAAAAATTGGATTTAAAGTATACAAACTAAATACTATTCAGTAAAGTTCTGTTTCATTTCAGATGTCATTTTTACTATTTTTCATCCTCTTAAAAATAATTTTTAAAATGAAGTTTCAGAAATCAAACTTTGTTGGTATTCATTTTTTTTTTACTTGAAAAGTTAAATAAGCATTAATCACATTACTTTGATATATATCATTGCTCCAGATGTTTCTTCCCCAGGTGTGGTCTGCTCCTTTGTTGAGATTTTTGGGGATGAGTTTAAGTAGTTTCTTTAACTCAGATTATTCTTAGTGAGATCTAACAGTGTTCTAGTTAACAAAAAGGTGGAACTTCTAGTTTTTGAATGAGTTGCACAACTTTGAGTCCTCTTTTCCATATGGCATGCTTAATTTGGTGATCCCTGTTTCAAATAAGTGCAGTGTTCATGATAAAAATCTGTCCTCTTTCTCAACTTCTGTGTGATCAAAATCACAATGCTTCTTCTGTGCTGTTTGGTGCTTAGTAATGTTCTATTGTGAGTCTGTTTGTATAATTGTGCTTTGTTTAAAAGGTTCAGGGATCCATTTTGTAAGTAATTAGTATAGTTCAATGAGACACATTGATTCTTGTGGATCTGTGCATGCAATAGTAGATTTTGCCAAAGTGCATACTTAGAGGTTTTAGTTAGTATTCACTTGAGATCAAGGGTAAAGATAGAGTAGTTATAAATGATTGCATTTTATGTTGTATCTTTTGATTTCTATTAAGTACCAAAGAAACCAACACTTGCACTTTTAGGTTTCGCTATCAAATTATTTAAGGGATAGTTAATCCAGGGCATTGTATTACAAATCATGGAAAAAGGTAAAAACGCTTCAATAATGTTTTGATCAAATAATTCTAAAATAGTAATAAAGCAGAAACAAGGGCCTCATGTTCTCATAATGACCCCATGAAACTCTAATCCTTGAAGATAATCTGTAACACCCAAATATTTTGGCAGCAATGTTTGGTTAATCCTATCAAAATCAATTAATTGTAATAAATATTAAGTAATTAAAAGACCTGAAAAGTCCTTTGGTAAAAACTGTGCCTAAGGTTCCTTGACAAAAGTATTTCACTACATTACCTTCAAACTAACTGTATATCTGGCCAAATTGGATTTTCTATTGTAATACAAAACAATAAATCAAACTCAAATTAAATTTTATATCAGTTTAATAGATATAAAATCATGGAGTAACAAATTGTAAAAGTAAAATTTAAAAAGCATTTAAAACCTAAAAAAGGGGCCAGGGAGATGGCTCAGTATAATAAGCCCTTCTCTGGCAAGCACAAGGGCCTGAATTCAATCCCCGGTTCCAAAAAAACCAAAACAAAACAAAAACCCTAAACAAAATATCAGTTAAATAAAAAGACCCCTGTTGAACATTAATTATCTACATGAGTTCAATGATGCAAGTTCTTATTTATATGTTTATTATTTTCTTTTTAGGTGCATAAATAATATCACCTTTTTTGGTACTGCAGTGATTAGAAACGTAAACAAGTTACTATTATGTAGGATATAGACCAAAATATGTGAGAATGGTATAATTTAATTAATTAATTAATTAATTAATATAAGTTAATACATTATAAATTTATAATGGATTGAGCATGCATATTTTATAGGAGTGCTAAATTTAACAACCCAAACTTTGAAATAATTGTGTCCACAATCTACCTGCAAAATTTTCCCTAATATTCCCTATCTTATGACATTATTACAATTTGTTTTATCCCTTGTTATCCATAGATTATATTGGAAAAGTCGTAACTTTTTAAAATTTTGAGACAATGTTTTACACTCTAGTATAGGCTATCCTTGAACTCAGTATGTAGTCCAGGCTGACCTCAAACGCCTGATGATCACCCTGCCTGAAACTCCAGAGTTCTGAGATAGAGGCACCATCATGTCCCATAAATAAGATAGTTAAATAATCATTTAAAAATAATCATTCAAGAAATGCAAATTAAAACAACACTGAGATTCAATCTCACCCCAGAAAGAATGGCTACCATCAAGAAGTCAACCAATAACAAATGCTGGAGGGGCTGTAGGAAAAAGAAACCCTTTTGCATTGTTGGTGGGAATGTAGACTGGTATAACCACTGTGGAAATCTGTGTGGAGATTTTGCAAAAAGCTAGAATTGGAGGTTCCATTGTACAAAAGTGTTACCCTCCTGGGTATTTGTTGTTCCAGAAGAACTGAAAACATTAGACTACAACAATATATGTGCACCTAAATTTAATAGCCACACAGTTTGTCATAGCTAAATCTCGGAAACAGCCCAAATGCCCATCAACTGAGGAATGGATAAAAGATATGTGGTACTTTTGTACAATGGAACATTACTCAGGTATAAGTAAGGGTAAACGAAAGGATTTATAGGTAAATGAATCTAACTAGAGACGATACTCAGAAGCATAATAAATCAGACCCACATGTGCAAAAAGTGTTATCTCCCTACTATAAAAACCTGCAAGAGTAAATAAAATCTGATAGGTACAATAGATACTGTGAAAGGAAAAGAAATTCTTCCAAGGGAAGGAACAACTCGGGTAAGGAGAAGAAGAGAAATAAGGAAAGAAAAGGAAATATATATGTATATACACAGGATACCTTGGATAATTTTACTGCTGATTTCTGCTGGTCTATTGAAAGGAGCAGTTAATGCTTAAACTTTTTTCTTTCGCCTTTTAAACTTTTTCTTGATTTCCTTAACCAATTTTGCATGCTTATATCTGGTAATATGAGTGACTAATTTGAAGACGACAACATTCAATATAACAACTGTTGTTGAATTCCTGTATTTTTTTGTGAAATTCTGTATTGTCTCCATTGTTTTTAATTTTTTTATTCTCTTTAAAAATAAAAATAAAGGGTCCAGGGAGATGGTTCAGTAGGATAAGCGCTTGACTGGCAAATGCAAGGATCTGAGTTCAATCCCCGGTTCCGCCAAAAAATAAAAATTAAAAAATAAAATAAAAAAAAACCCATGTAAACCTTGTGACACTTGGTATCATCTTTTGTCTGTCAGTGTGGCAAGGATTCTTTTAAACTCATATTTTAAATCTTTAGTTGATTATTTTGTTCCTCAAATAATTAAACTTTTTAATCTGAGCAACATATTTGATGATAACAATAGGTAATATAACAACCATTGCTAATTTTCTGTTGTTTTGTAATTCTGTACCATTTTTATTGCTCTATGTTGACTTTTATTGTCTTCTTGTTATTTTTTCACTTTAAAATAAAAAATAAAAATGAATGATAAACCTTTTTTAATTCAATGTCAACTTTAACTTATTCTATAATTTCACTGTGTCATCTACCAATAATTTATTTTTAAGTTGTTTTACAAAAGTTTGTTATATTGAGGATGTTCATTCCTATAGCCTATGCTCCAAATATATATCTCAGTTTGTCATTTGCTAGTTCATTCTATGGTGTTTTGTGAAAGAGCTTTCAAAATGTTATATAGCTAATCTATCACTTTTTTCTTTGTACATTCTTCTGTCACTATTTTACTTTTTAAAATTTTCCTACTATCACCCCAGCAATTCAACATTGTTTGTATTAGCAAACTAAAATAAAATAAACATGTTAAATTTAAAAACTTTTATTTGTGGGCCAGGAAATAGCTCAGCAGCATAAATGCCTGCTTGAAAACACTAAGTCATGAGTTCAATCTCTGGTACCAAAACCCCAAACCCTTTGATGTGTGTCATTTGGCTTTCATCATATATTCAGTCTCTAATCCATGTTGCTGAAATGTAATTAGAGTATGTGAAATTTTCAAGAATTTTTTTTTTTTAACATTTATTTAGAGTGTGTGTGTGTGTGTGTGTGTGTGTGTGTGGCCAGCTCAGCCCACCAGGGGGCGCAGCCGGCTGGCATGTGGTGCTGGGGGATCGAACCAGGGTCCCTGTGCTGTGTTTTGCCAAGCTTGTTCCAAGTAGGTGCTTTAGACCACTGAGCCATCTCTCCAGCCCCTCAAGAATGTTTTTGTATTTTTGGTGGATATTGGTAGCAATTTCTCAGTAGGTTTATAGAATGTTTGAGTGCTTGGCATTTAGTGTTCTAGTCTGCATAATTTGAGTGGTGAATTTTAGAAAACCTGCCAGATTATTATGGAATTAAATTACTATAAAAGGCTGGAGAGATAGCTCAGTAGAATAAGTGCTTACCTGGCAAGCACAGGGTCCTGAGTTAAATAACTGGTACTGCAAAAAAAATTGCTAAATAATTTTTATTCTTTGATAGTGACATTTAAACTAGACCTTAGAATATATGGATTTTCATATAAAATCAAATTTTTGCAAGACATAAATAGCTGTTCAATTCAGTTTGACAATCTAGGTTAAATTTAATACTGAGAATTTTTATCCAGATTATTAGGACATGAACATGTAAATGTCAGAATTTTCTGCTTTCTAAAATGCATTGAATTTCAGGGGGCTGGGAAGATGGCTCAGTGGAATAAGTACTTCCCTGGCAAGTGCAAGGGCTGGAGTTCAATCCCCTGGTTCCACCAAAAAAAATAAATAAACTAAATAGATAAATAAATAAAATACATTGAATTTCAAATGCATTTCAGACACTGAACTTTCATACAATATAAGGCATGTAAGACTTGGAAAATTATATATATATATATACTTATACATGTGTGTGTATATATATGTATATGTATATATATTTGGAATAATATGAATATATATATGTCTATGTAATATGCAAATAAAATTCTATTTTAAAATTCCCATTTTTAAAATATTCATGTTTTTTAAAAAATTGGTATTTTAATACTTAAAATCTGAAAGTGCACTAGTGTAACCACAAGAAAAGATCCTGAAAGAGTAAATAAAATCTGAAAAGTACACTAGATACTATGAAAAGGAAATGAATCTGTTCAAAAGGAAGGAATTACTGAGATGAGGACAAGGACTGGAAGAGGGGGAAGAGATTTATCCATGTATGTAAGCAGGATGGTTTGGACAACTGCACTGTGAATTTCTGTTGGTTTATGGAAAGGAACAGTTAATACTCAATTTTTGATTTTTTTCCTTTTTCCCTGCATCCTGTTAATTTCCTATATCTTTGATTCCAATTTTGCATGCATGTATCTGGTAATTTAAACAGCTAATTTGAAAACAACACTATGCAGTGCAACAAATACTATCAAATGCATATTATTTTTTTTAGTGAAATTCTGTATCATATCTAATTTGTTTGTTATCATTATTGTGTGTTCTCTTTAAAAGAAAAAAATCTTAAAATATTGCCATGTAATGAGGTACCTTTCTACACCGTTCATTGATAGGTACATGAAGGATATACAGATTTACTATCTTTTGTATAATTATAAATGCAATCATTTTATTCTTGTAGTCTCAGTGATAACTGGATCTGTAAAACAAGCCACTACCCTAGTGTTCGCATTTTGACCTAGAAATAATGATTAACCTTTTCCCCCATCTGCTGCTTTACCAGGAATCAGCTGTCAGTTTCTGTAAATGATGATGGTGATCCAGTCAAAGGTCACCTAATCTCCCCATGATTAAACTTTATAAGAAGTTAAAGGTTATAGGTTGATTTGGCCAATTCTGGAACTTGCCTCTCTTGTAGATTGCTCTGAGCACCAATGATATTTCCAGTCCATACCAGTTGGCACTTGGGACAGTGAGAAAGGACAGGATAGAATTATAGCCACTCAAGGATCCAGCGTAGAATTTCTGCTCACAATAATCCTATTAGCACATTCATAATAAAGAGGGACAGACATATTATTTTGTTATCGCCACTTGCTTTCTGTATAATGCCTGTCATTAACATTAACATTTATTTGTCATCAAATAGAAAAGTCTTTGAATATTTTTTAAAGGAAAAAAGGTCTGTGTAATTTGTTTGGCATTCATTTAGTCTTTATATTTAAAATATTTTTTATCTGTCTATTTTTCTCACACAGGGCCTGGAAATAATAACAACATTATAACTGACCTATTGGAATATTATTATGTGCCAGGCATTTCTTTTTTTTCTTTTTCTTTTTTCTTTTTTTTTTTTTTTGCGGTGCCGGGGATTGAACGGAGGCCCTTGCGCTTGCTGGGCAAATGCTTATTTTATTGAGCCATCTCTCTGGCCCCTGTGCCAGGCATTTCGTAAGAGTTAATTCTCAAAATAACAAATAGAACATGTTATTACATATACTTTTCAATTGCACATGAAGTTTAAAAAGCTTACGTAATCTACCTGAGTTAGTAGTGCGAGTAAATTGAATATTAATTTATAGTAGTACTACGAGTAGTATATAAGTGGAGGTCATTGTCATATGATTTAGAGTTTTAAGACTTTTTTATAATGTGCACTAAGATGAAAGAGCTTTCTTCCATTTATATTTGCATTTGTAACATCCACCATAGTGCCTATCCTAGTAAATCAATAAATTTAATTATTGTGTTTAATTATAAATATGAATATTGCTCTATGAAGAAATGTGATTGACTTAATATGTAAACATTTTTCATTATGAGACACTTTATCATTTTACAGCATGTAATTGTTTCATACAAATTATTTCCTCCTTTAAAAATTAGAAGTATTTTTGTGCTAGAAAACTTATAAGAAAATGCTATTCATTTGCAATTTTCCATTTAAAAGTTCATTATAGTAAATCTGAATAACATATATATATATATATGCATTAATCCACAAAGATAAAGATGTTGTACTATTACTTTTTATCATCCTAATTCATGTGCCTATATATGTGTTTGGAGAATATTTAGTCAAATGAAAAAGAATAATAAAAATTGTTTCAATTAGGTAGATTCCAGAACAGGAGTCTGAATGTGTCTTGGTTGTAGAGTACATATGTAGTAGCCTGGGTTCTATCCCTGCAACACAAAGGAAAAATAAAACCAGTTATGTACTAAGGCAAAGGATTTTTGGCAACCTTTAAAATATATGTGTATACATACATCTTCCCTATTAAATTTGAATACTAGAAGATAACAAATTGAAACTTGTTGTTAATCTCCACCAGCTATCACTTTTCACATTGTGTAGTAAAAGTTTTCAGTCACTTTAAACTTCATATCCAACCATGTACTTTAAATTCGTTTCAAATGTCTTAAAAGTTGTTTTCCTTTGTGACAAGGCAAAATATGATCTTTACAATATTATGAACAAGGCTATTTTGAACATATTCTTCAGTTTATCAGAAAATCTATGATAATCATTAAAATCTCTGGGTACAGATGAAAATATTAATTGACTAAAATTCATCAATTATGATGCAATAATACCATTTTTATTTAATAGTTCTAAATATATTTGTAATTAAACATAGTAATCTAAGGTAAAATACATTATAATTACTGAATAGCTTTAAATTATTATTGTTTTCTTTTTTACCTAGGATCTGATTGTGTAGTTCAGAGTAGCCTTGAACGGATTATACAGCACACCTGACCTTAAACACACAGCAATTTTCTGCCTCAGTCCCTGTAGTCTTGGGATTACAATTGTTTGTCACTCATCACTTTGTCCACCAGCCAAATTCTTAGATAGTATATTGTAGGTGTGGGGATATAGCTTGGTGGCACAGTGCCTGCCTGGCAAGTGTGAGGTCGTGAGTTCAACTCCTGGTACTCATACACACAAAATAGTCTGTTATAGGAGTCATGGTTCTAGAAAAAAAATGATATAAGTGACATATTAATATTTGTTCATAGTATAATCAATGCTGTTTCAATCATCTTGACTTTAAAAGTGATGAAGAATAGGAAGAAAAGAGAAAATTAATTTTTTTAAATTAAAATACCAGTTTTCCATGAGGAATGAGATCATGAGGTGCTACAAATATGTATCAATGAAAATAAAACAATAAAATAAAATGTGATAGTTTGTGTGAGCAGTCTAAAATACATTGTAGTTACATTGCTGTCGAATGGTAATATAAGTGCTTTTATCTTTAAATTCTTTGTTGTTTTTCTGTAAGCACAATGTTATTCAACCTATCTACGGATACCCACATTTAATTAAAAGTTACGCAATTTCTAATAAGTATCAAAAACATATACTTTGATGACATAATATGAATTAGAGCATTCTAGACTCGATGTTTTGAAACTTTCATAGATTAATGTTCATATTTGTCAAGGAAAAATTTGAAACAAGTAGTATTAAAATACGATTATATGAGATTGAAAAACTATCTTAAAGCAGTGCAAACATTCTATCTTTAGAATTTAATTACCCAGTGCAAATATTTGGAAAACACCTTTCAAAAATATTTAGACCTTTCAGAGAAGGTGATTCATACACACAAACACACACAGACACAGATACAGACACACACACACATACACACACACACACACACACACATAGATAAACAGGGAAATAGTTGGAAAAGTGAAAATAAAACTTATAATGAAATCTAGGTTGCTTATCTATTGCAAATAAATCTTTTTCTAATAGTAAAAATAGTTTATTTTCTTTGAAATATAAACTGGACATTTGCCTGAGTGTTAAGGCATATACTAACATGATTGAATTTAGTATTGCACCATTAGCCAATGGGATGGGCTTCATATCAAGCATTTGTTTAGTAAATAGTTACAGCAACAAAGTTAATTCCAACATTATATTTTAATTATGCTAGTTTTATTCCTCTGTTAACGACACAGAAAGTTTAGATGGAACTGGGACTAAATAAATAAATGTTATATTTCAATATTCAATTGTTTTTATTAAAAACAAAAAAATTATTCCACAACTTCTTTTACATTATTCAAGCTACATCAGTCTGAATATGTAAGTCACAAGGATTTCCTTTTTTTCCACATTTTTCAATTATCTTATTATTTATTCCTAACTAAAACAGATCCTGGGGCCAGAAAGATGGCTCAGTAGAATAAGTGCTTACCTGGCAAGCTCAAGGGCCTGAGTTCAATTCCAGGTTCCAGAAAAAAGCAAAAACAAAACAAAACAAAAAACAGATACTGAACTTATAAATACTGTGAGGAAGAATAATAGCCTGATTTGATTGCTTATTGTACTTAAATAGTTTGAGTGACTTTGATTTAATGAGTGCAGGTAAGCTAATAGTTTTATAGATTTTTGCACCTTCCTTCCTTTGCAAAATGTATTTATTTCATGATTTTCTGAGTTAAAACTCATATATAAAAAGTACATACATTTAGTGTCTACATTTTGATGACTTGAGATATATGCAAATACTTATGGTACTAAAATGAAAATCAAGATATCCATTATTTACAAACGCATTCTCACATTCTAGGCTGTGTGTGTGTGTGTGTGTGTGTGTGTGTGTGTGTGTGTGTGCATGCAAACTGTCCTTGATAATAACTTTATCTTTTAAACCTATTTTATAGTACATGCAATGTTGTATACTTAAGAATGGGAACTGCATTACAATCAGATGTCTAAATCTTACTCATTTACATAAATGCAACTTTATTATTGAACAACAATTTTTCATCTTTCCTGCCCCTGGAACTAATATTCTTCTCTGTGTCTGTGAGTGTGACCATTTTATTTTTCATTTTTTAAAATAATTTTATTGAGAAACAAATAGTAATGTGACCATTTTAGATAGCATCCTCTGTAGTTCTTAAAGCTTAAGGTCTTGGTTAAATTTTTTTAAATTCATTTTGAGAATGATTTTTCAAATTAAGATTGGATTGAGTCTAATTTTATTGCTTAACAGGTATTTAATGATACTAATTAATTGTGATAGACTCCATCATTAAAACATTGGTCTAGTGAACATTTTTGTATCCTTTCATTTTTCTCCCATAATTAAGTTTATTTTATATATAGCATGCTAAAGATTTCATGGTTTAACTACAAGAAGAAGGTGAGATTATGCATTATATCTAGACTCTCATTTAACAAGTATTAATGAACATTATTGTGAGGTTGGTATATTTTAAGGCCTTAGGTAACAAATGAAGAAACCAAGAGACTCTTTGCCCTAGTTGAGCTCTACTTCTTAGAGAAATACAGCCAATGGATACAAAACATTATAAAGTAATAAACTATTTTAAAAAATAAATTGCATGAAATAATTCAGTAGTAATGCATATGATGATCAGCATAAGTCTCATTGATAAAGTGGTATTTGATTAAAAACATAAAGAATGCAAAATGTTATATTGAGATTATGTAGAACAAGTAGGTTCTAGCCATTTAGAATAAGATAGCTATAAGAAGGT
This sequence comes from Octodon degus, assembly GCF_000260255.1. Taxonomy (NCBI): domain Eukaryota; kingdom Metazoa; phylum Chordata; class Mammalia; order Rodentia; family Octodontidae; genus Octodon; species Octodon degus. The sequence goes on along the minus strand of NW_004524585.1, from coordinate 5,642,554 downwards.
GAAATATTATAGATAAAATTGATAAGGACTCTGTCAGGCACATATCTACATGTGAATCATTAAACAATAATGCCAGTGTACTTGGGAAGAGTAAACCACAGGGCGAACAATGAGGGGTAGGTAAAAAGAAACACTGAGGGATGTGACAAATAAAAGAACAACTTTTATTCTAAGTGAAGTAGGGATTTATGTAGGGATTTTGAGTAGAGGAATGTCATCATGATCCATTTTTGCATAGTTCGATCTGGCTGCATATTGATAGCTTGTTGGATGAAGGGTTGGAGGATTCTTTTACAATATAGTGAAAAGATATTGCGGCATAGATTACTGGGTTATCAGCAGAGAGAATGAATCATCATTGCGAATTCTGATGTATTATCCAGCTAGAAACAGTAGAGTGACTGAGGACATGGATGCAAATTATGCAAAAAAGGAAGATTTTTGCTAATGCAACTACAAATGTAGACTAACTGATTGGACAATGAAGATTTTGGGAGGGACTGGTTCAGATAGAAGGTGTAGGATTTGATTTGCCATGTGAAATTTGAGGTATCTATTCGCAATCTAAGCAAAGAATTAAATAGAGTGTTAGGTACAAAGCTGGTATGTTTATGGAACAGTGCAAAAGTCAATGTGACTAATGGGCCCTAACATCATAAGATGAGTGTAGATTCAGAGGCCTTGGGATTTTTATACTGAGAACAATGCGAGCACATTTAGTCATGAACACAAAGAGAAGATCAGACTTTATTGAATATTTTCTTTTTCCCTCTCCTTCTCCTCCCTCTATTCTCTGGTAAATAGCTCTCTACTCATTGTTTTTAAGAGATTAAGTTTTGGGGTATAGAGAGGATATGAAGCTGTTGTGAACCTTTCATCACAACTAGACCTCTGTCTGAATGCTATTGTACTTCAGTACAATAAAGGATATACTTGGCAAGATCACAGTTACACCATGGTCAGTGTTGAAGGGTTGACATCTTTTCCTCCTAAATAATGAATAAATAGGCACACTCTCACCATTTCCATTCATCTCAGTATCAGAGAAATTAGGTAAGAAAAGCAAACAAATAAAAAAGGCATCCACACTGGAAAATAAGTAAAACTGTTGCTGTTGCCTGATAACATGAACTGATATATAGAAGACACTGAAGTCCACACTGCAACCTACTGGGATTTGGTTTGAACATTATATTCAATAAAGTTGCAGGTTGCGAAGTCTCCATATATGTGTCAATAATATAGCAATGAGGTATGTTATGGTTTGTGCCTAGTTGTCTCCCAAAAGCCTTATGTAGTCTTTGCAGTGGTTTCTAGAGTTGTGATTAATTCATGATCCAATGCTGGAAAAATGGGTGGGAGTGTTGCACCTGCCCTGGGGTTGGGTAATCTGCATTGCAATGTAGGAAAGAAGAGGTGCTTGCTAGCTGCTGCAGCTGCTGCTCCTCCCTCTGCTCTTTGCTGTTTTCTGCCACTCTGAGTGGCTGTCCTCTTTCATGTGCCACCCTGCTTTGGAGCCACCTGAGTATGGGCTGAAACCTCCACTAACTATGAGCTAAATAAACCTTTCCTTCCTTAACTGTGGATGTTGGGTATTTTGTCTCAGCAATGAGTGAAGAGTAAGCAAGAAAGAATTTGGTCTCAGAAAAGTGGGACCATTGCTGTAACTATAGACCTGACCATGTGGATTATGAGCCTTTAAGAATGGTTTATGGGAAGATAGGAAGGGTTCAGAGGTGTCACCTACAAGAGAAAGCACTGAAATATCTTCGACTGTTCTGTACAAGAGATTCTGGTTAGAGCTCAGAAGACCAAAACGCTGTTAGAAATCCTATGTGTAAAGACCAGGATGGAGAGGTCTTTGCTGGGAAAAATGATTCCATTGGTTGTTGGATTTCAGATTATGTGTGTTATGTCTTGACAGAAAGTCTGATTGCATTTTGCAAGTGTCCAGAGACTTTGCCTGAGACTGAAATTAAGCATCGTGCACTCATTAATCTTGCAAATAGTCAGATTTATGTTGAGAATGAAGGGCAAAGAACCCAGCAGGATGATTTAAAATCTAGTGAGTTTAGCCAGAAATTAAGTGCCAATAAAGCTGTGGACTGTAAAGATAGAGCCAAGCGGATCTCCATTACTGAGAAGGAATAAGGGAATAGAAAGAATGGCATAGGGTATCACAGGAGGAGACATATCTCCCCCTTAATAGCTTCACAACTACAAGGATGGAAGACTACTTTGAGGAGAAAGCCATAGAGCCCCATGTTCCAGAATGGTGGTGGTGGACACACCAGGTTCCATTATGGCGGTATCACAGAGAATGTTACTTGAAATCAGATTCATAGTGCTTAGCTATCTAGGCACTCCACCCCTACAGCCAGGAGTGAAGAAAGCCAGCCTATGGCTCCACCTGGCAACAGACGTTGGCATCATCCACGTGGAGTTGGTTTTAGGCACAGGCAGAGGGCAAGAGTTCTGAGGTTAGGAAAGCTTCCACCTTGATCTTAGAAGAAGGCCTGGGAGGCCAAGCAGTGTGTCTCTGGGAGGGCAATGTGTGAAAGTGTAGGTGAGAAGCTTAACTTATATCAGAATCCCAGAAGTTTAGATAAGTTAGGACCATGGATTTTCTTTGGAAAGCTGCAAGGAGGGAGAAAAGCCAGCCCAAGAGAGAAGCCATGAGAGCTACAACCAGCAGAACTGCCATAGAGGTAGGACCACATGTAACTCACAGTTTGCCGCAGATTATTTTGGATTAGTACCACAGATTAGTTTCCACATTTTGTACAGGACTTAATGTTTGCCTTGCTGGATTTGGGACTTAATTTGGTACCAATGTTTTGTGTCATCTTGTTTGTACCTTTTGGAATGGTAATGTTTATCTTGTGCCATTGAGTGTTTAACTTTTCTTTTTAAAAATATATTTAGTACAGGGTCTATAGGGTTTCAATACTCAGCTGGGACTTGTAGTGATTTTCCTGTTTTCAGCCTCCCAAGCACTGGGATTACAGGTGTGTGACACCACGCCTAGTCTCAGTCGCCATCGCATGTCCCAGAGGAGGGGCCAGCACAGCAGACCAGAGGTCAAATCTCAATCCCTGTTCCTGCCTATGCAGGTGCTTTAATCTGCTGAGCTATCTGGCAGGCCCACATGTTTCATTTTTGCAGGAGTTCACAGCTAAATGTTTGCCTTAGCATTGGGAGAATTGGGGCTTGGACTTTTCAGCAATGTTGAAACTGTTAGGACTTTGGCGACTCCTAGAGATGACTAAAATGTCTTTTGCATAAAGGGATGTGCATGAATCTTTGCTGGACCAGGGGCAGAAGGTTATTGTTTGTGTCTATTTGTCCCTTCAAAGCCTCCTGCAGTCATTGAGGTGGCTTCTAGAGTTTGTGAGTAATTCATAATCCAATGCTGTTATTATGGGAATGAATGCTACATCTGACATGGGGTAGGTAATCTGCATTACAGTGTAGGGAGGAAGAGGGGCTTGCTAGCTGCTACAGCTGGGGATCCTCCCTTTTGTCTTTGCTGTTTTGCACCACTATGAATGGCTGTCCTCTTCCATGTACCACTGTGCTTTGGAGCCAAAGTAGACTGAAACTTCCCCCAAGTGTTAAATAAACTTTTCTTTCTTCAATTGTAGATGTTGGGTATCTGATGTGTGAAATGTAACCAAGGCAAGGTATTCAAAATCCAGTTAATAGAACAATCACATTTATAACAGGCTTAAATACTTAAGAGTAAATTCAATAAACAAATGAAAGATCTCAATACTAAAAACTATAAACCAATGATGAGATAAACCCAATGACACAAATAAATAGAAATATATCTTTGTTGATTGAGTAGGAGAATTAATACTATTAAAATATTCATACTATACAAAGTATCATACAGTTAGAAAATAATTCTGAGTAAAAAAACCTATAAATTTATAGTTTTTGAAGATTGGTTTAAGGCCAGGCAGATAGCTCAGTGGAATAAGCACTTCCCTGGCAAGTGCAAGGACCTGAGTTCAATCCTCAGTTCCACCAAAAAAGAAAAAAAAAAGATTAGTTTAAAATTTCATAACCTTGTTATCCAATATTATTATCTAACAACAATGCTAATAATAAAAAGCAATGCTTTTTTAATGATATTTTCCAATAGGATTCTTAAACAATAGGGTAAAGTTCTTGGCAGTGTAGCTTTAACTATAATTGTGTCAGGGAAATTAAATATTTTATCTAATTTGTTTATTCAACATGTTTATGTTGAGATTTTTATAATGAGATGAATATCATTTATGTGTTTGGAATATTGAAAAGTGTGTTCATAATTTTCTGGATCTCTTCTCATGAGGAGCAGGTATCTGTTTCTACCTTCATTCAACGAGAGGTCACCTTGTGACCCAATAGGACAGAGGATAAAAGCCAGGTCTTCAGAAGCCTTATGGATTCCTTTTTGGAATGCTGCTCTGATTACAGCAAGGAAGCCAGTTCAGCCTGCTGGAAAGCAAGAGGCACACAGAGAACTGAAGCACTCTAGCCAGTAATGAGTACCGACTGTTGAGCACCAAAGCGAGACCATCAGGAACCTTTAGTTCTAGCCAGGCTCTTTAGCTGAATCCAGCCATATAAATGAGCTCAGATAAAACAGAGCAAGTCTTATCCAACCGACAGAAGTGTGTGGAATGAGAAAGCTACTACTGTTTCAAGCCTCTGTGTTTTGTTGGAGAGTTTGATATACAGTGATAGCAAACTAAAACATATGTGTGTGTAATGTTTCTTTGAATTATGTGTATAGTATTTGAGAGGGACTTTACCAGTGGTCCTTTTGTTCACTTAACAGGTAGCTGTTGGTGACTTCTATGTTTTTTATGCTAATTGTTTAAATAAATTATTTAAATTCTACATATATACTTAGCATACATATGGCATAATTATTGTCAAGCTCTGTAGTATGTGAGTATTGGAGATAAACATCAAACCTAGAATATTCTGCATGAATATTCTAACTTTGAAGTTCAAGAAAGGCTTAATGAAGGTCGTATTTGAGACAGGCTTTGAAAAAGCTGGAATCACAACATGATTTACAAAGAGGGGAATTTCAATTTAAAAGAATATCTTAGAAAACAGTAGAAGTATGAGACAAGTGTGGTATGTTGTGATAAATAAGCAAAATAATAAGGGCAGGTAAGTGAGTCTGTAAATCTTTATATATTAGGTGGCTATTGTTGAATAAATAAACCCCAGATTTAGTTACTTAAACAGAAACATTTATTATTTCTTAAAATTTTATGGTTAATCACCAGATGGTTTATCCTCTGTTTTCGCTTGGAATTATTCTTTCATCTTTAGTCAACTAATAGCCTGAAGAAAATGACTGATCCCAAGGTGACCCTACTTTCAAGTCTGGATTTCTCTTCACTTGCGTGCCATATGGCCTACAGTACGCTGTACCATTTCTGCACAGTGTGAAGGCTTCCGCTTTATGCGAAAGAGGAAAGAAAGAAAGAAAGAAAGAAAGAAAAGGAAAGGAAAGGAAAGGAAAGGAAAGGAAAGGAAAGGAAAGGAAAGGAAAGGAAAGGAAAGGAAAGGAAAGGAAAGAAAAAAAATCTCAGTTTTTCAGGATTGATTCCTAGGGCAGGCCAGATAGTTTAGCGCATCTTATGGAACCGACCCTTGCATTGGGAGAGAATGCAAAGTTCCGCTTGACC